>NW_006408658.1:7404675-7515689 GCF_000296735.1 Chrysochloris asiatica | reverse complement strand
TATTTTCAATAACCTCATATGCATGCAAAAGCTGGACAGTGAATAAGGAAGACCATAGAAGAATTGATGCTTTTGAGTTATGGTGTTGGAGGAGACTATTGAAAGTGCCATGGACTGCCAAAAGAACCAATAGATCCATTTTGGAAGAAGTGCTGCCAGAGTACTCCTTGGAGGCCAAGATGGCCAAACTTTGTCTCTCATACTTTGGACATATTGTCATGAGGGACCAGTCGCTGGAGAAGGATATCATGTTTGTTAAGGTGGAGGGTCAGAGAAAAAGAGGAAGACCCCCAACGAGATGAATTGGCCAAACGGCAGCATCGATGGACTCAAGCGTGGCAACAGTAGTAGTCAGGTTGGCCCAGGATCAGGCAGTGTTTTGTTCTGCTGTGCATAGTTGCTATGGGTTAGTACCGATTCAATGGCACCTAACAACAACACTGCTCTAACCTTTGAATGTTTCCCTCTCATCTCTTCCTGGGCTCTAGTACAGAGGTTCCCTGACTTCAAGACAGCCCTGAGGTTGAGGGGAAGTCCAGGAGGCCCATGGCAGTCCAGTGTGGGGCAGGCAGATCCATCTCACGAAGGAGGGGGCTGCCTAGGAGGGAGGGATGAGTTTCCCGTCCATGGGAGGGGGCTGATGTAGAGGGGAGGTGTGAGTGGGGGCCACACAGCCTCATTAAAGAGGTAGCAGATGAGACTCCTGCCTTATCAGAGAAGTTGGCTATGAACTCTGAAGTCCTTTCAAGCTGTAGATGCTGCGGAGGAGAACGACCTGCGCACACAGGGAGTTTTGAATCACCCCTGTGCGCCCCCTGGCGGCCTAGGTAGTTGGAAGGTGTGAGGTTAGACTGCCCAGCTGGAAGCAGGGACAGTCCGTTAGTTCCCTGGGGAACTGGGGAAAAATTTGTCTCTTGCGATGGTTTGGGGCTGGATACGGAGGCTCTGAGTTGGCACTGGGGGACTGGAGAACTAGCTCTGCTGGCTCTGTTCAGGAGGTGGAAGGAGCAGCTGAGGCAGACAGGCAACCTCTTTTGTGCTGAGTCATGGGGGCTCCATAGGTGGAGGGGCTCAGATATAGGGTGGGGCCAGGGTGGAAGCTTCCTGGGGCTGGGTAGGAGAGGAGAGAAGCAGGTAGCCAGGTACCACATTCTTCCCAAGTCCAGAGAAGTCAGAGATATTTTAAAACTCTGAGTGGGGTGGGGCTTTGGGCCTAGGTGGAACCAGTGTTTCCAGTGTCCTTTATATTGTAAAAAAATTACTTTGTTTAATCACCTCAACAATCCTTCAAGGAGCTAGCCCTGTTTTGAAGAAAAGAACAGATGACACATTCAAATGTTTTAAACTGAAGGCAGTTTGTTAAAGCAGCTGTTTACAAAGGTTGGGGCCAGGGTAAGGGGATGTTGAAGTATTTAGGAGTAGCATTCAAGAAGCCTGAAGGTACAAGGAATGGATCACCTGCTCCCTGTGAGAGCTGCAGCTGTGGAGCTGTGTGGTCAGTCAGTGCTTGCCAAAGGAGGAGGGCTGAAGGAGGGCTGTGAAGACTCTGAGCTTTTTCACTGCTCTAGCCAGTGCTCCTGTCCTGCACCCATTGGCAGAACCAAATGGAAGCCAGAGGACAAGGGAGCCCAAGAAAAGCAGCATGGAGATGCCTCTCTTCCCAGACACTGAGTGCAGAGGAAAAGGATAGAGATTGGATCTGGAGGAACAAGTGGATGAGGGAATTTGAAGCCCAGAAAAGGTGACAACTTGCCCAATGGCACACAGCTAGTTGACCTCAGATCTGGGACCAAAAGCGAGGCCCTACCTCCAACCACCCACTTGGTCACATTTACTGAGGCCTAGTGGGCTGCCCAGGTGCCACCACTGTTTCCTGAGTGTTCCCACCTGCACCTAGTCCTCCTCCAGCTAGAAGCTGCGTCTTGCCATGAACGTCCCTGCTCCCTATATGGTAGCACTGTGACTGCTGCAGAGTGCTATTCTTAGGATTCGGTATGCCCTGGAGCCCACCAAGCCATCTGCACATTCATCCCACACATCCTTGATGAATGCCTTCCTGCGCCCCCTCCCCTTCACTAGGTTTGTCATCCTGGCCATGGAGATGGCTCAGACACTCCCTGACCTCATCTGTGTTGGAGACAGACACACACAGATCCAGGCAATGAACTAGTGGGGTGAATACAGGAAGGAGGGTGCCCAGTCTGAGGCAGATGATCAGGGAACTTCTCTGTGTCTGAACCTTAAAGGATGAGTGAGAAGTTTCCAATTGGTGGAGAAGAATAATATCCATGCACCAAGCCCAGGAAAACAAAGGAATAGAAAACAACATAAAGTTAAGTATGGAAGATCGGGGGGCTCATGAGCCAGGAGGAGTGCGGGGTGCTGGAAAGGAAGACCCAGCTCACACAGGGAGGCTAAGGAGAGTTTAGCAATGTGAGTCAGTGGTCAGCTTTTGAGTTTTAGGAAGTTTCCAATGAAGGGTGAATTAAAGGGGCCAGTGAGAAGGCTGGTGTGAAGATAGAAGCAGATGAGAGGCAATAGGCTTCATCAGGTGTGACCAAGGACCTGTGAGTCACATAGGTTAGGAAACTGACAGTCCCCATTCAACCTCCTATCTTTTCTATCCCCACCACTCCCCATCCCCCTACAGCTACCTGAGGTAATTCATCTGTCAGTCTTCACCCACACTGCAAGGATGTTCAGTTGTTCAGTAGATCTAGACCTTCCTCCAGGGACACCCCTCCCTGCCTTCCATACTCCAGAGCACCTTCCCATAGCACATAGAAACCACTCCTCCAGACCATGACCTCCCCCTCCCCCCCAACTCCCAAGCAGGGCTGTGTCCCTGCCTACTCATCTCTTGATAACACTTTTGGCCTCTGTACTGCCAAGTCTAATAAAATTCTCCTTTTAAAGACCTTCTCTTAGAGGTTGACCTCAATCCTTCTTGCTTTCCAGAGCCTGGGTCCTGAGCCTCCCTGGGAGATGAGTCATAGTGCTGGGAACTTGGGGGCCTCAGTCCAGCCAGCTCACCCATGAGCCAGTCAGTGGGAACCCACTTTCAGCTTTCACTGGGCCTCATGCCACTGACTCATTATCATCATTAATTAGCATCTTAGCATCTATGGTGCAGCTCTCCCCACAAGCGCTTGACAATCATTAGGTGCTATTGGACAAACTGGATCCCAGCTCTAGCACCTCCTGCCCCAGGCTTCTCCTTGGTCCCAGCTGTTTGAGCTAAGGGACTGAGTGTCAGGGCCACAAACCCACAACACACTGAGACACACACCATACAGGCATACGGGTATACAGGGAAGCAGAAACAGAAACAAACTCGACAGAAGAACCCTACACAGAGAGAAGCAAACCACACACACACAACATAGAAGCAGTATACACTTAGAAACTGATACACAGTGAATCTCAAAAACTGACCTAGAAACAAAAGAAACAGAATAAATGGAAACCCTGGCGCATATAACACAAGCATAAACACTCAGACGTTCAGCCCAGACACAGGTTTGGCACACACAGGGTATGCAGAAACATCTAAAGAAGCACACTCAGCATGTGTACACAGACTGCCAACCACATAGCCAGGTCTCCATAGGCCCCACATCTCTTACCTCTGGACTTTTGCATATGCTGTTCCCTTCCTCTTCTTCAACACACCCTTCCCTTCACCGGGCTGAGTCCTATCATTCTCAGCTCTTGGTATCTGCTCCTCCAGGAAGGCTTCCTTGAGCTTGGTGAGGACTCTTCCGTGCTCCCCAGCCAGGGAGACTACGCTGCCACATGGCATCATGGTTTGTTATCTGACCAGTCTGCCAAATTTGGGGGTGAGGACTTTTGCTTGTGCCCAATGAGGTGATGGTTGTGTGTATGAGTGAGCTGTTAGGACTAAGAAACTGGACAGAGACACATTTTGGGGTGTGATTGGGGAATAGCTGTGGGGCATTCCAGCTGCTCAAGGCCTAAGCCGTCACTTAAACCCATGGGTGGATATAGCCAGATGCCCTCTGTTTCATTTTTTTCAGACTCTGTAATTTCTTTCAGGCTCTCTGCCTGATTTCTTTTGTGTCAGACTTACTGTCTGACTCCTTTCCCAAGCAGGCCCTGCCCTTTGCCTCCTCTCTGAGTTTACACATACTCATTTGCCTTCTCAGCTTGATGATACTACGCCCCCACTCATTGTTCAAGCTCTGGGGCCCAGAGGTCGCAAGCTTGGCTTTCTCACCATTCCAGTTAGTAGGGGAAGGGAGACAGGTTCTTGTGATTGCCATTGAGTCGATTCTGACTCACGACAGCCAGCCCGATGGACAACAGAATACATGCTGCCAGGTCTTCTACCATGTCCATGGCGGTAGGCCTTCCAACCTAGTCTGTTGAGATCCACAGGGTTTCCATCGACTACTTTTGGCAGTAGATTCACAAGTCTTTCTTCCAAGTCTGTCTTAGTCTGGAATCTCCTCTGAGACCTGTCCACCATAGTGACCTGGCTGGTATTTGAAATACTAGTGGGATAACTTCCAACCTCATGGCAACATGCAAGCCACCATGGGCCAACAAAGTGACAGATGGGTGATAAGAATAGAGGTAGTAGAGGGGGCTGATTATAAACTAAGCCTTAGTGACTGTCTGCTGGTTCAAATGACAGCTCTTCCACTTCGAAGCTATGGGAACTTGTGTGGCTTGTGCCACCTCTCTGTTCTCTCCTCTGTGAAAGGGGGATGACAATAGCACCACCTCATTAGGGCTGTGGTGAGGATTAAATGAGACAGAGTGTAATTAATGCACCTGGTACACTGTTCGGCTCCCTCTCTGGGCTGTGTGACAGCAGGGAGAGAACTAATGAGATCAAGGATATTTGAGTGCACACAGGGGTACTTAATAAGTCCTTGCTAATTGGAATGGAGTCCTGGTGTGGCGCTGTGGGTTAATGCACTGGACTGCAAAGTTGGTTTGAACCACAAGGTCAGCAGATCAAGCCCACAAGCTGCTCCTTGGAAACCTTACGAGGGTCACTATAGGTCTTAACAACAACAACAATTGGAATGGAGTGAAATAAACATCTGTTGTGTGAACACCTACTATGTGCCCTCCATAGGTGGATCTTTGCAACTCCCCTCCTTGGTTTCTGCATGGTTATTAATGCTGTGGGGGTCCGGAAGGGGAGGCTGTGATGTCTTACAGGGATGTAAGAGGTGCTAGGTTTGTGTTAAACTGGCAATCTGGCTACTGAAAGTGGGGCTGCTTCCGACAAGGTGGGGGACACCATGGAATTGCTTGCCATTTCTGGGGTGTGGTTCCTATGGAGGTGGAGGTCATGAGGCTGGAGAGGGAAGGGATGTGCAAGTTGTAGCCTTTTGAGGACAAACCTTGGATTTGAGGTCAGCTAGAAGTGTTGAACTCAGGAACTCACCAAGTGGGTGACAGCAAGCTGCTCCTCCGGGCCCAGGTGTGCCATATGTTGGATTGGAGCAGGGGGCTGGTCAAGATGACTCCACTTCTTTTCCCATCATTCCCCAGGGGCCTTCAACCCTGTCTCTGGCTTAGAAATTCCCTAAAAAGAAGATGGGCACTTTTGTTCTCCAGTTCTAGAACCAAATATTAAAGCAATTATGTAACTAGCAATAAATTACTTAAAGTAGTGACTCACTCAGCTTAATTAGAGCGCGAGCAGGGAGGGATTAAGGTATTTTTAGAGTGCACACCTCGCTACCTCCTGTGGGGGGAGGTGGAGAAGGGCTGAAGCACCCCAGGTGTCTTCAAGCCAATCCTCTGCCCCACCGAGGTCCAACCAAGAGAGGCCATGTCAGGCTGCCCAGGAAGGACTAGATCAGACTCAAAAGTCACTCACTCTCCAGTGGTGCTTACTGAAGAGCACTGGGCAGGTGAACTAGAGTATAACCTCTTCCAGGTAAGGCATTAGGTCTGTGAACCTCCCATAAGAACGCAACCAAGAATGGGACTTGGGAGTCAGACACATAGGGGGTTGAGTCCTGTCTTTGCTGGTTACTAGCTGTGTGGCTGTGGACAGCTCCCTTTATGATCACAAGCCTCAGTTACCTCCATTGTAAAATGTCCATTACAATAGCCACCTTTCATACATATTGTAAGGGTTGATGGGTTGATGGGTGTAAAATAAACCCCACTGCTGATGACAGTCCAAAAGCTCCACAAGGACAGGAATTAGGTCTGCTTTGTTCACTATTGTATACCAAGCTCCTTTCAAAGGGCCACACTTAGTTCCCACTACCCACTGTGACTGAATCAAATCCAATTCATAGGGACCTTATAGAACAGAATAGAGTTGTTCTTTATTGTTTCCAAGACTTCATGGGAGCAAACAACCCAATCTTTTCCCCACAGAGTGGCTGTTGTTGTTGTTATGTGCCGTGGAGTCTGTTCTAACTCATAGCGACCCTGTACAGGGTTTCTGAGGTTGTAAATCTTCACAGGAGCAGAAAGCCTCATCTTTCTCCCACGGAATAGGGGGTAGTTTCGAACTGCTGACCTTGCGGTTTGCAACCTGATTCGTATCCACTATGCTACCAGAGTGGCTAGTGGGCTTGAATTTCCTACTCTGTGGTTAGCAGCCCAATGCTTAACCCATTCTGCCACCAGGGCTCCTTCCACATATAGTTTTTGTCATTGTTCTTAAGTGCCAACTCATAGCGACCCTGTATTCAGTTTCTGAAGAGCAGCTGGTGAGTTTGAACAGCTGATCTTACAATTAAAACTGGCCTTGCAGTGCAGTGCTTATACTACAGAGCCACACCAGGACTCCTCCACATATAATGTTGTTGTTAAGTGCTGTGGAGTCAGTTCTGACTCATAGAGATCCTGTATAGGGTTTCCAAGGAGCAACTGATGAATTTGAACTGCCAATCTGTGGTTCAAACTGAACTTGCAGTTGAGTGCTTATCCTACAGTACCACACTAGTAACTGAATGGATGCTTGTTGAGTGGATGCATGTTCGTTTTGAAAGTTCCTATTGCCCTACTCCAAAGATGCTCCTTGTCTTGAGGTTTACTGTCACTAAGAACTAGCTGAGAGGAGGACAGGACATACTTCTCCCCTGGCCTCTCTCTCCAGGCTTAGGAGCTGCTGACTTCCAATACAAAGAAGCCAGACTTCCAGAGAGGGAGGGAAGGGTTTAGTACCACGGACAGCTCTAGTCTGCATTAAACTGTGGTTCATAAGCCAGGGTAAAGGAGCTCTGGTAGCATAGTGGTAACAAGTTGGGCTGTTAACCTCAAGGTCAGTAGTTCAAAACTACCAGCCATTCCACAGGAGAAAGATGAGGTTTTCTATGCAGCTCCTTGGAAACCCTATATAGGGTTGCTATGAGTCTGAACAGACTCAATAGTATTTAACAACAAGGAGGTGAGGGTGGGATGACTTCCTGAAAGGTTTTTTTGAGGAGGAATGAAATGGGATGGGAGTGAAGGATTTGTACAGAGAGAAATCTAGGCATCTGTAAAATGGATTCATAATTCTGATCCTGAACGTTTTGGCACTAATTAAGTGAGCAGCTTTTTGGAGGTGTCTGGCCCTTATCTACCTAAAGGGGGCACAACATTTGGGCTCAATTCCTTCCCTTTTCCTCCACTCCAGCCCCTGTGTCATGAGGAAAGACACCCCCTCCCCTATTCAGGAGAGCAAGGCCCAGATGTCCCACTCACTGAAGCTAGGAGAGTGGGCCCCTCCATCCCAGCCTTTAATGACCCCCCACTCCACAGCTGGACTGAGCTGGACACACAGTAGGTGCACAGGACAGATTCCTGTGCTGCTTTTTCCTCCTTGCCAGGTGCTGGAAGGCTGAGGGGACACAGCTGTGTGGGGTGATGCAATTTAATCCCTGCCCCCCCACTAGGCACAAGGCCCCAAGACTCCTGATCCCAGTGACTACACTGATTGGCTCTGAGTAGCTGTCCTCACACCTCAAGAGCTTCCCAGGGCTCAGACGATGAATTAGTGGTGCCAGCCTCACAGCATTGCTATGGCGACCGCGTGGTACTCTTGGTCTCCAGTCAGGGTGCAGCAGCAGAGGACAGAGACCCCCTTTGGACTGGAACCTGAGTGGGGAGCTGGGGCAGGGACCAGGATATGGGGGCTCCATTTGAAGTGGCATTCGAGGAAACAGAATTCAGAATGTTAAATTTAAAGGGACCACCTTGAAGACAGTTGTTGTTTTTTTTCTCTCTCTCCTTCTGTCCCTCATTCATAACTCCCTTCCTTCCACTTTCTATGAGCTGGATCCTTGTTTGAGGCCCTGGGCTGCCCATCACTATCCCATCTTCCAGGGAAGCAGGCTGAGCTGGTCCTCACTTTTGGGAACTCAGAGTGAGCTGGGAAGATGAGCACATCCTGATCCAGGCCCCAAGGGAGGTGTTGGGGAACATGGTGACTCCAGGGGGCTCTGGTTTAATTCTGCCAGGTACTGCCCATGCAAAAGGCTTTGAAGAGGAGGCAACACTTCAGGCCCTTTATGAATGAGTTTTCCCAGTAGAGGAGGTGAAGAGGCCAAGGGACCACATGGGTCCAAAGGTGAAAATGCAGTGGGGTGGGGGTGTGACAAAACTTCAGAGTAGCCTGAGTAGAGGTCTAGAGACAGTGATAGAGGAGCCCTCAAGACTTATGTTGTTGATGTCACTTGTTTTTGTTTTTGTTTTTTTAATGGGAGAGTTCATTTTAGAGATGGGAAAACTGAGCCAAGGGAGGAAAAGCCACTTACACAAGTCCTAAAGAGACAAATTGAGACTATGGGTTCTGCTAAGATCTTGCTAGACCCGAGTGAAGTCCATTTGCTTGGTCTTGCTGGCCTGGGTTTTTCCAGATGACTGCTATCTTCAAAAAGTGGGGAGAGCCCTTGGGTGACTTTGTCCCCAGTTTGAAGGAAATTTGCATGGTCAAGGGTTGTGCTTGTGTCTTTTCCTGCTTTTGTCAGGTGGATTGGTGTGTGGTGGGTTGAGGTTGAGGGCATACAAGGAAGGAGGAAGTCAAGAGCTTAACCAAGGTTAGCAAGGGATTAGGGTCAGAACTTGTTTAAAACTTGGGTCTTTTGGTTCCTAGCCCAGACAGTATTTCAGTTCCTTTACGCTCCACACTCCAGGGTCTTTGATTAAGTTGGATATTTGAAGGAGGCAAGGGCATGTCTGAGCCCCTTACTTCTTCTCCTGGCCTTGGGACCTAATAGTAGGCCTGCTATAGGTGGAATTTATGCATCAGAGAAAGATCTTTAGCACCATTGTCCTGATGAAGGAACTGAGACCTCAAAGTAGTAGAGAGGCATTTAGGCTTACAATTAAGGATCGATGGCTGGTCTGGGCTGGCCCTGGGTATTTGTACCCCAACTGCACCTTACTGCTCCTCTACCCTGCTGTACAACACTGTAGGCCTGACAGCCTTGATGCATGGCCTGGCCTCTCAGCCCTCCCTCACATTCCTCTCTGAATGCTGCACCATTAGCCTCCTAATCACTAGCCCTGCCTGGTGGCCGCCAAACCATCCATCTCCCTCACACACATGCTTTTTCTTTTTTAGGGGGTGGTTTAGAGGTACAGCAGATCCTCCTATTCTGAGGCTAGTCTGCAAGTCCAACTCCAGCCCCTACTCTGGAGGGTCAAGATCCAGTGAGCACCCCCTTACTGAAGTGCCAGAGATCCCTCCTGATACATGCACACTTTCCATGGGTACATGCACACATACACACACACATGTACTCACAGTAACAGTAATAAAAAATCTGTCTGCCAACAAGCATTGTGCCAGAGCTCTGTACGCATAACCTCACCCATCCTATTAGGTGGCTACTGTTGTAGGGAACAGGAAACTGAAACTCACAGAGATTCTGTGTCTTGCCCAGGTTCACATATCTGGGAAATGAAGGAGTTTGGATTTGAACCCAGATCTGTGTGGCTCACAACTTGTATTCACAACTCCTTAGCTCCACTGACCCGTTTATGCACACACTCATGCATACACAGGCACAGGAACAAACACAAGTTACCATATCTACTCTGGCAACAACCAACCGTCTATCTGGACCTGGATCCTGAGGAGTGGGGAATGGGCATCACTGCTCATCCTCCCACAGACTGACCCTGACAGTGATACTGGCTAGCTGGTGGGGGGTGTGAGGGGGCTGCATGGAGGAGGCAGTCTTCAGACAGCAGGAAGGGAGGCTGAGAGCAATCAGATCCAGCCATGCTGCCTTCCAGGAATGGGGCTCTTGAGAGTACAGCACTGCTAGTCGATTTTCTGGACAGTGGGTCCCATGTGTGGAGTGTGTATGGGGTGAGGCTTATCTGCAACAGTCTACTGTCCTCTGCCTCTCCCCATTTCCCCAGTTTCTCCACCGCCACTTTGGACTTTGCACATGCTAAGAGTCAGAAGACCAGTTCCCAGGCACCAGGCACTGCTACAGGGCTGAACTGCCCGGATCCGGATCCAGGGCCCAGGTCCGAGAGTGCAGGCAGAGCTGCAGTGTGGAGGGTGGGGGAGGGAGTAGGGATGAAAGGAAGGCCAGGGGCCTGGAGACCCTTTGAGACCTCACTGGACAATTTGATGAGATAATGAATGTAAAGTGCTTCATACCACCAGGGGCACATGTAATTCCCATTCCCAGAGGAGGCCTGAGAGACTGAGGCACACAGGGGGTGGATGGGGTGCCCTTGAGGGCACTGTAAACTCACAGAGCAGGCTGTCAGGTGCTGATGAAGGTGTTAAAAATCCCAGGAACAATTAGATCCGCCATCAGAGAGAGCTGGGAGAAAGGGAGGGAGAGGGAGAAAGGGAGACTGACAGGGAGAGAGGGAGACAGAGAGAGAGAGAGAGAGAGTATGTGTGTGGGTGTGGGTGTGTGTGGGTGTATGAATGAGAGAGATTAGCATTTTAGCATTTGACAGAGTCCACTTGGGACCCTCCTTTCTGCAGTTTGTTTTGTCCTAGTTGTACCCTCTCCCTCCCTGGGAGTCCATCCCTCCCTCCCAGTTGTCTAAGTGCATCTCTGAGGCGCTGAGCAACTCTTGACTTCTACCTTCTGCATTTCCCTCTTCAGGTCAGTCTCCCTCTCTCTGATGTTGTCTCTGCCTCTTACTGTATCTCTGATGCCCTTAGTCTCTGTGTGTCTCTCTCTGGTTCTCTCGGCTCTTATCTCTGGGTTTCTGTCTCATTGGTCCCAGGCTTAGCATGGTCCTGACCTCTTGATCTTCCTTCTTCTTACAAGCTCAGCTGGAACTGCAGGGCCAACCTTCCAGCCCAGAGAACAGATGTAGTTCACTGGGCTGCCCTCAGCCTTGTGCCTCATTTGTTGCTAGGCCTTGGGCTGGCTTCCATAGCGACGGGTGCTTAGAAACAGAATGCCACATCTCCCAGTCCCACCACGGGGCCTTTGCCTAATCCAGTGCCTTTCAATCAATCTGGAAGCAGCATGGCCTGGCTTTAGATTGTCTCCAGTTTGGGGAGACCACAGAGAAGACAGGACATTGATCTCTGTCTGCGCTCTGGAGTTTGGGGTGGCTGACTCGGTGAAAGCATCTGCTTTAGTGTGACCTTAGAGTCAAGAAGAAGCAGGAGCCTGGAGGGAGAACCCCAGGATCTTCTCCCTTGAAGTCAACCTTCTAAAAGAGGCTTGGGCTTGAGAACTGGAAGTAGCTGGGTTCAGAGCTCTATTTGACCGTTTCCAGTCGTGTGACTTTAGACAAAAGACCTCAGGTCTCAGACCTGTGGAATGGAGCTAATGATACCTAAAGGAATAAATGAAAGAATAAAACAGGTGGACCTGGCACTTAAAAGATGGTCATTTCCTTTTTTTCTCCTTTAAGGATATTTAAGATTTAACTCCTTACATCTTAGATAGAAGGGGATGGCGCCCAGGCAGGGAGAATGGTGTAAGCAAAGGTGTGGTGACTGAAATACACCCTGCAAATGCAGGGGTGTTTAGGGGAGGGCCAGGGCCATATCTGGAAATGGTTCACTCAGCATCCAGGAAAGGGTTAAATATCTCCATTGCCCAAACCATCTGCACCAGCATCCCCCAGGAATGCTGGGGAATAAGAATGACAAACAAGGTCATTTTCTGAGCAGTTCCATGTGCCAGGCTCTGTACTAAGCATCCCATTCTTTACAATCACTGATCCAGTTTACAGGTGGGTACTTGTCTAAGGTTACACAGCTCTCTGTGCTCCACATGCTGCCTGGGAGTGCTCATTTTCTTGGGTCCTCTCCAACCTCTGTTCTCAGTGTTGGGGTCCTGGAGTCATGGCAGTTATTCTCATAGAATGTTAGAGTCTTGCCACCTACATTCTTCCAGGAGTCCTGGTGTGGCATTTTAGGATAAAGACTGAACTTCCAAGTGCAAGATCAGTTGTTCAAACCCACCAGATGCTCCACAGAAACCCTATACAAGGTCACTATGAGTCAGAACAAATTCCATGGCACTTAATAACAACAACAGCATTCTTCCAGTCCAAGGCTATTGCATTGTTAGAATGTAAGAAGCACAGCTGATTGGAATAATGGATCATTATAATCGAGGCTCTGATTTTCTTAGAACTTGAGGCTCAGGGAATTCTTGGAACCCTGATGTCACAGGCTGGGGCCTCACAGTATGACTGTTTTTGAGTTGACAGGGAGTTCTCAAAGCATGCGGGCTTGTGTCCCTGTTGTTTTAACTTTCTTTAGTTTACTGTCTCTGCTGGGCTCAGCTCTAAACAGCACTAATTTGTGCTAATTTGTGTATCAGGACTGGGGGTCATGACCAGCTAGCTATACCAGGGGCACCGGAGTATGGCCAGCCCAGGATTAGCCAGTAGGCTACAGCTGTCCACATGGGGTGGCCACCGCTGGTTGAGAACTGGCTTGAGCCCCTCATCCACCCAGTCAGCCAGGTGGGGCTCAGGAGGAGACATTTCCATGTGGCCCTCCAGGACCTGAGTCAGTGCAGACTCTCCAGGTCCTGCAGACTAAAAGGCAGGAGACATGGATGAGGGGCAGGAATGAGGGTGGGAGAAGTGGGTAGGGAGATACGGTGTAAGAGAAGGAATGGCACTGGGTGAGGGCTATGGGAATCAGTATGGGGTGGGGATTTAGGACTGAGTGAGGGACAAAGGCTCTGCAGTTGGGAGAACACAGTGAGGTAGAACTCCATAGGAAGGATTGGGCTCAGTGAAAGAATAGGGTTCCATGTGGGATGGAGGCTCAGGAATGGGGCTTAGTGAGAGGGTGGGACTCAGTTAAGAGTGGGGCTTAGTGGGGCTTGGGGACCAGTGAGGAAAGGAGGACTCTGGAGTTTGCCAACTGCCCCAGGCTCCCTAGGATAGTGGAGTCTGTGAACCTTGAGACCCTTGCCTGTCCCTGAGGAGACTGAGCACCCCTTTTTCCCTCCTTTGCCTAAAGATGGAAAGATTGGCAGAGCTACTGAAAATCTGGGATCTGCCTCTCCCTTTGCTGTCTTCCTTCCTGGTTTCCATGGGAATCCAGGGTTCAAGATGATCAGGGTTTAACAGGAGGAGGCCGTAGGAGAAGCCAATGTCAGGCAGAGTCACCCCATTTGGGAAGAAAGTGAGCTCCCTGTCCCTGGGAGTATGCAAACAGGGACTGACTGGATGACCAGTCAGGGTGACTTTAGAAAGGGGATCAGATGAGTGTGGGGACAGAAGGCGATTTGGAGGCCTCTTACCTGAGACTGGTGGGATTTGTGTGACTGGCTCAGGTGGTTCCATTCAGGTGGGCAATAACAATGGTGTAGGTATAGGTGAGGCAGGGTCAGTCTTGGGTGTAGAAAAGATTATTCTAGCAAGTTTGGGCATCAGGAAGAAGGCAACTCTGTGGTCCCAGAAGGGGGTACAGAGCATGTGTATCTGTGTCTCTCTGTGTGTGTATGCTAGTGTGTTTGTATAGATAAAAGAGAATGTGTCTATGTATATGTGTCTGTATATAGGAGTATGTATATATATGTGTATATATATATTCAATAACCTCATATACATGCAAAAGCTGGACAGTGAATAAGGAAGACCATAGAAGAATTGATGCTTTTGAGTTATGGTGTTGGAGGAGAATATTGAAAGTGTCATGGGCTGCCAAAAGAACCAATAGATCTGTTTTGGAAGAAGTGCAGCCAGAGTGCTCCTTGGAGGTCAGGAAGGCCATACTTCATCTCTCATTCTTCAGACATATTGTCAGAAGGGACCAGTGTTGCGGACCGTGTAAGACTAGTCAGAGGTTCGAGGCCCTCTTGGGCCGAGTGTAACAAATGAGGCCACTGGCAGTTAATGGCAAATTGCTTTCATCTTAATATTCAGTTATATATATTAAATTAATACACTAGAGCCTTTGACAATCCACAGATAAATGTGATATTTTCCTAAAGCCGAGACTAAAGGTTGCAAGGTTAAGCCTTTCTCCAAAGGATTAACTAAAAATATCTTAGCTACTTCTCGGTTCTTTGTTCTATAGACAAAGAACCCATCCACCCTAATCCTTTTCCAGGTGCAGCCCATTCACCTGGGCGTCTCCAGTCCTCCTGAAAACCTGGCTCAGGAAGCCGAAGCAGTGGGACTCTGCCCAAGCTTTTGTCATTACTCTCACCTTCCCGCAACTATGCTCAGGGGCTATAGATATGTTAATTGAGCCTGAGAATCCAAGTTGCTGGCCTGGGATTTGAACCAGCAAAGCACAATGTAAAGTTACCTGAATGTCTGGAAAAGTACTGATGTTAGCTGTACCTTGCCTAAGTCCCTCCCAGCTTGGTGTGAAGCTCCTCCCCTAAATAAAACAGAGGCCCGGGCCTCCCCAGGTGTGCATTACAGGTTGGCAGACATGGCATAAAGATGGCAGTGCATTACTGGTTGGCAGGCATGGAGTAAAGATTGCGGTGCATTACGGGTTGGAAGGCATACAGTAAAGATTGCAGGGCAGTGAGTTGCTGCCTGCAGAGGCCATGATGCCTGTAGTCCCAAGCCTGCCTATCAGTGATTTATCCACCCTGGCTTTGGGGTGCCTCATTGTCTCTCTCTTTGTCTCCTTCTGTGTATTCTTAATATATTGCAATCGCTGTCAGGTATCCTCTCCTCGTGAACCAAACCCCTATGTCGAGGCAGGTCCCCGACAGACCAGTCGCTGGAGAAGGATATCATGTTTGGTAAGGTGGAGGGTCAGAGAAAAAGAGGAAGACCCCCAGCGAGATGGATTGGCAAAGTGGGAGCAACAATTGGCTCAATCATGGCAACAATAGTGAGGTTGGCCCAGGACCAGGCAGTATTTCATTCTGTTGTGCATACGGTCGCTATGAGTTTGTACCAACTCGATGGCAGCAGAATCTTGGTGTGGTGCTATAGGATAAGCACTCAACCATAAGGTCAGTTTGAACTGCAAGGTTGGCGGTTAAACTCACCAGCCCCTCCTCAGAAACCCTATACAGGGTCGCTATGAGTAGGCACGGACTCAGTAGCAATTAACAACAGCATATGTATGTCTGTTCACACAGAACAAGGGGACACTGACTGGTTTAAAATCAGGGTTGTATTCTTTCACCATACTTACTCAATCTGTACGTTGAGCAAATAATCCAAGAAACTGGGTTATATGAAGAAGAACATGGCATCAGGATTGGAAGAAGACTCATTTAACAACCCACAATATGTGGACAATACAACCTTGCTTGTTGAAAACTAAGAGGACTTAAAATACTTACTGATGAAGATCAAAGACCACAGCTTTCAGTATGAGTTGCACCTCAATGTAAAGAAAACAAAGACCCTCACCATTGAAACAATAAATGACATCATGATGAATAGAGAAGAGATTGAAGTTCTCAAAGACTTCATTTTGCTTGGATCCATGATCAACACTCATGGAAATCAAATGACATATTCTATTGGGTAAATCTGCTGCACAAGATCTTTTAAAAAGGTTCAAGAGCAAAGATGTCAGCTTGGCAACTAAGGTGAAAGCTAGGCACTGAATAAGGAAATTCTTGGAAGAATTGATGCATTTGAGTTATGGTGTTAGAGGAGAATATTAAAAGTACCATGGACTGCCAGAAGAACAAACAAATCTGTATTGGAAGAAGTACAGTCAGAATGCTCCTTAGAAGTCAGGATGTCGAAACTTTGTCTTTCATACTTTGTGCATATTATCAGGAGGGACCAGTCCCTGGAGAAGGACATCAAGCTTGATAAAGTCAGTGAAAAAGAGGTAGAACCCCAATGAGATGGATTGGCACACTGACAGCAGCAATGGGCTCAAACTTAACAACAATGGTGAGGATAGCACAGGACTGAGCAGTGTTTATAAGGTTACAGTGAGTCAGAACCAACTCTATGGCACCTAACAACAACATATGTGTGTGTGTGTCTATGTATATGAGTGATGGGAGTGCATATGTGTGTCATAGATTTAATTGTGCCAAGTGTCAACTTGGCTAGGCCATGATTCCCTGTATTGTGTGGTTGCCCTCCATGTTGTTATGTGTTGCAAATCCTGACCTCTATGAGTCCTGGTGTGGTGCTGTAGGATAAAGCACTGGACTGCAAGGTTGGTTTGAATTGCAAGGTTGGTGGTTCAAACTCACCAGCTGCTTCTCAGAAACCCTAAACAGGGTTGCTGTGGGTCAGAACTAACTGGAAGGCACTTAAGGAGGACATGTGTTAAAGAGGTAGGATTAGGTTATGTTTGTGATGTTAATGAGGCAGGATTCAGGTGGTTTGCAACACTCTTAAACCACAACCTTGGTCAGATATAAAGGAAGCTTTCCTGGGGTGTGGCCTGTATCACCTTTTATTTTCAAAGCAATCAAAGGAGAGAGAAGTGAGTAGAGAGAGGGGGATCTCACTACTACGCCAAAAGAAGAGCCAGGAATGGAACTCATCCTTTGGACCTAGGGATTCTACAGTAAGAACTTCCTAGACCCATGGGAAGATTGATCCAGACCACATGAAGATCACTCAGGAGTAGAAATGCAAAAGGCTTTCTCAGAGAGAGAAAGGCTTCCCCTAGAGCCAGCACTCTGAATTCAGGCTCCTGGCCTCCTAAATTGCGAGAGAGTACATTTCTGTTTGTTAAAGCCATCCACTTGTGGTATTTCTGTTACAGCCCACTAGAGAACTGAGACAGAATTTGGTACCAGAAATTAGCAGGGGGACTGCTCTAACAGATATCTAAAATACAGAAGTGGTTATGGAATTGGGTAATGGGTAGAAGCTGGAAGAGTTTATAGTGTCTAACAGTAAAAGCCTAGATTGCCTTGAAGAAATTGTTGGTGGAATTATGGACATCAAAAGCAATTCTGATGAGGACTCAGAAGGAAGTGAGGAGAGCCGTAACACCAGTGGTGGTAGAGAAATGGGAGCCAATCCACAGAGCAAGAGAGCTGAGTGCCTTTGGGCAGGAGGCTTCCTGGTGGAGTGGGGTACTTCTAGGTACTTATCAGTGGAGCTAGTCTTGCTGACCCACAAAGTGAGAGCTGAGCACATTTCGGTTGAGATGTGTTGGAAGAGTAGTGTGTCTCCAGGCATTTATTGGTTAAACTAAAATAGTTTTGTAACACTTGCCCAAGTAGGGCAGAAACTGACCATGGCTAGCCCAAGAGGCCTAAGGGGCGGAGGACTATGGAGAGGTCTGCCTATGTGCACAGCTGAGAAATTGTTCTGACCGAAAACCTGTACAGGAAACAGGCCAAAGGAGCTAACAAAGGGCCACCCCGGAACAGCTCAAAGATCAGCAGAGATGGAAGGAGCACAGGGAGCAGAACTGCCTTGGTCTCAAAGGGTGGACCCATGGCCTCTGGTTCCAAAGGGTAGAGTGACAGCCTTCTAGATTTCAAAGTCAGAGCTTTGCCAACTCAGTTTTAGGGTGTAGGGCTGCATTTAGGCAGGAGAATAGGGCTTTCTGGAGCCAAGGCAATGGGGTCACTACTCAGATGGACTAGAAGAATGGGGCTTCCCAAAGCCAAGGGAGCATAGTTGCAATCAGAATGGGCCTGGAAGGTAGAGTGAGGTTTGGGCTGAGGGGCCTTTACCTAGAATCCAGAGAGCATGACCACCACCCAAAGTCTGGAGGGAAGGGCCATTGACTAGATGGTTTACTAGATTTTGGCCTTGCTTGGTGACTGAATAAATTTCTTTGTTAGAGCCATCCACTTGTGGTATTTCTGTAATAGCACACCAAATATCTAAGACAGTGTGAAACAAATGTGTCAGTGTGTAGGGGTGTGTGTGTGTGCATATGATTGTGCGGATCTTTGGGAGCAGATGCCAAGGCATAAGGTGTGTCAAAGTTTGGGGCAATGCCAAGTCCCCCTGGACCTTAGCCCTGAAAGTGAGCAGTAGGTTGGGGACTAGAATCTTATATGTTCCCTCCCCCTCTAGGATCCTGGAGCCAGCCACCTGGTGCATATAAGACAAATGTATATGCAAACAACATGGAAATAATATGGAAATGGAAGAGGCCTATGGTTGATGCCTCCAACCTCCCTTCATGCCCTGAGCCAGAGTTCACTCAGAGCTGCCACCAGGGCCCTGGAAGTAGGTTCTGCTTGCCCCAAGCTGCAAACCACATTTCCTCCATGCCCACCTATGGTCAGATCACCTCTCTTTGAGAGCTTCCACACCGGGGGCTATAGTTAATAGACACAAAGAGCTGGAACCAGCTCCTCTGTTAGGTGTGAACTGGGTCAGGCACACACATTCACATATCATTGCACACACATGCCAAATCTAGACACACGTGCATGCATACAGCCACACTCACATACATGCATGTGTGCCTACACACAGATCCAGACCTGCCTACATACACATGCCTAAATGCACATGGCTATAGACACACACATGTATCTGTGTGTGCATACACATGTGCGGCTACAGCATGGAAATTTCACCCATCTTCACAAAGTTTTTAAAACTCACTTGGAAACCTGCACTCATTGCCCCTCACTCCTCAGACACATCATGTGCACAAATACACAGTAGGCACAGGGTCTACATGCACACGCGCACACGTGCACACACACACACATGCCCACTATAGGGCCAAAGCTTTAAGAACAGGCTCTACATAGAGGTAAGACCTGCAGAGACAACCACTTCCTCCAGAGCTCTTTGCACTGTGGAACCAGATTTCTTCCTCTTTCAGTCCCAGGGCTCTGCCTCAGGGTATGGAGACACTAAATTACAAACATTCTTTCTCTGGTTCTTGCTTATACACCTAAACAGGTTTGCCAGCCTGGGAAAGTTACCTTCTACCCACCTAAGCCTGTCCAGACCCTGCTTCCCTCCACTTGAGCTGCCTGAGCCCCAACTCACAGCTGCTGAGGAGAGAGAGGTCAGAAAGGGCCAACACCTTGCCTGGCATCACCTTAACATTCCAAGGCAAAAGTCAGATCTGAACCTGGGTTTCAGACGTCTGATTACAGTCAGGAGTAAATAGGATAGCTGCGTGTTAGGTACCAGACAGGCTTTTGGAAGTAGGCCGTATGGTCATGAGGACGGAGAGCAGAACATGGGTTTAGGCTTTATGGAGGGGCTGTTGTGACCAGGTTGTAGTGATGGAGAGATGCGTAGATAAAAACCATCCTTCTATTTAACCAGGAGGAGTCCTGGTGTGGTGCTGTAGGATTAGCACTAGACTGTGAAGCACCAGTTCAAAACCTAGCTGCACCTCAGAAACCCCATTCAGGCTATGAGTTAGAACTGACTCCATGGCACTTAACAATGATGACATTTAACCAGGGAGAAAGATGAAGCTTTCTGCTTCTGCAAAGATCTAAAGCCTCAGAAACCCTATACAGGGTCACTATGAGTTGGAATCGACTTGGCAACACTTAACAACAACAACTTTAACCAGAGTTCTCTGGGCATTGTGTTCCTTAGGCCAGGCCATGGAGATGAAGTGAAAGATCAGACACCTGAGTGGGTGCGTGGGGATATGTGAGAGAGGGAGAGGACAGTGCACCGGGGAGATCTTGAGTGGAGGAATGTTCTTCCTGTATCTTCCATTGATTAGCCCCGATGTCTCAACAAATATTGCAGCATGCATGGATGAACATGATATTGATAGGCAGATATTCCTTTTGGAGGCCATTCAAAGTGTGGGGGGAAGTAGTTTGAGCGAAAGCACAGAGGTAGAAGAGATGCCAGAAGTCCAGGGGAAAGTTGAGAGTCAGGCATGACTGATGGTAGGAGAAAAGACAGGAAAAGTCATTTGGGGATGAACCTTGCATGTCATGCTGAGAATTTGGATGTTGCCTTGGAGGCCATGGGGAGCCTGTGAAGGTTATGAGCAGGGTGGAGGTGGTTACACAGTAGATGTCCATCTTTAGTGAAAATAGCATTGGACTTGGAGCCAGTGGGCTTGGGTCCATGTTCCTGTGCTAAGCAGATATATAATCTTGGGCAAATGTCTATACTTCTCTGAATTTCAATGTCTCCTTGTGGATAGGGCCTAGGTGAGGAAGTGTTTGTTAACCAATGGGAGGTGCCATTATTATTCGGAACAAGGCAGGGCCTGTTCCTGGACAGGGTCTGTGGTCTAGTGGGTCCAATACCTGGGCTGAGTCACCTCTTCCCTAAATACCCAGCCCAGGGCAGCTGAGCCACAGAGTCTAAGCCAAGTGGTCTCTAAGAGTCAGGAAGAGGCGCCTAGAGGGGCTGGGCCAACTGTTTCTGAGCTGGAGTCGAGTTTCTTTGCATTAGAAATGGTTATGGGTACACAACTAGGAACACATGCTCCCCAGCGGCTGCATTCTTGGGCACAAAAGGAGAGCAGGGAAAGATCTGTTTATTAGCTGGATCCAGGTGTGGTGTTGTAGGATAAGCACTGGACTGCTAACTGCAAGGTCAGCAGTTCAAACCCACCAATTGTTCCTTGAACAACTGTGAGTCAAAACTGACTTGTTGGCACTTAACAACAACACTCATTAGCTAGAGGAGCCTTGGTGGTACAGTGGATAAAGCCTTGGGCTGCTAACTGAAAAGTCAGTGGTTCGAATCCACTAGCAGCTCTGCAGGAGGAAGATGAGACAGTCTTCTTCTTCTGTAAAGATGTAACAGCCTTGGAGACCCTAAGGGCAATTCTACTCTGTTCTATAGGATTGCTATGAGCTGGAATTCATTCAACAGCAGTGCTTGGGTTCTGGCTTTCTTACTCATTAACTAGGTCCCTGGATGGTACAAGTGGTTTGTGTTTGACCAATAACCTGGTTGGTAGTCTGAACCCACCCAGCAGCACTGCGGAAGCAAGGTCTGCTGATCTGCTTCTGTGAAGAGTACAATCAAGAAAACCCCATGGAGCAGTTTTCCTTTGCAACACACGGGGCTACCGTGAGTCAGAATCAATGCAAAGGGCAACAACAGGTTTTTTTTTTTTAAAACTCACTTGCTGTCTGTCTGTGGGAAAAATATTTAATCTCTCTGTGCCTCTGTTTCTTTATCTGTAAAATGTGACTAGTAGTAACCCACTGCCATCAAATTGATTCCAACTCATATTGACACAGTTTGTTGTTGTTATGTGCCGTGGAGTCGGTTCCAACTCATAGCAACCCTGTACAGGGTTTCCGAGGCTGTAAATCTTTATGGGAGCAGAGAACGTCATCTGTCTCCTGCAGAACAGCTGGTAGTTTCGAACTGCTGACCTTTAGGTTCACAGCCCAATTCTTAACCACTATGCTACCAGAGCTCCTTAATGACACAATATAGGATTTCCAAAACTGTAAATGTTTATGGGAACAGACAGCCTCATCTTTCTTCCATGGAGTGGCTGATAGGTTTGAACCACTGAACTTGTGGTTAGCAGCCCAATGCCTAACCCACAGTGGTATCAGAGCTCCAGTGGTTAATAATAGTTCCTATCTTATAGGATTGTTGGAAAGATTAAATATGAAGTCCATAGCTCATTAAATGTCAAAGCCCATCAGACACAGAGCCTCCAGCTACAGATGTACGCACTCAGCCCTTGGATGCCCAACCCTGCCTCTTGTCTCCATGGGCCTGAGGTCAGCCTCCTGGGATGAAATGCCTCTAATCCAGGGTTTCAAACCTGGCAGCACTTTAGAATCACCTGGGAACACTGAAAATGATCCTGAATGGAGAGAGGGATCTAGGCCTTAGCATTTTTCACTGCTCCCCAGGTGATATGAAGGTGAGTCAGGGTGAGAATCCAGGAGAGAATCCCAGAATGAAGAGATGGAATGAGAGCCAGGGTCTCTGAGGAATGAAGGAATCCTGACCATGAAGCAGGGGTCGTACCTGATCCAGTCACTTCCTGGTTGGGAAAGCTGTCACTTTGTCAATGGCAGAATGTTGGTTACCTCCTCTGTAAGGAGGATGTTTAGGGAATTCCAAGGATTGTGTGAAGGGATGTTTATAAAAGGGCTCTGCATCCTGCCAAGTACACACATACAAATTAATTCTTTGTGAGCTATTGAGTCTCTTGTAATAACATTTCACAGATGGGGAAATTGAGTCCCAGAGAGGTGCTATGACCTCTTAGAATCACGTGGTAAGTCCAGAGCAGAGGTAGGACTCAAATGCTAGTATCTGAAAGATTGACACAGAATCACTTTGAGTGGAGGAGGCATCCAGAATTCACCTAGGGACCTAACCAATGAGTTGCAGTATGACCAATTCAAGTAAGATTTAAGAAGTAACTTCTCAATAGGTGAGTTCTAGAAGGTCTCGCCTGGAGTTGGAAGTCCAAGAGATGTCCCTAGGAGGACAGCTTTGCCCAGGCCAGGTTTGACATTGACCTCCCTTGACTCCAGCCAATGATCATAGCAGATATCTTTTGGGCACTTGTGTCCCACCCAGGCTTTCTAAAGCCCAAGATTGAACAAGTGACATGCGCTCAGGATTTGCCAGGAGATTTTGTGCACTGGACTCAGATTCACTCCTTACAATAGTCCTTTCATTGGCCACCCATTTCACAAAGGAGAAAATTGAGGCCATAAGAGGGTAAGGAAGTTCCTTTTGTGGGTCAGAACCTTTACACACCTCAGCCCATGTAATGTTTTCTACAATGTTAATAAATAGGACACATCATCACTATTTTGTTGATACAGTTAAGACATATTGACTTGACCAGATGACACAGTGACAGACAAGCTTCTTACTCCTTCCCAAGCATCCAGCCAAGACTCTTAGGAAACACACAAGAGGACACAGAGGACTAACATAGCACCTAGAGAAGGTCTGAAAGTGGTGGACCTCCAGCTTATCCCTAAATAAGCAGAGCTGACAAGAGGGAATTAGGTGGCCAAGTCCTGGAAGTAGAAATGAGTCATCAGTGGGCTGAGGAGAGCAGGAAGTATGAATTTAAGGAGTGGTGGGGAGGGCAGCCAAAATAAAACAAGGGTCTAGCATATCTGGCTGAGGATTTGGCCTTTACTATCTGGTAGTAGGGAGCTACTGAAGGTATTTGAGTAGGGAAAAAAGCATGTCTAGATCTATGCTTCAGAAAGAGCGGTAGGAGGAACCCTGGCATGGGAGAGACTCCCCGTGAGCTGGTGGAGGGCAAGTGCTCTGCCTCGCCAGTGTGCCAGGTGCCTGGATGGTGTCCAGGGACTGGGTGCAGTGATTCAACCTTGAAGAAATTACTCCCCAGGGAGAAAGGGCCAGGATGAATCAGCGGAGTAAGGTGGGGAAGCTTGGAGACAGGGGGCTCACTGAGTCACCCTTGAAATGTTGAGAGAGTTGCAGAGAAAGGGGCCAGCAGTGCAGAGCGAAGGATTGGGGTCAGACCACACTGAGGGCTATCAGGGCACTCTGGTTGTCTTCCCATCATTCTCAGGTTTGAACCTCCTGACAGTCCTGTGAAGGAGATGGAAAACAGGCCCAGAAAGCAAGGAGGGGGCGTCTACACCAGCAAGTCTCTGGCAAAGGCCAGGCAAGAATCCAAGTTCCCACCGACCCAGCCAGTCTCATGTCGAGCGGAGGCCAGAAACGGGGTTAGTCCCGGCCAAGAAGCTGGCCACGGGGACCCTAGGCCTGCCTGGCAGATGCTAACTGGGGCCCAGCTGCTCGGTCTCTTTGAGACAGCAGGGGGCGTAGGAGTGTCACGGCTGCCGCAGGCGCGGGAGCCTGGAGGCCTCTCTGCGGAGAAACGCGCTCCGGATGCACGGGTCCCACAGCAGAGCCTCGGACACTGTGGCCCTGAGGCCTGCACTCTCTCCGATCTCTGGAGACTCTAACACAGAGCTATCTGCCCTGTCCTGGGCGCCCAGTGGCTATCCCACTGTGTGTGTTTGTGTGCTTGTGTGTGTGCACGTGTCTTCTCCCCCGTCCCCCACTTCCAGTAGATCTGTCACTGCTCCCAGGGCCTGTCCGTTCAGAGTGACTTCTAAAATTTCCCCTTTCTCCTGGGTTGAGGGAAAGGAGCAAGTCCCGGGCCCCTGCACCATGTTTCCTCCTCTCACCTTCCCTACTGCGACTAGGATCCTAACACGGCCTTAGGACTCTCAAAGTGGTGGACAAAGAGAATATGGTCAGACAGGTGGGTGGCTGGGAGAGGAGACCCTGAGAAGTAGCCAAAGGAGTGGAATGAGGCAAGGCGAAGGGGGCGGTCTGAGAGCGGGCTACCTGGCGGGGGAATCCTGGGAGCTGACACCGCAGCTGGAAGATTTTTGAGAGCGGAGAGATACGGGAGGTGGAAGCTGGTGGTGGTGGTGGTAGGGGTCTGGAGAAGGGCTGAAGAGCGCACCAGCAGAGAGGTTCCGTTGAGGTTGCAGGGAAGGTGGGCGGGGCCTGAGCGGCAATGGGCGGGCAGTGGGCGGTCCGGGGCGGGTCAGGGGCGGGCACTCGCGCGGACCCTCTAAGCTGTTGCGGACGCGCTGACCGAGCTCAGCAGCCGGCCAGGCGGGCGGGCAGGCGGGCGGGCGAGCGGCTGCGAGCATGGTCCTGGTGTTGCACCACATCCTCATCGCTGTTGTCCAATTCTTCAGGCGGGGTCAGCAGGTCTTCCTCAAGCCGGACGAGCCACCGCCGCAGCCATGCGCCGACAGCCTGCAGGTAGGGCAACCCTCCACCCCAACCCCCACCCGCGCAGGACACAAGGAGCTGGGTGTCCCACGACCGCCAGCCGGGTCTTCCATGGAGTGTGCAGTCGGCCAACTCCATGGTCTATCCTCCTTACAGCCTGGGACGCTCAAGCCCCTGAAACCTCCTCAGAAAGGGAATCCCTCCTCTAGTTCTGGACCCCATTCTTGTGTTGGGACTGCAGCCCACACTCAGACCCGTCAATCCATAGCTCATACATAGTTCGGACCCCCCTCCAGACTCTGGAACCTGATCGAATTGGGGACTCCGTGTCAAGCACTGAGAGCTCCGTTAAAGTCTGGAACACCCTCCTCTGCTGTTTGTGACAGGACCCCTACCCAAGGTCCTGAACCCCCACCACTGTATATATTGGACTCCAGAACACCTATCTAAAAGCAGGGGCTCCACATCAGAGCTGGGACCTCACCCTAAACCCCTGTCTTAACTACATCCCCTACCAGGTCCCCACTCACCTAGGATGGTACTAGAAGATCCAGACCCTTCTATCCATCACTGCTTTTCTCTCTCTCTGTCTCTCTCTCTCTGTCTCTCTCTCTTCCTTGTGGGACTTCCCCTCCCTCATTCCTCTGGTTCCATCTTTCCCTTCCTCGCTCCTCTAACCAAGAGGCCCTGTTCTCTTCCGTCTGGCCTCTTGTTTCTCTCTATGTGGTGATCCCACTTTAGCTTCTGTGTTTCTCCTCTGATTTCTCCCTGAGTCTTTCTGGGTTCACTCTCTCTCCTCTCTGTTTTTCTCCCAGTGCCTTGCTCAGTGTCTTGCTCCATATGCCCTCCTGGTTCTGGCTCACGGTCTCTCTGTCCAGTTTCTCTAGATTTCTGTCTCTGTTTTGTGGTTTCTCCCTATGGGCACTCCTTCTCCTTATGACTGCTTCTGCTCTCACATGATGAGGGGGGTAGGCTCAGAAAGCCTGGCTGATACCTTCAGCACCTCCATCTCTCCCTATGTCCTCAGCTATGGCATGGTGTGGGTTCAGGTGGAAAGGATTAAACATGGAATGTGTTGCCCATGGGCAGTACCCAGGGATCCATGGGGGGGTGGGACTTACATGGTAAGGGTAGTAGGGTTCATGACTAATAAGTCCCCTCTATCCTGGTCTTGACTGGGGGAACGTCTGGAGGCTTGGGTTGGGGGAGGAGAGGAGTGGACTGTGACCTCGTATCAGTTATCTGTGGTGGGAGATGTCCTGGGCTGGCTGAGTCTGGGTGTGTTTGGGCATGCGTAGGATGGGCTGCAGGTGTTGAGTGTGCCTTACATGTGATCATGTATATTGTCATGTATACTTGGGTGTGTCATCATGAGTGGGAATTATTTTGGGAGATTGTTGTTGTTATATGTTGTCTAGTCGGTTCTGACTCACAGAAGCTCTGTATTGAGTTTCTGAGTCTGTAAATCTCTATGGGAGCCGAAAGCTTCATGTTTCTCCCATGGAGCAGCTGGTGGATTTGAACTACCAATCAGCCAGTTTGTAACCCACTATGATACCAGGGTTCCTTTGGGAGATTAGTTGGCATTGTTGTTTAGTGCAATCAAATGGTTCTGACTCATGGCGACCCTATATAGGGTTTCCAAGGAGCAACTGGTGGGTTTGAACTGCAGACCTTGTGATTCAAAGTCCAGGGCTTATCCTACATGGGGAAATTATGGTATATATGGGAACTGTGAGTATAGGATGTTCCATGCTACATGGGGTTAGAGAAGCAGCATTGGGAGTGTGGAGTGGTAGCTGTGTGTGGGGTTGTTGTGCATGTAGGGAACTTGTGTGTGTGTGTGGTTGTATACCTGTTGTTGTGTGGCAGAGATGTAGGAGTAGCTTGCACAAGGGATAGCGTATATGGTTATGTATGTTGTTGGCTACTGTGTGATGCAGGAAGTCACTGTTGGGGTCTAGTGGGCTGCATTAGAGGTCTTGGCAGAAGGGAGTAGGCGGGCTGTGTGCCTGAGTGTGTTTGCAACCTAGGTAACTGGGTTAGGACACTGTGGCGCAGCCTGGGTTTGCTTGGGGAGTGTGTTAAAACCTGTATAGTGGTGTTTGAGTCTGCTGGTGACTGTGTGTGGAATTCTGGGCAGGAAAATGTGTGGTTAGGACTGAGGGGGACCAAGGCAAGAAGCTTGCCGGCAAGGTCTGTCTGTGTATGTGTGTGTGTGTGAGGCAGCGGACAGGCGGGGTTGTCTATGCTGAACAGCTGTGAGTGCCCAGTCTTGTGACATTTTGGTGTGACATGAGGTGTGTACATTATCAATGCAGGGTGTGTCTGCACGTGTCTCTGTGTCTGGGTGGTATGTGTGTTGCATTTAATTGGATGCCTGTATCTGTGGTTGGGGAAGTGAGTGTGAGGTGTGTGGTGGGAGGTTGGGTGTGAGTGTCATGGGAAGTGTGGGTGTGTGAGCGTGTGACTTTTTGATGTGAGGTGGGGATGATGTGATCTTTTCTCCCTATGGACTGTTTATATGTGTGCTGAGTAGTGTATGAGGGTATCCAGTGAGCTAAGGGTGCGGTGTCAGGTTGAGGGCCGTGGAATGCACTGCAAGGGATTAGGGAGAGTGTGCATAGGTGTGTGGTGTGAGACTAAGGTTTGGGGGTTGTGGATTACAGCAGGTGCTCCATAAATGGTAGTGCACTGACATGCTGACGTGTATGTGCAGGGAGCTCCTGGCTGCCATCCTGTCCTAACTTCCCTCCCAATTAGGTCCCCAGAGAAGCCTGATGACGTTCTCCCATGGCTCCCCCCAGCTTGGACTGCTCCTACCCTTTGCCCTTCATCCTCCTCGCTTTGACCAAGGCCTTTGTCTTGGGTTTCCTGTCGAGCAGGCTCTGGACAGGCAGACGGCAGATGATGTTGCGGTCCGGGAACCTTTGTTCTTTTCCTCATGTGTTGGGCTGGGGCTTGGGCTGGGGGGAGGATGCACATGTAGGCAAAGTCACTTTGTTTATTGCCACCTCACAATGCTCCCCAATGGGGAGGGGTCCAGGCACAGGCATGGAGGTTTGGGTGGTATCCTTGGTAGTGCGAGAGCAGCTTGGGATGGACTTGGAGTTGGGTGAGGTTTCAGGGACCCAGTATCTTTCCTGACTTGTACCATCTCAGGGGTGTCAGACAGTTGAGCACCTTCTTTTTGCTCATTCTTCTCTTCTCTATGTGGTAACAGAGGATCCCTGGATGAGAGACAAAGAGGAAGGCCAATCCATCTCTACTTTTGCAGACCCCATATTTCATGAGGAAGACATAGCCCCTGTCTTCTTATCTGAAAGGAGAGACATGATCACATCTTTGGGGACTCTTTCTCATAGGGGAAACCCCATTCTGTAAGAGGATCCAGTTCATACTTTCCAGAGAAAACTATAGGAAAATCTTCCTGAGCAATCTTTCAACAGGTATTTATTTGAAAGCATTTTGTTGTTGTTGTTAAATGCCATCAAGTTGGTTCTGACCCATAGCAACCCTGTATAGGGTTTCTGAGTAGCAGCTGGTGAACTTGGACCGCTGGCCTTACAGTCCAAACAGACCTTGCAATCCAGTACATTAACCCACATCACCATCCCAGGAGTTCATTTGAGAATATAGAATACAATAAATTCAGGAACCCTTAACATTGGGAGGAGCAAGGCAGTGACAAACAATCACTCAGAGGAATGGGCTGGGTTCTCATGTGTCAACATCATATTCCAGATGGTTCTCTGAAGTGAGTGTGACTATGCCCCCAGTCCTTGAAGGAAGTGTTGGGGTGGATAGAGGAATGTGGACTGGGCTAAGGAAGATGTTGGCCCAACTGGGAAAAGGAAGCTTGAAGGCAACTGGCCCTTCCCTAAGCAGTGATGTCTGGCTCTGGGTGATCATCCCTGGTCCTCCAGCTTTCTCAAGCTTTTACGTCATCTTTTCCTATCCTATTGTCTTTGGTGGGAATTGTCATCATCATCATCATTATCTTTTGGGCATTATCTTTCCAAATTCCAAGGCTCTTTCACAAATATTGTGTCACTTCACAGATTCACGCATTAAATTATCTAAAAGCAGTTCTTGAACACCTGCTATATCAGGTCAAGAGCCCTGGTGGTGCAGTGTTTGAAGTGCTGGCTGCTAACGGAAAGGTTGCCTGTCAAACCCACCAACCTCTCTGAGGCTCTCTGCTTCTGTAAAGACTTACAGCCTTGGAAACCTTTGGGGGGCTGTTCTACTCTCTTCTGTGGGGTTGTCTGAATCGACTTGACAGTATTGGGGTTGGCTTATTTTTTATTTTAAATATTAGGTAAGCAAAGTTTGAAGGGAGTGTGGTGGCTCTGTGGGATAAACACTGGACTATGAATCACAGGATCAGCAGTTCCAGCCCACCAGCCACTTCTTGGGGCAAACACGAGACTTTCTATTCCCTATATGGGGTTGCAATGAGTCAGAATCGACCCGATGACATTTAGCAACAGCAAACCACAGTTTGAAGTGCTAGGATCTTTGTTGTTGTTGTTAAGTGTCGGAGAGTGGATTCTGAATCACAGCAACCTGTATAGAGTTTCCAAGGAGAGGCTGATGAGTTCAAACCATGAGCTTGTGGTTCAAACCAACCTTGCCGTCCAGTACTTACTCTATGGCATCATACCAGGCCTCCATAGTGGTGATCAAACAGGCCCCATGGAGCTCTTATTGTCTGTGTCTGCGGAACCGTCTTTGTGGCCTAGCCACACTGTCTGTTCCTCAGGCCCGGCAGGTGGACCCTCCATTCTCTGCTTCCTCCACTCTGGTGTGTACCTGGCTTTATGTGTGCCCTTCATAGCATTGGGATCTGGCTCCCGAATTTGAGCTCTTTAGAGGCTGAGCATGGGTCTTCTCTCTCCTCACCCCATGTGTCTTGTGCTGGGTTTGGCATAGTCTAGATGCACACATCTATAGTCAGATACCCATAGCTGTCCTGTTGGGTTGGCAGCCATCATCTAGGGAAACTGAGACCCAGATTGAGGAGCATCCTCATCAGCCTTTTGCTAGCGTTCGAGAGAGGTCAAGTGACTGGCTCAGGTCTTACAACAAGGTGGCAGGGCTGCTACCAGAATATGGCCCTCTTGGTTAGCAGGCCAGGTTCCAGCCCCAGCATCATGCTGCTCCCTGGCTGGCCTCTGTGCTTGCTGCCTGCAGCGGGTAAATGATTATTAATGACCCCACTGGCAAGAAGACAGGAAACGTTTCCCAGCCACAGCTGGTGACCTGCTCCCTGCCAGCCCATGGTATCTACACCGATGTTATTTCCATTCTACCTCAGACTTCTTTGCCCCACCCACCTCCCTGAGCCCCCAGGGGTGAAGGGCTAGAAGGGGGCAGAGCATTTTCTCCCAGATCTCTGCCTCTCCCCACTTTCTCCAACCTGATTCCTTCTGGTGCCTTTCCTACTCCAAACCAGTCAGAGGTAACCCTTCCCTCAATGCACTGTTGGTCCTTCCCTGGGTAACTGGGCACTGATTCCAGCGATCCTACGTGGGTACTGGGCACTGATTCTCTCTCATCAGACTTTGACCCACTCTGATGCTTTGCTCTGGTGGCTCTAAGCCTGGGCTGGAGATTTCCCCGAGGCCTGTCCCCAATTGCTGCCTTAGTACTGATACATGAGGAATACTCCTAGATGCCTCCACTAGGAAGTCCCCAGCCCAGCCCAGCCTTAGGGACTCTCACCTCCTCTAAACACTCTCAGCCTTGCTTCATTAAGCCACATACTGTGCCCTGCCAGGCCTTCATAGTTTGACATTTAGTGAGTACCTACTAGTTGCCAAACAGAGAGGGTGGGCACAAATGAACACATTATAGACCTTAAGTTCTGCCACACATTTCCCCAAATCTGAGCTACAATGCATCTGCCCCATGACAGGTGGCACAGACCTAGGCACCAGGACTCAGGAGGACAGGTGGTGGGGTGGAGGGGGCACAGCTGAAGAGCTTCTGGTAGTGTGTGGTGAGGACAGTGATGGAGATAAACTCAGGAGCCGTGGTGGTACAGAGCAGGGATCCCTAATTCAGCCCAGGATGGGAGGCAGGATGAGTTGGAGAGTGTCCAGGAGGAAACATATCTCAACTACAGGATGAGCCAGGAGAAATTTCTGGACAGAGAGAAGAGAGAATGCTGAGTATTGGTGGTGACAGACAGGGAAGCAAAGTGCACAATTCCATGTGACTAGATCTTGGACAGCCAGGGTGGTTGTGTGCTATTGAGGTGGGGAGGATGGGGCATTGAGAGACCAAATTGGTGACATGGGCAGGTCAAGACTTGTGCAGTACTTCTGACCCATCCTCAGGGATTTGGACTTCTCCCAAGGCAAGTGAGCCCTAGAGGAAGAGTTGAAAGCAGCAGAGGGACTGGTCAGACCTGTGTCTTAGGGAGCTCCCCTGGCCAGAGCTCCATGAAGAGAGCATGGAAGGAGTGAGGCGAGGGTTCAGGCAAGTTGTGATGAGGCCTGGATAGGGGACTGCTGAAAGATGGAGGGGTCAAGGTGTCAAGGAACAGAGGAGGAAAAAGGGAAAGGGTGTGATGGCTGAGCCTTAGGAGGGGAGGGAGAAGGAGGGGTGCAGAATTCAGCCTAGAGTGTTGGTGGGCAGTTGTGCCAGTCACCCAGAGGCACACAAGGGAAGGCAGGCTTGGAAGGCAGAGGCCCAGGTCTGTGTCAGGCCCTATAAGGAAGGTCTTGCAGGAGATCACAAGCTTTGAAGCTAAACAGAGACCCAGAGCCCTCTCAGGACTGCCACATCCTCATCTATAACATAAGGATTTGAGAATCTGCCCTGGGCAAAGAGTGCGCAGATTTAAAAAATAAAAGCAATCTGTGAAATGTAATATTTAATAAAATTCAAATCCAAAAATGTATGCATACATTCCAAAACAAGCAAAAATGTAAATTTATGAAAATATAAATGCTAAACGTACGTGCTTGTTCTCATATAAATTGTAAGCCTCAGCTGTTTCCCTCTACTTTGGCTTAGACTCCCTGGAAGCTGCTGTGTCTGATGTGGCTGGATCCCGGGATTAGGACCTTCCTGCTGGGTTCAATTCTTTTGTGAGGAACCACCAGGGTCCCTCCTTAGATTGGTGACTTCAGGTAGCCGGCATTTTGCTTTTCCTGACTCCTAAACCCCAACTGGGAGTCCTGGTGTGGCCCTGTGGGTTAATGTGCTGAACTGCTAAGTCAGTTTGAACCACAAGGTTGGGAGTTCAAGCTTACTAGCTGCTCCTCGGAAACCTTATACAGGGTCACTGTGGGTCGGAACCAACTCAACAGCACTGAAAAGCAACAACAAACCCTAACCTGGAGTCCTGGTATGCCACTGTGGGATAAAGCACTGGACTGCAAGGTAGGTTTGAACCACAAGGTTGGCGGTTCAAACTCACCAGCCGCTCCTTGGAAGCCCTACACAGGGTTGCTATGAGTTGGAACTGACTCAATGGCACTTAAAAACAACAACAAACCCCAACCTGAGGAATTTGGCCCCATGTACACCTCAGGGCAATGCTTGGCTTTATTTTGGTGGGCCAACAGGAGATGAGAAGGGTGAGGGAGTTGTAGGAGCTGAAGGCTTGAGGTATGGGCTACAGGGTCCACAGGGGCTGGTGGTAGGGGGAGCAGGAAGAGTGGAAGAGCAGGAAGGTGGGGGGTGTGGGGGCTGGAGGGAGAGTAAGGGGAAGGGAGCTAAAAGAGCAGCAACACTGCAACTAAATACCAGTGTTTCAGAATTTAAAAGTCTGGAACATTGGAATCTTGAGGTCCAATCTTGCAGTCCTGGCTTGGGCATTGCTTGGTTCCTCACTCTGGTCATTTTGTACAAGCCATTTTCTGAGCTACCTCAGTTCTCCTGTAAAAGGAGGAAGTTGACGTCCACCTCTCCAATGGATATATATGTTCCAGCTCTTGGGCTGTATGATCTAAGAATCTAAAGTTGTCAGTGGTTCAAACTGGGGCGATTCTGAAAATCTAGCCTTCCAACTCTTTCAGCTCCCAGCCAGCACTGTACGGCTGGGTGGTATGTGATTCAGACATTCTGGAACTATAAGATTCAGAGGCTCTAAATGCTGAAGATTCGGGCTGTCTGTGAATCCAGGATTCTAGGATTTGATGATTCAATGATTCTAAATGGGGCTGCTGGGAAGAGCTGTAACCACCTGCCTTGTTAATGTCAATGTTCAGTTATTAAAAACATAACAAGAAGCAATGGAGACAGATAGCTTGGGATGGTGGGTGGCCCAGGCCCATCCGGTGTGCCAGCAGAAAGAAGGGTTGGCATTCGGAGAGCTGGGACCCTTTTACTCTGGGTTCTGTGGGCTTTCTCTTGCCATGGCAGAATTGGTGTGTGTGCATATGGAAGGTCTGCCACTCCTGAAAACCTTTCTAAGTTTGTAAGGTGAGGGATCATATCCTTTACCCCCCTACCTCAGTCAATCAGCCATTTCAGACCGAAGCAGAGAGGTCCTGCCCTTTCCTCTCAGAACCCAAAAGTCTCTGGGCAGACATTGTAGGAAGGAGAGGTCACCCTTCCCCAGTAGTCTGAAGGGGAAGGCAGGACATGGGCATTTCCTGGACACTGACATGGAAGCACACAAACCTCTGGCTGTGAGGGCCCCAAACACAAAGGGTCTGCAACGGGAGGACAGAGGCCAGGGCAGCTAGGTGGCATTGTCAGGCATAAGTTGGGCCTCCCATCACCCCCAATGCAGGCTGAGAAGGGAAGACTCCACCCTTGCCCTGGGGGTGGCTGTGAGAAGGGGTCAAGGAAAGGGGATCTCAGGTCAGGTGACTAGAGGAGTTGAAGACAGATGATGGGCCCTTCCCTGAGACCCAGGCCTTCAGCCCAGCCTGGCACAAGGCCAGCCCACTTGCCTAGTCACTTGCTGCCTGTTGGATTCTGCACATGCCTCAATGCCTGGGCCAGAATTGGGAAAGAAATGTCCAGGCTTCAGGAGGCTCCCAGGACCCATCCTGGTGGGGTCCTCAGGATGCTCTCAGTGTAACTGCGCAAGCCCCATGACTTCCCAGCCTGGTGGTTCATGGAACAGGGATGGAAGCTAAGAACTAACCCAGCTCACACAGCACAGTAGGAATTGAAACCAGACTTCCTGAGTTTCATTCCAGGATGCTCCCCACTGTCCACAGCCTCTCTTCTTTCCCCTGGGACAACTGGAGAGAGGAGTGGAGACAGGACCCAGGCTACAGGGCAGAGAAAACCTGCAGTTTTCTCCTCTTGAAGACCAGGAAGCTGGTAGAAGGTGGCAGCAGCTCCCACATCACTGTCTACCACATCTTGCCTTAGCCCTGAGGATAGGGTCTTCAGCAGGGACCCCACCCCCACCCCAACTGTTCAATCCACTGCCTGCCTCCCTGAGGTTCTCTTCTCTCTTCACTCTGCTACCCTCTTCCTCCTGCTGTTTCACCCCTCACTCTCATCTCCACCTCCCCTTGGGAACGCTTCCTGCCATGAAAGTCTCTATCTCTGTCTTTCTTTATGTGTGTGACTTAATCTCAAATGATAGTTAGACCTGGAAGGGTCATAGGTCGTTTGGTGGTGTTGTCAGCTGCCATTGAGTTCATTGCAATTCATGGCAGCCCCATGTGTGCAGAGTGGAATTGCTTCATAGGGTTTTTAAGGCTGACCTTTCGGAAGCAGGCCACCAGACCTTACTTCCAAGATGCCTCTGGATGTGTTCAAACCACCAGCCTTTTATCTAGTAGTATAGTGTTCAACTTGTGATATGCAGTTGATACAACCTTGCTGCTGAAAGTGAAGAGGACTTAAAACATTTACTGATGAAGATCAAGGAGTACAGCCTTCGGTATGGATTACATCTCAATGTCAGGAAAACAAAAATCCTCACCACTGGACCAATAAACAACATTCTTATCAACAGAGAAAAGAATGAAGTTGTTAAGGACTTCATTCTTCTTGGATCAACTATCAACACTCATGGAAGCAGCAGTCAAGAAATCAAATGACATATTGCATTAGGCAAATCTGCTGCACAGGACCTTTTTAAAGTGTTGAAGAGCAAAGATGTCAGCTTGAGGACTAAGGTCACCTGACCCAAGCCATGGTTATTTTCAATCACCTCATATGCATGCAAAAGGTGGACAGTAAGTAAGGAAGACCATAGAAGAATTGATGCTTTTGAGTTATGGTGTTGGAGGAGAATATTAAAAGTACCATGGGCTGCCAAAAGAACCAATAGATCTGTTTTGGAAGAAGTACATCCAGAGTACTCCTTAGAGGCCAAGATGGCCACACTTTGTCTCTCATTCTTCGGACATATTGTCAGGAGGGACCAGTCGCTGGAGAAGGATATCATGTTTGTTAAGGTGGAGGGTCAGAGAAAAAGAGGAAGAACCCCAACGAGATGGATTGGCCAAGTGGCAACATCAATGGATTTGGGCGTGGCAACAGTAGTGAGGTTGGCGCAGGATCAGGCAGTGTTTTGTTCTGCTGTGCATAAGGTCGCTATGAGTTGGTACCAACTCGATGGCACCTAACAACAACATAGTGTTCAACCGTTGATGTTACCCAGGGACAAGGCCCCAATATTTTATTCTAGAGATAGGGGAGCTGACTCAAAGAGAGGAAGAATGCTGCCCCAAGTAGCAGAGTAGTTATTCAGAAGTCAGTGCAGTCTCCTTCCCTGCTTGGTGTCAGATGTCTAGGGTGTGAGGATCACAGGTCCCTCTGCCAGCACAAAGGGCTCCGCCCTGCCCCACACTACTGTGAAGTGTTCTCCCTTCCCCTTCTTTGCCCAGTCTCCTTTCTTCTCCTTCACTGCCCCTGTAGCCTGACTGACCTTTGCACTTAGATCAGAGTTCAGGCTCCATGTTTGCTATGTGGAACCATGCACACACAGACATGTGAGGATACACAGGAGTACATATGTCTCAGATGAGAACCTGCCCTCACACAATAGGGCCTTCTCTGAAATCTAGCATCCTGTCCTGACCGCCATCCTCTAGGAAGCCCCCTTTGTTACAGCTGAGCTCAGTGAGCTGGGCACCTCCTGTCTTCAGGAGGGGCTCAGCTTCTTGTGGCTGCAGGGGCGGGGGAGAGCCCTGAGGTCCCCAGAGGACAGTGGGACAATGGGGAGGTGGTGACAGATGAGAAATTGTTGCAGTTTCCCCAAAGCAGACTCCACCTTACCCTGACCTTCTTGTCTGGTGTCTGGGCTACAGCCCTGACCTGTGGATCCCCAAGGACTAGGATCCTGGTCTGACCCCTACTCTTGTTCTCTCAGTTCATGACCCCTGACACTTTAGTGGCAGTCCTCTGGCTGGAGACTGTGGAGTCATGATCCCCTGGGTGCTAGCAGCACATTGATGGGGATGGTGCCAATATTCAGGGGCGGGGAGGAGATGTAGGAGGGTGGTAAACACTGAGACTGGGGTGGGAATAAGGAGGTGCAGTGAGGGCTTAGCTGAGCCTCTCCTCATTCTTGCCACTCCTGGCCCACATGTTTGAAGTTGGCTGGAGGGAGAAGCTGGAGGGTTGGGTGGGACCCTCCCTACAGAGTGGTGGCGACGTAGCTCCCCTAGGAGGAACTGGAGAATCAATTGAAACCAGCACTGCCTCCTCTCAGGGGAAGGGGAGGGAGCTGTCCCAGGCAACTCAGCGGGTAGAAAGGAAGGCTCAGACTGTGTGGACAAAAGGCACAGGCTCAGGGGTCAGACACTTATCGGACCCTCGTCATTTCCTCTGCCGGACGCAGGCCGGGTTACTGGGGTCATCTCACAGAGGGAAAGAACAGACCCAAGCCAGCGTGTACACCCTGGGCTGAAGTCAGCCCCCATAGAGGCCCAGCCATGCAGCCACCTTCATCCCGGGAGATGGTCCCATCTAGACTATTGCCCCACACAGAGATCAGCCACCCTGGGTAAGTCTCTGAGTAGCACACAGGCTAGTTGCGGATACAGATGAGCAGGGAAGGGAGATCCACAGGGTACAGAAACATGCGGAACAACCAGAGACACCTTCCATAGTCATCCCACAAGCACCCACACACTAGGTGCAGCTTCTGTTACCTACGGTCACTCAAGAAGAGCCACAGAGTCCAGCAGCTATGGGCAGGCGTCTAGCTCCTGGTGAGAGGAAGGGGGCACCAGGCTGGAACCCATACCCCCTGCCAGACTGTGCCCTGCCCCCAGCTCGCAGAGCGCCTGAGGCTGTTTATTTCCTAGTGCTGATGGGTGTCTCATCCCCATCCCCCTCCCCCTCCCCGTCCCCACCACACGCTTCGGAAGCTGCCAAATCAAATCAGCCCCTGCGCCCGCGCCAGGCTGGTATGGTGGCCAGCAGCTGACGGGAACGAAGCCAGGCTCAGAATATCCCGCCGCCTGCCTGAAGCCTGGGTACGCTCGTCGGGTGGGGGTGGGTAGGGGCAGTGCCTCTCAGGGAGGCCGGGTTTCTGGACATTGCTTGGGTGGTCGGGCTCCCCAAGAGCTCTGAGTGGAGCCCTGGTGCTCTGTCAGGCTGCTGTGGCCCCAGCATTCGAGGAGCTGTGTGATCCCACGTGACAGAGTAGAACCGCCCCATAAGGTTTTCTAGGGGTAATCTTCACGGTAGCAGATCACCGGGTCTTGATCCTGCAGAGCGCTGTTGTTGTTGTTAAGTGCCATCGAGTCGGTTCCGACCCATAGCGACCCTGAACAGGGTTTCCAAGGCTGTAAATCTTTATGGGAGCAGAAAGCCTCATCTTTCTCCCAAGGAGGGTAGGTTCAGATCTCTAAATTTTTGGTTAGCTGCCAAGCACTTAGCTATTGCATCACCAGAGTTCCTTGAACACAGGTTGGAAGTCCTTTTGTTGTCTGTGAGCAAAGGTCCAGCACATGGTGGAGGCTCAGTGACTGTGAAGTGGACATTAAAGTGCTCATTTCATAGAGAAACTGAGACTCCAGAGGGGCAGTGAACTTACCTGGAGAGAAGCAGAAGTGGTTAAAGATGTGGTCACTTCCACAGGCTGAGGAGGTGCCCACAGGACTCAGGGAGCAAGAAGTGAGTTGGGGGAGTGAGTAGGGGTGCAAGCAGGCAAGAATCCCAGGAGGATGAGATTACCTGTGGGAGACAGGAGGCTTTGGGACTTGCTGGGGGCTGAAGGGAGGAAAGGCTGGGGAGGAGGGGAGATGGTCTGGCAGACCTCAGCCCCTGGCCTTTTTGTCTTCACAGCTGGCTGGGACCCCCTTGCACAGGAGACAGCACCCCCAGGGAATAGAGACGACCAACTGGAGGTGAGAGCTCAGTGGAGGGAGGCTCGTGGGTGGACTTGGGGTGAGCAGGGGCACAGGCTGGAGGTCAGTCTGCACATCGCCCCAATCCCTGGGAGGACTGGGAGGCTGGAGCCGTGTCCTAGCCCTATCCCCTCCAGCCTAGGCTCACCCACACCAAGACCATCTCTCCCTACCCAGTTCCTTCCTGGGGTACCCTCCACCGAGGACACCTTCTCTCCTAACTCACCTGAGAGTCATTTCAGACTGCTCTGTTCTCTCCTCCCCCACCATCCAAGCATTCCCTGTTGATCCTCTGTCCTAACCTATTTTTTCACACACCCCCTGATCATCTCTCACCTGGACCACTTGCTCACTGCCTGCCTCAGTGTCTGAACTCACCATTTCTCTGCCCCTCTGTTGCCCCAGTCAGGCCACAAACTGCCCTTCATTCATTCCTGCTTCCTCCAAATCGCTTCCACTGGCTCCTCCTCAAGTCCTTCTGGGCTCAGCTCTAGCCTCCCCTCCTCTGGGAAGCGCTCTCTGCCCGACCACAACCACAGGACTTGGTTCACTCCATCTCCCTCCTCTGAGCTCTCCTGCACTGGCAGTCAGGTGCCAGAGCATTCTGTTGTCTGTCACCACTAACTCCCTGTTTTTTCCATAATGCCTCTGTATGTGGTATGGCTTGTCCTCCCCTCTGAACTGTAAGTTCCTTGAGGACAGGAATGGCACCATTTTCGTTCTTGAATCTCCCACCTGATCCAGTGGGTGCCAACCACAGGGCTCAGTTTGTGTATTTCCTTTGCTATGAAGGGTGCCACTCCTGGCCCTTGATAGTGCCTTGTAGGAATTTTCAGGGCCTCAAATGTGCCTTGAGGAGGCAGAAATGGGGTAGGCTGGGGTGGTAGGGATTGGCATGGAGGAGGATTGTGTGTGTGCAGCCCGAGAGCAGAAGGTGAAGGAGCTGTTAGACCAGGCCCCTCCCCACTCTGTGCCAGTAGCTTTGGACACGCCCCTTGTTTAATCCTCACAGCATTTGCATGAGGTCAGGGCTGTTAATATTCTAGTTTTACATTTGGAGAGGCTATGACCTTGGGTGGTGCAAATAGTTAAATGCTTGACTACTGACCAAAAGGCTGGAGGTTTGAACCTACCCAGAGATGCCTTGGAAAAAAGTTCTGGCAATCTGCTTCCAAAAGTTAAAGTTCACAGCCTTGAAAACCCTATGGAGTTCAGATCTATTCTGAATCAATCACGTGGGGTCACCATGAGTCTGAACTGATTCCAGGACAACTCATTTGGTTTTGGTTTGAGTGGCCCAGCAGAGTCATACGGTGAGTGGGTCAGGGGCAGAGATGACATTGGAGCCCAGATGTTCCTAGTCCCCACACCTGCTCTCAGGTGTGATGTGGAGGAAAAGGCCTGGTGAATGGAGAGCTTGGCATGGTTCACTGTCAGAATGTAGTGCTATGTCCCCAGAATGTTCCTTGAGTTGGGCTGGGGAATGAGAGAGGAGGGGAGGGCCTGAAAGTCATTGTTAATTTATTTATTTCATGGCATTCCCCATGGGGTGGGGGCTCCCTCCTGAGCTGGAGACAGATGGTGTTCCTGGGAGCCGGCAGTGTCTCAGCAGCTACTGCCACCCGCCAGGGAAGACAGGATTTGTCATCCTCCCAGGAAGTCACCAGAGGAGGGTGCTGAGACCCTCCACAGTGGTGAGGGCTGGGCCCTGAGGAAATGAGCCAGGCCCTAGGACTCCAGGTTTGTACTCTGTGCTCAACTCCCTCTGCCTAGGTTCTTGGACCTGCCCTCTATAAGTTCAAGTCCTGCCCCCTGTCCCCAATCCTGCCAAGCCTCATGCCTCATGAAGCCACCCTGGACCAGCCCCATTGGCTCCCCACGCTTGTGCTCTATCTGCCTTTCCTTGGTCCAGGTCCTGCTGTCTCCTTCCTCAGATTCAGGATCTTGGGTCATGAGCTCCCTCAGCTCTCAGTTTTGTCCCGTGACCCAGCCCTGCACCCCTCCACCAGGTCTAAGGATGCCAGGTGTCTGCCTTGCCTCTTTGTACACACTTAGCTACGGCCATTGAATCCATTTGGACTCATAGCAACCTTATAGGGTAGCATACAACCGCTCCATCGTGGTTTTAAGGCTGTAAAAGCCTCATTTTTCTCCCTCAGAGCAGCTGACAGGTTTGAACTGTCGACCTGTGGTTAGAAACCCAATATTTAACCCACTGCTCCACTAAGACTCCTTGCCTCCTTTACAGCCTCTTTTATTTCTGGATTCAATCAGCATACTTTCCCCAAGTGTCGAGGCCCACACTCAGGCTTCCTAGGGAGACAGAGGGGTCACTGCCCTTGGGAACTCCCTAACATTGAGAGGCTAGGACTGGGGAAGTGAAGACCCTATGTTAGAGCTCAGACTATAGGAACAGCTAGAGGGGAAAAGGGAAGATCGGTAAGGGGGGATCCTGATAAGGAGCCAGGGTGATGGCTAGGGAGACCAGAGAACCTCAGATTGTGGACAAAGCATGGGGCCAGATCAATGTGATTTCAAGTCCCAGCTTCGCCGCTGCCTGGGTGCATGACTTTGTCCTATGCATCTGTCTCCTCACCTGTCAAGCAGGGGTAAGAACCTGCATTTTTATTGGACATGTTCACAGCAGAGCTGTGAATGGGGGGGGGGGGGGGGGGGCTAGCCCAGGCCTGTTCCTCAGTGCTTCCCTCGAGGACTAGGCTGTGCCCCTATGTAACAGCACCCTGTAGGGCTGGGTCAGGGTTTAATGGAGGCTCTCTGGGCACGGCACGTTCTCCTGGCACTGGCAGAGCAACAGCCTGCCAGCGCCCATCCCCACCTAGCGGGCATCTGTTCAGCACATCCTCTTGGAATGGCTCCCTGGCCTCTGTGCCAGCTGACTGGCTTAGGGGAGGGGCTCTCCCTGCTCAGCCTGGGCTCCTCCTGCAGGGCCAGGGCTTGCATCCTCATGCTGTCTGGAAGTCAGGTCCCAGGCAGTTCAAGTCCCTGAGCTGAATGTTCCAGGTTGATGCTCCTCTGTGCTGAGAACTTGGGAGCTCCAGCTGAGGAGGGCAGGGTGGGGGAGTGGAAGAAGGTAGAAGCAGATGGGGCATTAATATGAGCTGTCCAGTATTGCTCCTCTGTTGCTGCTACGGGATAAGTGGAGATCACATCCCTTGGTGTGATATTCCTTCTGGCCCTGCCTGCTGGCTGGACTGTCTCCTGTCCATCCCTTATCCCAGACAGCCTGTGTTTTAGCCATGTAGAAGTATTCCCTGCCTCCAGGACATACCAGCTCCCTTCAACCTCTCTGTTTGGAGAACCTTTCCCTCTTCCCCTAGATCAAGTAAGTCTCGTTTTCTGGGCACTCACAGCCCCCACTGCTTAAAGTTTCACCCTGCGTGGTCATGGTTTCCTTTCCCCTGTAACTGTCTGCTTCTTGAATGAATGAGAATAAGTATGTGTAAGATGTAGAGTCGTTCTAAAAAGAGCAGTTGCTGGATTGGGGTAGTCTTGAAGACTTCTTGGAGGAGGTGACCTTGGACCTTTTAAGGGCGGCATTAGGGAAATAGAGGAGGACCACTGCCTGGATGAGACCAGAGATCAGCTGGATCATCAGAGAGGTCATTATGGTCAACTTCTGAAAAGATCAGCTGAGGGTTAACAGGGAGCAGCACAGGACTGGGAATAAGCAGGTAAAAGACTCTGGAATGAGGACGTAACCCTAGAAGACTCTAGGAGGGATGCTGGCTCAGTGCTGAGAACCCAGCTCTGAAAACTTCTCTGCCTGGGTTGAGGAAGGCTTGGTCTCTACGTCTGGGGCTGAGGCCCCCAATAGAAAATAAGTGAGCCCAGCTCATTGGGGGGAGTAGCAGACAAGGACAGGAGCCAGGTGGTTGGCCAAGGTGGGTTACCTGAGGTGGAGAAAGTCTTTGCAGGTAGATGGAGCAGCTGGCTCAGGACAAGCAAGCAGGATGTTGTGGCTCTCTGGGGAGAAGGCCTGGCATGTCGGTGGAGTGCACGTTATGGCACAGGGAGTGCTGGGGTAGACTGGAAGGACCACTGCTGGCAGCACTTTGCAGGCCAGCATTTAACATTCTTGAGTGAGCATCTCTAATCGGCAGATGTGCCTGCTTCCCTCTGAGTTCTGCACATCAGGAGCACATCAGATATGTGTGGCACTGGTGAGGCCCTGGGGCCCTGAGGGAGCTGCCAACAAGTTATCCATGGCATCTGGTGTCCATGGGGGCCCTGAAGCCCTGCCATCTGTCTGTGCCCACCTGTCGGGTTGCACAGGCCTGGGGCATTTGAGGACTTGGGGCCATGAAGGCCGTCTCAGCTGCCACTCTAGTCTGTCTCTGACCGTCTGCCCATCCATCTGTCCACATCACTGACTGACGGAGGGCAAGGCAGAGATGGACAGGCACCCCTGCCATCAGAGACCTTGTCTCAGGGGGAAGGTAGCAAACACTCAGAGTTCCACCCACAGAAGACATGTGTTGAAACTGGGCCAGGCTTGTGGGCAGTGGGTGGCCCAGGGAATAGAGGCCCAGAGACAGGCAGGGACTGGCTCCAAGGTCCCCAGCAGTTCTGAGGCCATGCTGGACACTGTGGGCCCAGGGACGCAGTTCCTCCGCCTGCCGCCTGCCGCCTCCCCCATCGGCCCTGCCTGGCCCTTGGCTGTAAACACAGATAGAACAAATTCCGTTTCCTGGGAAATATTTATCTCAGACCGTGTGGAGAGCGTGTGCACTGGCCTCCATGTGTCCTTCCTGTGGCCTCTTGGGGCAGGAGGTGAGGGGCTTGGCAGCTGTAGGGGTCAATCTGTGGGGCAGTGGCCTGGGCACCACCGAGTCCACAAAATCATTTCCTTATCTTTCTTGTTCCTTTCTTCATCCCTGTTAGCCCAGCCTTCTCTAGGTTCCTGTCTCCAAGCCTTTGCTCCTGCCTGGTGCCTCCACCTGAGATGGCTTTCCTTCCTTTGTGCTAAGCACAACCCAGTTAAGACCAGTTGTCAGGGAGTTGTTTCTGATTCATTGTGACCCCATGTGTTGCAGAGTAGAACTGCACTCCACAGCGTTTTCATGACTGTGATCTTTCTGAAGCAGATCACCAGGCCTTTCTTCTGAGGTACCTCTGGGTGGGTTCAAACTGCCAAGTTTTCACTTAGCAGCTGAGCACTTAACCACTTATGCATCCAGATACTCCTTGCTAAATGAAATTTTCCATTTCCCCAGCTCTCAGCAGGCTTCCTCGGTGTAACCCCCTAACCCTTTGTCCTCCTCTTCTTTTGACAGCCTCTGACGGAGCCCCATGGACCAGCATTTGGCTGATCTTGGCTCCCAGCTGTTTAGACAGCAGTTTCTTCCTGGCTGCCCACCCAAGAGTCCCCTTCTGGGAGCAATAGGCCTGAGCACACTGGGGGTGGGCAGGGCCCAGAGGTCACCTTCTCTGCCCAGCCTAGTGGGGCCAGCATAAATCCAGCCACATAAGGGATCCAGACTGACTAACTGGGGAGAGGATGGAAAATCCCAGGGACCCATCCAGAATTGGGGCAGGAGGTCCCAAGGTTCCTGTGGGCTGCCTCTGGGTTTGGGGCTGTGTCTCTCAGACTGGGCTGGACCTGACTGGGCCTGACAACAGGAAATCCTTGAGAGAACAAGCAGGGTGAGGACTCGGAGCACAACAACAGGAAACAGCTTTGACATTGGGGCAGCAGCTCTGGTGACTGTGCCTGGCAAGAGGGGGTGAACATGGGGGACCTGGGGTATTGTTGAGGGTGACACTGCAATGCTGGTTGTGGGACAAAAGGTGTTCTTCAGAGTGTGTGACACCCAGCTTGTGATGTTGTGTGATGATATTGAGTATATGACTTTAATCATGGGGGGAGGGGTGGATGGATAGCTGAGTGTGTGTCCCTGAGTGTGTGACCCTGAGTGTGCAGTCTTGAGTGTGTGTGGCCCTGAGTGTATATGGCTCTGTGTGTGTGTTCCTGAGTGAGTGTCCCTGAGTGTGTGTCCCTGAGTGTATATGGCCCTGTGTGTCCCTGAGTGAGTGTCCCGAGTGTGTACCACCATGTGTGCAACTGTGATAATGATGCATGTGTGACACTGCATGTGCGATACTGTCTGACACCAAGTGGGTGCCATTGAGTGTGATGATGGGTGTGCTGAGGTGACCCCATGCAAAGCAGATATGTGGATATGAGCACAGAACACTGCAGGATGACAGCTGTGGCATGAGCCTGAGGCTGGAGTGTCTGGCCCTGCCTGGGAAACCAATAGTGTGCCTTGAGTGTGCAATAGATGGAGTGAGACTGAGGATGTAATCAAGGGTGTGATGTGAAGTCACATCAAGTGTACCAAGAGGCCTGTGTGATTCTGGGTGACCCTGGGCCTGGCAGTGAGTGTGTGAGGCTGTGTGTAATGTTGTGACAATGTTCAATCTGAGCACATGACAGTGTGTGGGAAGATGTCAATGGATTTTAGGAAAGGAAGTAACACAGTTCAATTCGTGGTGAAAAATTACTTGTGCTGCAGAGTATATGTGTGGGATGAGCTCAAAGGGGGACCGAGAAGAGGTGAGCAGACAAGTTAGAGGCCACTGCAGCCATCTAGGAAGGTCAGGGCATTGCCTGGGCTAAAGACTGGCAGAGGAGTTGCAGAGAAATGGACAGATTTTGGAGGTAGACATGACAGGACTTGTTGATGAATGAGTCAGGAGAGTGAGCAAGAGGGGAAAGCTGGGGATGGCGTTCAGATTTCTTGCTCGAAAGCCTAAGTAATGAATTGTGCAGATGTCACTGATATGGTCGAGGTTTAGTGAGGTGGAGGGATGAGCAAGGAGTCAATGAAGAGGCCTGTTTTGGACGTATGAAGTCCAACCTCTAGGTGGAGACATCCAGCAGACAGGAGAGGCCAATTTGGGGGTAGATTTGCGGGCCATTGAGCACGGATGGCTTCTAACGCTGTGGACTTGGCTGAGATGACCTAGGGAGAGAACATAGCTAGAGAAGCGCTGAGCCTTGAGCCCTGAGTCCAGCACACACAATCTTCTTGAGGGGAGCAGCAGAGACGGAGAAGTGGTTGCTTGGGAGGAAGACAGAAAGGAGAGAGGTTCGAGTGGATAGGAGAGGGCTGCTGTGCAGTTAGGACTGGTGGGTCGGGGGAATGGGAGTGGGCACTGACCTGGGAAGAGTCAGACCAACAAGCACCATTTGGTAACAGGGCAGGACTAGAAGCCCTACTGCGCTGGGTCTCATGGTGAGTGGGAAGATATGAGCAGAGCAGAGGGGCGTGACCACAAAGAGGTGAGGGGTCCAAGAGAGATTAAAATAAATAAATAAAAAACAACATACATATATAATATGGAGTCCTGGTGTGGCGCGGCAGGTTAATGCACTGGACCCCAAAGTCGGTTTGAACCTCATGGTCGGCGGTTCAAGCTCACCAGCCGCTTCTCGGAAACTCTATACAGGGTCACTATGGGTCTGAAGCAATTTGACGGCACTTAACAACAACAACAACAATAATATAATACAAAACACTGCGATATACCTATTACACAAACTCAACACTCATCAAGATTTGACCATATTCATTATCCCCCACCCCCATTTTTCCTTACTAAAATATTTTGAAGCAAATCCTTGGCATAGTGTATTTTTTAAGGCTGGGTGGTCTTGGGTGTGACACAGAACCAGTGTGGAACTGTGTGTTTGATGCCATGTAGAGTGACACTGAGGATGGGCCCACCCGAGTGAGAGTGACCATGGTGGTATCACGTGTCACCCTGCAGGTGATGTACGACATTATGGAGTTGTGAATTGACTGTGTGTCATCTGTGCTAATAAATGAGGCACACAGCAAGACAATGAGTTAAGTGACAGCTAAGTAGTGTGTGTGTGTATGGTCAGTGTGGGATCAGAGGGAGGATGGACGTCATAGGGTGGACAGATGGAAGCTCCCAATGGAGACAGAAATGGTGTCTCGGTCCAGATGTAAGTTGAGGGATGAGGTCTCCTCCTTTCTCCAAACAACCTAGGAAGGCTTCCTGGAAGCAGGGTGGGAGCACTTCAGTGGGATGCTGTAGGTGCTGAGGAAGAGCAAAGGCTGTGGTGTCAGAAAGCCCTGATTCAGAATCTAGACTCGGACGCTTAATGAGTCATTTTATTTCTTGAATCTCTGTTTCCTGGAGTTACAGATGAGGCTGTTGGGAAGTTTCCATGAAACAATACATGTAAAATGAGCCCGGTACCTGTCACTTGGTAAATGTTGATGATCTCTTGGAGCACCAGCCCCTATGTCCTAGCACCTAGTATCATAGGAATGTTGGTGTGTACCCAGTGAGGGTTTATCTAATGAGTGATGTCATGCCCTTCTCTCTCCCTGTCCATACCCCCTGTCTTCTGCTCAGGATTGTCAGTGCCCCCCTCCTCCACACCCTTCCCTTCCTGGCTCCTGCCATCTTCACGTCCTCACCCGCTGTCAGCCTCAAGCCCAAGCTCCTGCAGCTTCATTCAATTAGACCGATGCAATTTGCTCAAGAAAAAACCCCATAATTTGGTTAATCACACCAGCAGGGGATCTGGCCCTGGTGGGAGGGCGGGGATGGGTAGGAGGTCCATCCCAGCAGCTGAGGACACAGGGCCTTATTGTGTTCATCCCTCAGGACCCCCACCTACTCCCTTGGGTTCCATTCAGGAGCCGTTAGGGCTGGATGTTACACCCACTCCTAGACACTACAGACTGCCCAGGTCCATTTGTATCCCTGGGAGGGTCCCTACCCAACTCCAGGCCTCAGTCTCTCAGTCTGACAATAGGAGTTGGTTTGAAGGGTCTCTGAGACTATGGCCAGCCCAGGCTCTGCAAGGTTTATTGTTATTGTTGTTAAGTGCCGTCGTCAAGTCAGTTCTGACCCTGTATAGGGTTTCCGAGGAGCAGCTCTGGTCAATTCCCCTCTTGGCTTCTGTAGAGAGGCCTTAGGGCAAAATGCCTGGTGGACAGGACAAGGGAAAGTTAGAAAGAAATGGGGGTCTGCAAAGCATCATGTGACCCTGAGACCAGAAAAAGTAGATGGTGCCCAGCTACCATTACTGACTGCTCTGAAAGGGATCACAATGTTGTTGTTAAGTGCTGTTGAGTCGGTTCTGAATCATAGCAACCCTGGATAGGGTTTCTGAGGAGCATCTGGTGGATTTGAACAGTTGACCCTTGTGGTTTGAAGTCCAGTGCTGATCCTACAGCGCCACACCAGAATTCCAGGGATCACAATAGGAGTTCTGAATAGAGTGGGTGAAAGCGTGGAACAAAACTCAAAGTCATAAAAAAGACTAGGCTTACGGGTCAGATAGAGACCAGTGGAAGCCCTGTGTCTGTGTCCCTTAGGCAAGCTTCAGACCTACCTATAATAGAACTTTTACCCCTGTGGTTCAACCTTCAGCCAAATGATAGACAGGTCTTTAGGGCGAATAATAGCACCAAGGACAACAATCCACCATATGAGATCAAAGGGCAGCTATTTGCTCAAAGAAAGCTCAGAAACCAAGAAGGGGTAAGAAAGAAGGACAAAGGGAAATGGTAAACACAGGAGGAAGAGGGAAGAATGCCATTACATTGTGAGGATTGCAGTCAGTGTTACAAAACAAAATGTGTATGAATTGTTGAATGGAAAACCAACCTTCTCTGTAAACTTTCACCTAAAGCACACATACACACATAAAGTTTCATCTGGAACATGTCCACTTAAATGCCAGAGCCAGGGACCCTCTTAGTCTCAGACTACGCATCTGCAGGTGGGGGCAGAAAAAGAGGTAACTATCTTTTCTTGATTACCTATAGGGCCATTGCCCTATCCATGGATCTGGGAGCCACCACCTGTACAACACACACATAGGGCCTTACATCGGGGCTCAGGTAGAGAGAGAAGCAGAGGCTACTGAAACCCAGACCACCCCCCACCCCCAAGCCTTGCCCCTTCAGCACTGCATCTGCCCAGAGAGGTAGGGTACCTCTTTTTAATTTGCTCCCTGCTGGGAACCAGTTTAGGTAGCACTTGTATGGCCCAGTTTTCTCAGTACAGTTATACAGGTGCTGAAACTGAGCCCAGAAAATAAAGACATGTCAGTGCTCCACAGGTGGCATGTGACAGGGCAGGAGTGTGAGCCCAGGTCTGGGTGAGGCTGTTGGGAAGGGGACTGGGTGTGCAGAGAGGAGAATTGGACTTCCAGCCATACATTCTCATTCACTCATTTGGAGACACCAGGCACCCGCACACTCACAGTCCTTCAGACAGCCACATGCTTACTACATACATCCAAGCCCACAGAGCCACTGAGCATCCAAGTCACACATGCGTGGTCACAGTTGGTGGGAGCCACCAGCACTTGCAGATGGCTCACGCATGGGCAAGGGCGCAAAGGGATTCACACACACAGTCACACACATTCTTTCACAGATTCACAGACCCATATATTTTCATGCAGATGTTCTTCTAGTGACCCGAGGGACATCTGCTGTGGTCACATGGTGGCCCAGAGGGACACACCATTTGTGGACAGCTAATGGACAGGCCAAGCACAATGCTGTAGTCATCAGCAAAAGGGAACTTCCTGCAGCTGGAGAAAAGGTCGGTTTTGATGAGTGAATCTAGAATTTTTAAATCAGAAAAGCTACACAAAAATGATTTTAATTTTCATTTCAAAAAACAAAATTTCTTCTGAATTGCATGTAGGGTCTGGGGGAAGGGGAGCAGTATCATCATCTTTTCAGGGGTTTGTACCTCAAAAAGAGCCCCTAGATTCAGATACACACAGCTCCCTGAGATCATGAAGGCACCTGTGTTTACCTAGCCCTGGGCTCCATGTGTATGTATACGTGTATGTGCATACACACACACACATACACACACACACACACACGTGGTGGCTCCCGGATCCTTGGGATAGGAGGGAGAGTAGGAGAAGTTCCAGAGATTCCGGATGTTTGTTCTCTGGCTTCCTGGGCCCTCCAAAGGCAAATAACTTTGGATGCCAGCCTGCCTGTCTGGGCAGGGTGGGTGGGGTGGGGGTCTGTGGAGCCCAGCTGACTGGGACCCTTCATACTGATGCTGGTGACCTTTGACTCCTATCACCTCCCAGCTCTGGTGCTGGAGTCTCCGTTCTGAAAAGTAGACACGAGGAGGTGGTGAGGCTGGATGGGCTTTTCCATAGAGACTGAAAGAGAGATTCCCAGAGTCACAGGACCCAGGATCCAGAAGAGAAAATCAAAGCTGAGAAGGGGAGAGGGAGGGGGCCAAGAGGTTCCAGAGTTCAGAGCAGGATGTAGGCTCCCAGAGCCTACAGTGTCTCCCCACAGTTCTCAGGGCTTGGTCCTCAGTGACCTCATCTGCTCTGTGCCCCTGCTGCCCAGTACCCCCAACTCTCCAACTCAGTCTGCAGAGAGGAGCATTGCAGGGAGGAGGTGGGATGTGTGTCCAGTGAGCAGATTTGGGAGTAGACATGAGCAGCAGCCCTCCGTTCCCAGGAGTATGGGACCAGGGCTAGGCGGGAGCACAGGTGAGGAGAGAGGCCATCCAGGTGCAGGAAATGGCAGGAGAAAAGACCTGGAAGAGAGGGACAGGTGAAAGGGTGAGGGATGGATGCTGGAGAGTTGGGAGGAGGCCAGAGCCCATGGAGCCAGATTTCAGGGGGGGTAGAAATAGCAGTAGCCCCTTTATGAGTATATACTCCACTCAGGTTCTGTTGTATGCTGTACACACAGCTCCCAACAAGCCTGTGATCTCAGAGCCTATTCAGGGACCAAGGAGCCACGGGCTTTCATACAAGGGAGCGATCCAGTCAGAATTTATGCTTCAAAAACACACTGTGAATGGAGTAGAAGCAACTCAGAGGGGCCCTGCCCTCACTATGGGGGATGCCTGAGGTGAACCCTGCCCAGAAGATTCCTCACCCCAGCCCCAAATAAAGATGGGCTATTTTTAGGAACAACAAAAGTGCTCACACATTCCTGCAGCTGGGAGAAGGAGGGAGAGCCTGGAGCCAACAGAGAGGGGGGGTGGATTCCATTCCTTCCCCTAACTCTGGCTTTGTCTTCTTGTTCTCATCCTAGCCAGCCTGCTTCCCCAGCCCCCTGTCCCCAGGGTCTCCTCCTCTCTCTCTTGTCTGTTTCTCTGTCTCCAATCATCCTTGTCTGTTTCTGTTCTCATACTCCCATCTCCCTCTGCTCCCCATCTCTCACCCCCTTGGGATTTGGGGAACAGCTGGATGGACCAGGCCCCAAGGATAGAGCCAAATACAGTCATGGGACAATTTAAGTGAGCACGGGAGGATTGCCCAATAAGACTGTAAGGATAGGCTTACTTATGCTAATTTACTAACCTATAGTGAACAATTTCGCATTTTTTCACATCAAAGACTTTGCTTCTGGGTATGGCTGGCATGTGTCTCCAATCCCTCAGCACCTTCCTATAGAATTAAAGTCCCTTTTCAAATTTACAATCCCTGCTAGGGACCAAGTACCCAGAAGCAAGATAAGCACAGGCTGATTTGTGCTTACTTACTAAATCTGTACTTAGCAGTTTCACATGTTTTTCACCAGGGCATGTGAAACTGTTCACTACAGTTTAGTAAGCAAGCACAAGTAAGCCTGTACTTACCTTGCTTATTGGGTAATCCAGCCCTGGGTTTGAGTCTGTCCTCTGATGTGACATACCAGAGGATAACAGATGCACAGAAAGAGAGACAGAGATTGAGAACCCAGCAAGACAGTCAGGGAAGGTGCCCTGCTCACTTGCCTTGTCTCTGGGGAACCAGGCATTGCCAGACTCTGCTCTCTTTCTACTCCCCTGTCCACTTGCCCCTCATCCCTGTCCTCTGCAGGCTGCACTAACCCTGTGCTAGGCCAGTCCATTCCACACTTACCTCCTATCTGGCACAGGGGCTGGGCAAGGGGTACAAGTGGCCCTGTCCCTGGCCTGAAGGAAGAGAGCCCACCCTACTTCTCAAAAGGGTTCAGTCCATCCCTGGCTAAGGCAGGCAGTTGCAGAAGATCAAAACCAAATGGTGCTTAATAGGAAGGAGACTTACTGAGGCCTGGAGGACTCTGGGATGGGGCCTGGGCCTCTTAGCTCCTGGTAAGACTCTGGACAAGTCTTTCCCTGCCTTCTCTGGGATTGAACTCCATGGGACATGGAGCCCTGCAGACTCTATTTCTGGGAGGATTCTCAAGAGGGTTGGGTGGGGGACAAGGAAGGCTTCCCAGAGGAGGTGACTTTAGTCACTAAAGAAGGTGACATGCTGTCCTTAGCCCTTTCGGCACTGTTTTAGATTCCTGAAGCACAAAGGGTCTCCTGGCCTGTGGAGATGATGAGGAAAGCTCACAGGTTCCTTTTTTAAGATAGTCATTCTGTCAGATTTGGGAAACTTTGTGAAGACTCTGCTGTTTTTCCTGCTTGGGGACTCCCAGGGGCCATGTGGCCCACCCCTCTGCTCCTCAATGACATCCTCCCATCAGAGCCCAACAGTGGTAGGCATGCAGGAGTTCAACCAGCTCAGTAAGCACCTCCTGACATCTGGGTGATGCTGGGGACCCAGAGATACAACCTCTGCTTTCTAAGAGTTCCCAGTGTGATGGGGGACAGATGGGAAGTAGTGGCAATACACTGACACATTGGAGAAAGCACAGAACCTGTGAGGGCTCCAGGTGGATGGGACAGATTTGCCTGAGAGAGGGCATAATAACACAGTCTTCCTGGAGGGAGGCCTAGAGAAGTGAGGTAACTCACCCATCCATTCATCCATCCACCTGCCATCCATCCATCCATCCATCTATCCATCCATTTACCTACCCAGTCTTCTTTTGGCCATCAGTTCCTGAGGTACAGAAACATTCTTTTCTGACATTGGCAGACCAATCCTTCTTTTTTGGACCACTGTGCCTGCTTTTCAAAGGCTCCTGGACTTGCTTTGTCTATCTCTCAATCCATCACAAAGACCATACGAGGGAGAGAAGTTGAGGAGGGTTCATAGACATTCAGGAAAACCAGAGCTTGGGGCCAGGTAAACTCACTAAGGCCTTTCCCCAGGATAAAGCCTTCCTCTCAGGGCCTCAATCCTTGTTTGCATACCCTTGGGGGCAAGGAACTCACTTCCTCCATTCTGCCCAGGATTCTCTCTTGTGACATGATTCTGATTCACAGCTTGCAGCTGCCTTCTTGTGACTCCTCTACTCTTCCCTCTTGGGCTTCAGGCCAGGAGGCTGAGGCTCTAAATCAGGTGTCCAAGATGATTAGGACAGCAATGGTGAGGGTGAGGCTGGTGATGTGCTTGGCAGGAAGACTAGCATTAAGGGGAACGTGGGTGACAGAGATGGGAGTCACCACTGGTTCTACTGTACTGAGGAGGCAGCGGAAGGTGGGGAGGGGGAAGCCCAGAACCTGTCCTCCCCCGACCCCTTGATCTGCTGACTGTCTTCTAGAACCCTCTTTCCCGATTTCTACACTGAGCTTTTGCTTCCCTGCCTCTACCCAATCTGGTTGCCCCCTTGTTTCCTCCTTTTCTGACTCCCGACTCTGCTTGGGACCGAGTCAAGTCCTTGGAGAACTGATTATTCCGTAATTCCTGCCTTTCCTCTTCTCCTTTTCCACCCTTCATCCATCCACCTCTTGAGGGATCTGAGGGGCCTGGGACAATCCAGTCAGGAGGGCTTCCTGGAGCGGGCAAGAACTAGAGTGGAAGTGGTGACTGGCTTGGAAGGAGTGAAGGGCCTGGGAGAGCTAGTCGTGAATGTGGAGAGGGCCATCATGGGAGGCTCCAGGACTGGGCTCAGGTGTATTCTACAGTGCACGTGTCTCCAGTGTGGCTCAGAGGCTGGAGACGCGGCCCTGTTGGAGTAACAACTGAAGCCGGAGTCTGCGAAGGGTGGGGAGGGAGAAAGAGGAGCAGAAGGAGGGAGGAGGAAGAGAGACAAGAGGAGGAGGAAGCAGGGACCTCTGGCAGGTCCTTCCTCTGGTCTGGGCTCCTGAGCTACAAGCAGTCCCTTCCATAGTCCCTTCTGGAAGCCTCCACATGGACTTGCTGCCTGAGGGATGGCTCTGCCTCCTGTCAGCTGTTCTCATCCGAGCAGACACCTCCCTTCTGACCCTTTGTCTCCTCACCTAGAAAATGGAACAAAGTAGGCACCTCCCAGGATTTATAGGAGAATTAGAGAGAATGTAAGTCAGTGTGTCTCAAAACATGGTCCTTGGACCAGCAGCATTAGCAGCACCTAGGAATGTGTTAGAAATGCAAATTCCTGGGCTCCACTCTCCCATATTTCATATTCCAGACTTATAGGGGTGGTAGAGCTGAACAGTCTAACTTAACAAGCTTTCCAGGTGTGCTGTAGGATAAGCACTGGTTGGAGGTTCACACCAACCAGCTGACCCTTAGAAACCTTATGGTGGTGGTGGTGGTGTGCCATGGAGTCAATTTTGACTCACAGCGACCCTTGCATAGGGTTTCCGAGGTTGTAAATCTTTACAGGAGCAGAAAGCCTCATTTGTCCCGCAGAACCACTGGTAGTTTTGAACAGCTGACCTTGAGTTTAGCAGCCTGACTTGTGATCATTAGGCTACCAGAGATCCTTTTGGGAACCTTATACAGGGTGGCTATGAGTCAGAACAACTCAGCAGGCAGCACTTAACAACAAGTAGGTGATTGGGGTGTGCATTAAAGTCTGAGAACACTGGTGCTGAGCAAAGGGAGTTTCCTTCCCCAAAGCCTGATGCCTATTCAACAGGTTCCCTCTACACTGATAGTTAAATCAGTCAAGTGTGAGTCTCCCAGGGTCACCAAGCTCTTCCCTCAATTTCTCCCATCCTAGTCTAACCCTGGTGTGGCACTATAGGATAAGCATTGGACTGCAAGGTCAGTTCGAACTGCAAGGTTGGTGGTTCAAACTCACCAACTGCTCCTTGGAAACCCTTTACAGGGTTGCTATGAATTGGAATTGTCTCGATGGCACTTAGCAACAACATGTCTAACCCAGTCTTACCAAGGGAAAGTCTGGGGTCCAGGATCTTTGCATTCTGGGTAGCTCTTCTCTGAGAACTTAAGACTCCAGTGTCTGTTGGAGATGGCTTCTTGGGCAGGTGGCAAGCAGTGTGGGAGGAGGGGCAGCCTGGTCCTTACTGTCTCCTGTCTATACTGGGCAGGGGATGCTGTGAGGGCTGGAATCACAGAGTAAACTTAGGATTCAGGCTGGGGTTTGAGGACCCAGCCAGAGGGGTTTCTCTGGTCTGCACCTTCAAGAGGCCTCCTTTAGGGCAGTTCTCTCAGTCCCCCTGACTGAGCAGCTGTGTGATTAATGCCAAACTCATGCTGAGCACAGAGATGAATACATTCTCCTTTGCCCTCAAGGGGTCCTGTCACCTGGGAAGATAAGAGACCATGTCTCTTATCTCATATCCTGCCCACCAGGATATGAGGCAGGATTCAGAGGACATATAGATAGCATCTGTCTTGGAACTCTGGACCCATTGTTGCCATTCTGTGGCTGCCCATGTTAGGTCAGGTACTTTCTCCTCACATCTCAGGGTGACTACTTGGAGGATCTGGGATGAGTGGATAGGAAAGACAGGAGCAGGAGGGAGCAAGAAATGGCAAGTGGAGGAGACGCCACCTGAGAGGAAGAAAGAGGATGCGGAGGTGGGAAAAGATGCAGAGCTTCATGGAAATGAGACAGGAGAGGTGCCTGTGATGGAGAGATGGATGTTGACTTGGTGGGGGGTAGGGAGCAGGGAGAGAGGGAGAGCCTGAGCCTCAAAAAGAAACACCCAGAGGAAAGGGAAGCAGAGCACAGAGGGAGAGGAGTTTCACCGTCCTGGGGGATCTTGAAATACCCCTTCCCTTTAGAGAAGGCCCAGAGAGAGGAGGCTCCATCCCAGGCCACACAAGTGACCTCGCAGATGGGGTGGGTGAACTGTTGTGAACGGCCAGTTCTGATAACGTGGCTTGAGCCTTGGGTTTGATGTTATTACCTTCTTATAAGCCACTGTAAGGGGCACCATGGGGCATCATTCCAAAAAGAGAGGGTGGCTGGAGTCTAGGTGCTAGGCAGGGTGAGAGTAATAGGAAGAGTTGTGGAGGTAAGAGAAGACACAGAGCCTCCGGGAGACGACACAGGAGAGCAATTTGTGACAGACCCACCTCTCAGGAAAGATAAGGCCAAAGTCAGTCCTGACTCATAATGACCTTGTTTAGGATTTCTGAGGAGTGACTGGTGGTTTTAATTGTCAACTTGTGGTAAGTAGTCCAGTGCTTATCCTAATGTACCATGCCAGGAGGAGCTAGAAGTTATGAAATCCAGAGCCCCTCCTTTTCCCATGCTAGTGCTGAAATGCTGATCCAGCCCATGCTGAACTCCAGTCCTAGCTCCAGAGAAGCTGGAACTCAGAACCAGGGTCCATTTCTTGGTACCTGAGACTAAGACAAGTATATGGGGGAATGGTGCTGTCTGTGGTGCTGACTAGTCCTACCTCCACCTGCAGAGTTTGCAGGTAGGGGGCTGAGGAAAACAAGAAGTTCCTTCTATTCATCCACATCCATCCTTTTTGAATTCAACCAGGATACACAGAATTATATTCTGCAGAGCTGAAAGGATCTGCTTTTTACTAATGAGGAAACCAAGACTCAAATGAGGAAAGGGGCTTGCTTCAGGCCACACAGAGTGACTGTGGATAATCTGGGACTGGAACTGGAAATCATTGCACTTGTCTACATACCACCAATTCTTCCCTGGAGTCTGGAAAATTGCCTGGTTAACATGCTGATATTTATACTGCTGCTGTTTGTTCAAAAAACAAAACTGCAAGGGCAGGAAATGTGACCTCCTCCTCCCATCCCATACCTGTGCTCTGTGTGTGTGTGTATATGTGTGTACTTGTGTGTGTGTTGTATATATGGTTACTGTTCTGTGTGTGCATGCATGTATAAGGTATGCATATATGTATGGGCAGAAGTGTGGGTGTGGGTGACATTTGTAGATGGACATGCAAGTGGATGTGGCTGTGTTTATATTGTCCCTTTCCTCTTCCTTTTAAGGTTCCTGGAGTTCTGGCCCCTGACTTGTGCCTTACTCCCCACTTGTTCCTTGATTCAGGAATCCCCCATCCTTAGTTGTTTCCCCACCGGTTCTCTCCTCCCATTTCACTGTCTGAGTTGCCAGCTCATGGGTTTTAGAATTTGAGCTATTTCTTTCCAGAGTGTTTGGGGCTGAGGTAGATCTGGGGAGGGTTCACAGAGCAGGTGGCATGTGGGTTTCAGCCTCTTTGAGTGTGAGGTATGAAGTGGCCTTTCCACACACACACACACACATTCTTGGGGTAGGGTGGGCAAAGTCAATATGTAGATGGAAAGGAGGATGCCAGACAGAGTCCCAGGCTTCATTAACCATGTCTGCATCAAGCTTACTCCGGCCAAAGACATGAAAAGCACATCCTTGCTATTGCTCCAACCCTCCCCAAATTTCCTTTCCCATTCCTCCTCCCCACCATTACCCTGCCCTGGCCTAAAGAGTCACAGAAGACTGAGCAATCAGAACAAAGGCCAGATAGGCACCCACCAATACCAGTAAAGGACAGGTCAGGGTGTCCCCCAATTGAAGCAAAGGACAGGTCAAGGAGCCCACCAATCAGAAGAAAGGACAGACTGTTCTCTCTAAACTCCCTAGGGAAGGAGCCAAAGGAGGTGCTCAGGTTAGGAGCCAGACTGGGGCTGGAGAGCCAGAGATGGGTTCTGGATGTGACTCTGACTGAACTGGCTCACTGACCACAGATAGGTCAATCTTGGTGCCTCAGTGTCTTCAGCTGTCAAATGGGGAGCCTTAGTTGTCCCAAGCCTGTGACTTTGAAAATTTCTAGCCCCCTATATGAAAGTTCGGAGTCCTATTATGGCTCTGTGGGCTAATGCACTGGACGGCAAAGTCATTTGAACCACAAGGTCGATGGTTCAAGCTCACCAGCCACTCCTTGGAAACCCTATACAGGGTTGCTATGGGTTAGAACTGACTCGACAGCACTTTACAACATTAACAACAATGCATGAAAGTTCAATCCATCACGGCCTTGGCCTCTCTTCCCCAGCTTCCACCTCACACACATATCAGACTCAAAAGGGACTCTCAGGGATCAACTTGCCAACTCCCCTGACTCCAGAGGTTGACTTAAATCACCACTATCTTTTGAGTCCCAACACTAGAAGCCTCAATCTCAGGATCTTGGGCCTGGCAGACTTAATTATGGGGTTCTCTGAGGTCTTGGTGTTACTTCTCTTCTTTAGTCTGAATAATTGACATTCAAAGGTAACATATATGTGTGTTGTTGTTGTTGTTAAGTGCTGTCGAGTCGGTTCTGACCCATGGAGACCCTGAATAGGGTTTCCAAAGAGGAGCTGGTGAGCTTGAACCACCGACCTTGCAGTTCAAACGGCTTTGCAGTCTGGCACATTAACCCACAGCACCACACCAGGACTCCATATGGGTGTGTAGGTGTGTGCATATCCCTGAATCTATAAGGAAATAGCTGGACTCATGAGAACCGGTGAGTGTGTATGCAATGCATGAAGGGTACCTGAAGACATTCTAGAGGTGTTTCAGCAAGGAATAGGGGTTTACAGCAGTGTGAATGAGTATATGCAGGACCGAGGGTTGTGAACTGGGGTGATAGACATCTAGGAGTCAAAGGGCAAGCAGTAGAGTTTGGTGATTGTATTGTTTGGAATCAGTAGCTGCCTGTGTCCAAAGACAGAGAGACCTCTCCCTATGACCAAGATGTGTCTTCACATCTTAAGTGATGGGAGAGATCAAGGGAGGCTGGGAGCTGGGGACAGTAATGCTGAGTGAGCATTGTAGGAGAAAGCCCATTGATGCCCCTCTTCTGGGTGTGTACTGAGCTCGTGCTCTACTAGGATTCTTGACCACATGTTGTTCTTATATGAATGAGAGTCCAGTCATGTCTCCTCCATCCTATAGTCAGTCATTTGCTTTCTGAACACAAACCTAGCCGTCCACAGGGAAGATAGCAGAAAGGACTTCCAAGGGCTCAGGGAGGGCATGGCTGAGTGGACGGAGTGAGTCACGATACTGCCTTGGCTCTGGATCATCTGTTCCGTTCCCTTTCTCTTTGATCCCTCTGGCTCTGGCCAAATTAATAGAGCACGAAACGGAGACCTTTGTTGTCTCTGTTCCGGCCCTTCAAGGACGAGGCCTGTTCCTGGGAGGGAAAGGCTGTGAGGCGGTCAAGGCTGGCTTTTCCTGCCTTTCCTATAGTTTCCAGGGCTGGCCCACATGTATTTTCCCCACCTCGTGGGCTCATAGACCTTGTAGACTTGCTACTCCCAGAATAGCCCCTCACTAGGTTGAAAAGTTAAACAGGGTGAGACCTCCTCCCTTCTGGGGAAAGCTGGGGCCCAACATCAGCGAACATTCATCTGACCACCTGCTCCATAAGGTACTTTTATTTCATCTTGTTTTCATGTCAGTCTCAGTTGTCCCCAATTTACAAATAAGAAGACTGACTGATGTTTCATATCTAGCCCAAGACATACATAGCCAATAAGCAATGGAGCTAGGATTCACCTTTGTTTGTTTGATTTCGGTTTGCTGCCTTTGTTTCAATGTGAGGGCTTGTGCTTTATCTACCATGCCACCATATGCCTTTGTAAGATGAGGAGACTGGACTGGAAGATGCTCATCCAACTTGAACATTCTATGGCATTGAAACTGATTCTGAGAACCTAAGAGCACACAGTGTTTGAGCATCTGACAACCTTGGTGTCTGGATCTGAGCCGCAGGGTTTATGCTTACGGCCCTCTAGGCAGATTGGGCTGCCCTGGGCTTCTCTGGTCTACCTGCTGACGCCCTTATTGCCCTTTCCTCTTTTCCAGGATGCTCTGCTGAGCCTAGGCTCCGTCATCGACATTGCGGGCCTGCATCGGGCCATCAAGGAGGCCCTCTCAGCCGTGCTGCCCAGAGTGGTAGGTGCTCACTCTTGCTCCACACTTCAACCAAACCTTGTATAGAGCTGGGCCTCACATAGGCTTGAGAAAGAAAGAACAGATAGGGTTCCTGTACAGAGGGATCTCATAGGGAAGGGAAGGGTTTGGGTAGATGTTCTGAGAGTGCTTCCTGGAGGAAGAGGAATTAAGCTAAGTCTCAAAGAATGAACTTACACAGGAATCTTGGAATGTCTGGGCCAAACATAATGTTTGCAAAAATCATGTCTTAGAAATAGAAAGAATTCATCTAGGACAAGGTGGAGTCAGGAAGTTTTGGAATCTGTGCAGCAGGAAGGATGGAGGATAGACATGTAGAAGAACTTACTGTTTATGAAAAATCTGGACTGTGCTGTAACAGGCGCATCCCTGATGAATGGGTCTGCACACTGGGTTAAAGTGTTCTGCCTGGAGGCTGGACAAGATGATCTCTAGCAATGTTTAAGCTTCTGTCTGGAAGAGGTCAGATACTCTGGATGAGGTCACAGGTTTGGGCTAGGTGAAAGGTGGCGAGCATTGTTAACTGAGCTGGGGTACTTTGCCCCTTCTAGCGGCTCCAGGCCATTCCCTACCCTAGCCTCACTGGGAAGAGGATAGATAATGGCCTTTGAGACACAAAGAGCCTAGGGAGAGGGGTCTGACCCAGCCTAAGGGACATAGAGTCCCCATATCCTGGGATGTCCTCTTTCCTACTCTAGACACCAGCCAAGGGCAGCCTCTGCTCCAGGAAACACAGCAATTTCAGAATATGACCCCCTTCCTGCCAGGGCCCCTCATCTCTGGACCCACTTGATGAACGAACCACAGAGAGGGAAGGTGCTTCACCCAAGGTCACACAGCATGACAAACAAATGGAGCTATGCACCTATGCACCCCCATTCTATCTCCCCAGGTCTGCCTTCCCAAAACCTCCTAGAAGTTCAGAACCCATGAGGAAGGCTAATGAGCAAGCTTTATTGAGCGTGAAATTGGTAGGAAGTGGGTGGTGTGTTGGCACCCAAAATAAATCCTCCCGGAGAGGGTTGGGACTGAGGCAACATCTGGCCCAGGATGGGGGCACATCTGGAAAGGGAGGATGGGAATACTGGGAAGACTGTGTCAGTCTTCACAGCACAGAGACCTTGCATTGGATTAATTGTCTCCCAAATCTAGGGGCTTGGAAGAAATCTGAGGCTGAGGCCACTGGGTTCATAGGACAGTGGGAAATGTCTGCTTGCCCACCCAAGAGACCTGCATGACCTAACAAAACCCTGACCTGGGCAGGGGAGGGGAGGGAAGGGGAGCCTCTGGGTGGGGAGAGAGCTGAAGGATCTGCTCTAACCCTAGGGAGGGCCAGGGAAGTGGAGGAGGGGCCTGCCTACCCCCCAGAGAGGGGTGAGGAGCTGGCACCTGGCTTCCTCATCAGCATCCATTGTGGCAGGCAGCCCCGAATACAGATGGTGCTGATGTGTATGAAATGGTTCCCTCCCTCTCTCCAATAAACTTGGCTAATTTTAACCCAGAGGGCCGAGAGTGAGGGGGTGGGAGACAGAAGACATCCCGGAAGTGAGGCTCTGTGCCCCTCACCCCTCCTCAGATTATCCACCCCTCTTTGCCAGGTGTGCCTCTAGATGATCCTTTTGGGTCAAATCCCTCAGGCCCCTCCCAGGCTTCAGGGTCAGATGACAAGAAGGAGGCTGGATATAGTTTAGGAGTGGGCAGCCTCCTTCCTACTGATTCTTTCACCCTTGAATGCCCCACCTTGACCCTCATCCTAGAGGACAAGGGGACTTCAGAACTTATCCCTTACCCACCTCAGGCCCATTCATTCCCACCCCACTTCACAAAGCCTTGCTCTGTGTCCCTGGAAATTGTGGCTGGGACACTTCCTGGGGGCTGGCTGTGGGCTCCCAGGGCAACAGGGGCTACTGGGCAGGTTGTGGACTCTCAAAGTCACTTTGGCTGAGAATTCCCCCCAGCTTTAATGTCACCTTCCAATGAAACCCTCCCTGAGCTCCCGTCAGCAGGGAGAAGAACCCTCCTCGGTCCTTCCTGCCCTCACCCTTTTCTAGACACTTGCCTCAGCATGAGGATGCCTCCCTCACTGGAGTGTACTCCTCCTCCACACAGGGACTCGTGTGTCCACCTTGCCTAGTCAGGCACAGTGTTGGCAGTGGAGACACTCAGGAAGGCTGTGCTGATCTGCGCTGGGCTGTGGCTTCCTAAGGGTAGTGAATCTTACTTGGAGGGAATGTGGATTTTGGCCTATGGGTCAGTGAGGGCAACTACTTCTGCCAAGACATGGTCCAGAAGTGAGGCCTGAGCCTGCTCTGGGCCCTCGGGGAGGGCAAATTGAGCTGAAGACTTGACAAGCTTTGAGCAGAGCTTTGATCCTACTCTGGGGAGCAGTCATTCCAAAATACAAATCTGCTCATGTCTCTCCCAGCTCACTGCCCGTCAGCAGCCCTGTCATCCTTCCCCAGCTCAGCATATAGCGTCCTGCCAGTTCAGGCCCTGCTGACCCCCAGCACCACCCCACACCACCCTTGTCAGTTTCAGAATTGCTCGTGTTCATTCCCTTTACACCTTTCAAGCTACACACATGCTGTTCAATCCTGAAGCCATTCTTCTGTATCCTGCCTCCTGCCTGAATGTATCCAATACCCACTCCACTTACAGCTTAAAGGCCACTTCCTCCAGGAAGCCCTTCCAGGCAAGGATAGCTGTAATGCCCTGGCTCAGGTCAGAGAGGTATGGTTTCTCAGAGAGGTGTCTGTTTTCCTGCATGGAGGCGGTAAGCTTCCAGGGCATTCTGAGCCCAAATGCTGGCCTTAAGTAGATGCTGAATGCCTGAGATTGGAGCCACAGCAGGAAAATATCCTGGGGACGGGGGAGTGGAGGTTGGGTCCACCCCTCAGCCCTTTGGACCCTTTGCAGCACCTTGGATTCGGAGGATAGGTAAGGAAAGCCAAAAGGTTCTTGAATCATTGTCTGTGCCCAACTTCTTCCAAGAGGAGAGGGACTGTGCTCCAATCATAAGGCGGTTTCTAGCCTTCACATTAGAACCACCTGAGAGTAAAACCATACAGACAAATACACCTGAGTCCTGTTCCCAGAAGGTCTGATGACCTCACCACACAGACACGTGTCTACAGGCTGGGAGGGTCTTCCTATAGATTCTCACGAGTGTCTTCTGTCCTAGGAGACTGTGTACACCTACCTGCTGGACAGGGAGTCCCGGCTGGTGTGTGAGGACCCTCCGCACGAGCTGCTCCAGGAGGGGAAAGTTCGGTAAGCCATTCTCCTCATCGCCATTGTCCTCTGGAACGGTCAAGCATGGTCAGGTCTGGGTCACCCTCCAGCACCCCTGCCAGGGGGCTGTGCCTTGGCCCAATAGCAGACCGCAAGCATGGGAGAGAGAAGCAAAGCCAGGTCTTTCCTCATGTTGGGGAAGTGGACTGGCATCGGAAAAGTGCCAACTGGTAGATTTTCTCCTCCTAGGTCTTCTAAATTGTTGCAGCCCCTTCCTCAGAAAACAGAGTCTCAAAGTATTGGAGCTACAGTGTTTATCAGTTAGACTCCAGCAAGCTCTGAGAACTGTCTGTGAGGCTGTGCTCTGAGTCACAGAATTCGGGACTGTAGGAACCCAGTGTCCATGTCCTTGTGTCTGAGAACAGGGAAACCACAGACTGTGTCCTGCTGTGTGTTCTAATGCCTGACTTGGGTTCAAGTACAGGCTCCCTATTTACTAGCTGTCTAGACTTGGGCAAGTTCTCTAACCTCTCTGAGCCTTCGTTTTCTTATTTGTAAGCAGTGATGATAATAGTACTTATCTCTTAGGGTTGTTGAACCGACTTGGCTGGCACTTCACAACAACATAGGGTTGTTGGAAATAGTCAAGGAGTCTAACACATAAAGTACTTGAAACAGGGCCTGATCCATGATAAGTGTTATCTAGATGTTTTAGCGGAGTCCTGGCGTGGTGCTGTAGATAATCACTGGACCACAAGGTCGGTTTGAACTGTAAGGTCGGAGATTCAAACTCACCAACTGCTCCTCGGAAACCCCACATAGGGTCTCTATGAGTCAGAAATGACTCAATGGCACTTACCAACAACAAATTGTGTTAGTAGGAGCCCTGGTGGTGCAGTGATTAAGTGCTCAGCTGCTAACCCAGAGGTCAGTGGTTCAAAATCATCAGTCACTCCACTGGGGAAAAAACGTGGAAATCTGCTCTCATAAATATTCAAACCCAAAACCAAGTCCATTTTCATCGAGTCGATTGTGAGTCATAGCAACCTTACAGGACAGAGAATAACTAGCCTATAGTTTCCTAAGCTGTAACTCATTATTACCCACAAGAATTACAGCCTAGGAAACCCTATGGGGCAGTTCTACGCTGCTGTATAGGCTTACTATGAGTTGGCAAGTGCTATGGCACACAAGAAGTCGGAAGCCAAGCTTGATCCACAAAATCTTAACAAATGTTTGGTATTCTGATTATGATAGAATGTCTGAATCCTCGCTCTTAATATCATGGACTCAGCACCCTATTGCCCCTTGATACCTTCAAACCCATTCAATTTAGACTCTTCATTTTCTTGATGGGTAAACATCATGTGATGTGTTCAAAATCACATAGCTTGTGTGAGGCAGAGCCAGGTTTGGGTCACAGGTCTCCTGGCTCCTGGTCACTCAGAGGGACAGTGAGGAAAAATGAAACTTGTTAGATGACAAAGTGTTGAAGTGTAGGAATACTGGTCAGAAGGAGGGTCAGCTTTGGAAGAAATGACCATTACCTTCTCAGCACGTAAGAGAGTGCTGAGACTGGGCATGAGGGCACAGTGAATATCAGGGTGGTGATCCAAGGCAGTCCAGTGATATGAATATTGAAAGTGCCATGGGCTGCCAAAAGAACCAACAGATCTGTGTTGGGAGAAGTGCAGCCAGAGTGCTCCTTGGAGGCCTGACTGGCCAAACTTCATCTCTCATACTTTGGATATATCTTCAGGAGGGACCAGTCGCTGGAGAAGGATATCATGTTTGGTAAGGTGGAGGGTCAGAGAAAAAGAGGAAGGAAGACCCCCAACGAGATGGATTGGCCAAGTGGCAGCATCAGTTGGCTCAATCGTGGCAACAATAGTGACGTTGGCCCAGGATTGGGCAGTATTTCGTTCTGCTGTGCATAAGGTTGCTATGAGTCAGTACTGACTTGATGGCACCTAACAACAACAACAAGTTGAGGATAAAGGAGCCCTGGTAGCACAACAGCTAAGTGCTCAGTTGTTAACCAAAAGGTTAGTGGTTCAAATTCACTCCGTGGCTCTATGGGAGAAATACCTGGTGATCTGCTTCCATAAGGTGTGGCGCTGTGGGTTAATGCGCCAGACTACAAAGCCATTGACTGCAAGGTCGGTGGTTCAAGCTCACCACCTGCTCCTTGGAAACCCTATACAGGGTTGCTATGAGTCGGAACCGACTCGGCGGCACTTAACAACAACAACTGCTTCCATAAAGGTTGTTGTTGTTGTTGTTGTTAAGTGCCATCGAGTCGGGTCCGACCCATAGCGACCCTGTACAGGGTTTCCGAGGGTGTTCCAAGGAGCCGTTCTATTCTGTAACACACGAGGTCGCTATAAATTAGAATGGTCTCAAGTACAATAACAATTTAGGTTGTGGAGGAGACACTCACCTTCCACAGAAACTATCCATGGAAAGATTCCTGCTTAGAGATGCTGGGCCATTTCTGGAACATTCTCTAGATTCTAAGACGCTGTTCCCCAACCCCTGCTGTTCTCCATGGAAATTCTTGGTGCCTCTCTGATAGCTTAGAGCCCTCCTGCCTCCTGTTTTCCCACTTGATTCCTTGTGCAAGTGTGTGGGTGGTGACACTTTTCCTTTCAGCATCTCCTGGCATTTCTTCCTTGCAAGGACTATGTGAGCCAAGCTAGTCACTGCCCTACTCCGGCCTTCCCTGTCCCATCTGTAAAATGGTGGGATAGTGCTGGCAGGTTCCAGGATCCTAAGGAAGAAATGTTGTGATGTCCCTTTTCCTCCTCAACCCTGTATTCATCATCCTTAATTCTATAAAGAACTTAGCTTAATATGAGGATGGTTCCCCGATATAGCCTAGAGAGGTCTTCCTGGGGCAGGGATGCAGGATGACAATTCAGAAAGCAGGAGGAGAGCATCCTTCAGGGTTGGCTGCTTCTTCAGCCCCTGCAAATGCTCCTGCCATGCTGTCTGCTGCAAGCAGAGAGAGGGTGCGGTTGAGACATCAACAGCCCTTTCAGCATTTTCCCCGCCCCCAGCCTCTTCAGACTCAGGAAAGCCTTTGGAAAAGGCACAAAAAAGGCAATTAAAAGTGAATGCTCAAATGCAATTAGCCTAGAGCACAGTGGCAATGGGGAGCAAAGTGCCTGCTGGGAAATAGGACTCAGAGATTCCAGGAGGCTGAAAGAGGGAAAGGGAGCTTCCAGGGTGAGGGCAGGGGGGTGTCCCAGGGGACACACAGAGATCAAAGTCTACTCAGGCCCCAAGAATTAGGGGTGGAGCCAGTCTGCCCTGTCCATCCGGTGTCTGGTAGTGAGTCCACATCTTACAGCTAGGGATATGGGCCTCTGGGGTGTCTGAGCTCTGCTCTTGGGAGCTCCAAGAAGGATCAGAGCATGAGACTTAGGTATGTGAAAGAGGCAAGAGCACTAGATTGGAGACCAGACAGAGCCTGTCTATCTGATGGCTATGATGGTTTAATGGGTCCCTAGTGGTACAAAGGCTAAGCACTTTACTGATAACCAAAAGGTTGGTTGTTTGAACCCACCCAACTCCAGGGTGAAGGACCTAGATATCTGCTCCTGTAAAAATACCCTTGACAGCACCTAACAACACCATCATGATGGTTTAGTGAGCTAATACATGCCAAGTGCTTAGCACATAGTAGGAGCTCAGTGGTTACTAGTTGCTCCCACCCCCCAAGTCTTAACATGATTCTCTCATTGGGCAACCTTGAGAAAACGACCATCTTTTTGACCTCCTTCTCCCTTTGTATAAAACCTGTGGTATTGTTTGCTGGGTCTTCCTAATGGTGATCTGTGGCTCTGGACCCATTAGTGGTGGAGACACCTGTCCCAAGCCTGAAGTGGAGTCTGAGGCTCTGGCAGTGCCTGGTGTGTGCTAAAAGGACTGGCCCAAAGCAGCATGTGTGAAGTGAAGTCTGATCTTTTTTTTTCATTCACAACCAATCATAAGAACTCTATGTGGGAAACTCCCTTCAAGTGGGTACAGGCAGCATAAACAAAACTTTGAAAATAGCAGATACAAAGCTTGAAATATTAGGTTGAAATAGCTAGGATATTTGGTACTTATCATCTTAAAACTGCCACAGATCATTTTCAATATGAAAATTTATCTTTTTTTTTTAAGTTTTTATTGTGAACTGAGTGATAGTTTACATGGGAGAATATCAGCTTTGCACCATCGTTTCATTGCAATGATTACAGTCTCCTCTGTGCATCATCATTCAACAGTATTTGCTTCCAGTCCCTCTGTTTGTTTGTTTGTTTGTTTGTTTTGGTGGGGGGGATGTACACATAAACACTCAGGAATATATAATCATTTAAACAATCCAAGGGCACATTCTACAAGTCTGCCTCCTGGCCACCAGCACTCAATCCCTCTCTTTTCCTGAGTCCAGAGTCCTCAGCTGCTCCCACTCTCCATGTCCTCATTTCTGTCTCCATCTGTGGTGTGGCTGCTTCTCTGGATAAGGTCCATGAAGTCTGATCTTAAAGACAGATAAGGTCCAAGGGGAAGGGACAAAGGATGGGCTAAGAAAAGAGGGTAGAGAAGAGCCAAGGTAGGAGTGAGGAGGCCCCACCTACCATTGCCCCCCACCAGTTCCCCAGCTCTCAGATGCCTACTTTCTCCCCCAAACATATGTTAGACTTTGCTGCTTCCTTGTGTAGGCTCATGCTGCTTCTTCCCCTGCAAAGTCCTGTCCTGCTCCATCTTGGTCTCAGTCAATCCACATTTTACTTATCTTTGTGGGCCCAGCTAGAAACCCTCTCCGGAAACCTGACCCTGATCCACAGGTAGAAAGCTCCCCTTCTCTGTATCCAAGGAGGCTCCAATTTTCAGAACAGGAGTCTGGGCAAGGATGGGTCTACTCACAAATTACCCTGCTGCCTGCAGCCTTTGAGATTATGCAGAGTGGGTGGGAAGGAGACCTGGGATCTAACATAGCAAGGCCACATCCCAATCCCATGCCAATACTTCTGCGCCTCCATTTACCCTTCTATACAGTGATAATGTTGAACATTCTGATGCCTGAGGACTCTGAATTCTAAGGGTTGAAAATTGGCCTCAGGACTGCCGAGAATTTGGGAAAGCTGGCTTTCTGGAAGTCATTACCTCCCTTCTGGTGGTGCTCCCACCCGGCTCTTCCAGCCTATTTCTATCCCAGCTCTGCCAACTTCTTCTTATTGTGCCTTCTGATATCTTAAAGTCTCTGAATATTTGCTGTGAGAGCAGCAAAAGTGCAGGCCTATCAGCTACAACTGAGTCGATGCCTCCACCAGCTCAGCTGGGTGTCACCTCAGCTATCACTTGGGGGTCCCAACTTTGAGAAAGTTCATCCTTAAAGCTGACCTGGTTTCCTCTCCCTGCAATGTATATCTGTTTAGCTGATTTGCCTCAGGGAGTTCAGGGAATAGTCTGTTGCCAGGTCTGAATTCTCACAATCTGGGAGAGAGAGAGAGAGGAGGGTACAAGTCTCTCTCTAATAGATGATAGGTCAGAGAGGGACTGAGGCTCAATGAGGGGAACAGAGCTCAGTGAGAGGGATCAGGGCTCAGTGAGAGGAATGAGGGCTCAGTGAGAGGAATGAGGGCTCAGTGAGGGAATGGGGCTCTGTGAGGAAGATGGGGCTCAGTGACAGGGATTGAAGCTCAGCAACTGGGATGAGGGCTCAGTGAGAGGATGAGGGCTTAATGAGGGGGATGAGGGCTCAGTGAAAGGGATGAAGACTCAGTGAGAAGAATGAGGCTCAGTGAAGGGAGAGGGGGCTCAGTGAGGGAGATGAGGGCTCAGTGAGGGAGATGTGGGCTCAGTGAGGGAGATGAGGGCTCAGTGAGGGGGAGTGGGGGTCAATGATGGGGCGGAGGCTCAGTTAGGGGTGGTGTTCCATGAAGAGGTAGGGGCTCAGTGGGGGTAGGTCTCAGTAAAGGAGATGGGCCATACCAACGATGGGTATTAGATAAGGGTACTGGGGCTCAGAGACCTGTATGGAGGCCTGGGCACTTAGCTCCTTTCAGGCCACCACCCTTAATACAGACAGCTTTCCTCTCCACCCTTTTTCCACTAAACAAATAGTTGTTAAAGGCACAAAACCATCATAAAATCCGCACCCATTCCTGTCTTTGCTCTCTGCCCATCTGTCTTTATTTTCAGTGGGGCAGACCATGACCACCCAGGCACCTGGGGCTAAATCATTAGCCTTCAGCAGGGACAGCTGGTTCTGGGGTGTGGCCCCTATCCCTCCAAGCACCAGCCTGGAAGGTGGGGCACAGGCCTGGAAAATGGAGAGAGAGGGGAGGAGGCAGAGAAGGGCTCTAAATTGAGGGGACAAACATCAGGGGGCCTGAGCAACAGACAAAGCCCCCACTCTTATCTGGCTGAGGAAGCTCAGCCTTGGCACCAGCTGCCTCCTGTGGACATTTACAAGCCTCCAGGGGGACAGAACTTTGGGGAAGGTCAGGGTGAGGGAGGGAAGGAGCTGGGTGGGGGAAGAAGTGAGAATTGCCTGGCACATTCCTGCCCAGGGCTGTGGGATATGACAGGACCTAGGAAGGACTGGTTGTAGAGCAAGGTGCCAAGATAAGGAACTTCTTGAGGGTTGAGAATCTTTAGAGTCCTAAGTCCAGTTAAAATTGATCTGGCCCAGCCCAGTCCCTCCTTGGTCCAGGAACCACTGAGACCTCAGAAAACAAGAGGGGAGCATCCTTCAGGGCTTGCACTGTACCCCAGACCCTGCAAATGCAAAAACAAAATTTAAAAAAGGTGTGGATTTCCTGTCTCAAAGTTCTCTCTCGTGAGCATCCTGTGGCGCTGTGGGATAATGCACTGGACCACAAGGTCAGTTTGAACCACAAGGTCGGTGGTTCAAATTCACCAGCTGCTCTTTAGAAACTATACAAGGTCACTATGAGATGGAACTGACCTGATGGCACTTAATAACAACAACAACAACAGTGATTGAGAGTTCACCCATTACTTTCTCTGCCAGTCCCTCCTGGCTTCCCACTGCCCTCAGGATCAAGCCCAGCTCCTTGGGCACCTGGCCCCTCTCCAGCCTTTCAGTCTGCTCTTCAGTCATACCAGCCTCCGTGTGTCTGGGCCTTCCAGCAGACACATATACTTTCTGTCTTCTGAGCCTTTGAACAGGCAGCTTCCTTTGCCTGTACATCCTTTCCTGTTGGCCTCCACGATCTTTGCATGTCCTTCTGGACTCAACTCAGACACTACCTTTTCCAGGAAGCCATCTCTGACTCCACTCCCCACCTGCACAGGGTTAGGCTAGAGTCTGTTCTTGTTGGCAGAGCTCTCATCCCTGACTCCAGCATGGGTTTGTAAGACAGTCCCTGGCTACATGTATCCAACTCATCTTCTCATCTTCAGCTCTCAGTACAGAATTTGACCCTCTGTGGAAGGAAAGACTTTTAAAAACAGGATGTTCCCATAGGGACTTTTGAATAGAAAACTTCTTCTTGCTCTGGTATGGAGGATGGATTCAAGGGACCCAGGACAGGAGGCAGGAGGCAGGGTGAGAGACACAAAGAAGGTGACTCAACCAAAGGATGGGGAGGTGAGAATTAGGGAAGCATGTAGGACAGTTTAGGGACAAGCTGAAAGGGACCAGGTGGATGGTTTGACACTGTGGGTTTGGTAGGGACAATAAGCTCTGAATGGCATGGGTTGCCTTTGGGATGTCTCAGTGACATCCACGGGAGGCTTCCAGGCAACCTTGGGTATTTGGGGTTTGGAGCTCACAAGAACGGGGACTGGAGAATCATGATGCCATGAGCACAGAGAAGAAAGTGCTGTACAGAAAAAAACAAAGTCTAAGGACAAATTCTTTCTTTAAGGTGCCCCTGAAGGTCTAGAGGATGGTGAGCCCGGAGTCAGGGGTCAATGGGATGAGGTTACAGTGCTTTCTGGTGAGCAGCCAGGGACCAACGCCACCTTGTGACTTCCTATTACCCAGATCATCTGAGGCCAAATGTCTGGAAGGAATCCACATGAAGGGGGTTTGGCGGAGGATCACCTAGGCCAGCCGCTGCTTCCATGAAGCCTCAGTTTCACCAATGTAGTCATCAGGAAATGTGGCTCCTGTTGCCTTCCTAGATACCTGTCCCTTCCTGGGATGACTGGCACAGTAGAGACAATGCAGAACAGAAGCCCAGTGTTCCAGGAGCTTTGACGGTCCAGTGTGTAAGTGTTGAAAGGTGTGTGTGTGCGGAAGGGGGGCCAGGGGGAGTACCACTGGTTCTTATAGATTCTGAACTGATGGAAGGAGCTGGAAATGAGCAGGTCTGATTCATAATGCTGTGTGACCTTGAGTGAGATGCTCAACCTCCTTGGTCCTCTGTTTCTCTAGTGAATGTGACCTCCTAATTTAGAGATTTGCAGGCCATTCCCTCTCTTTTTCATCTAACTTTGCTGTGCAGAATCTCATAGAAACACAATGATTTCCCAGCCCACACCCCCACAAAAGCCCCTTTTGTACAGGCTAGGAGTTTCTACAAACCCAATTAAGTGGAGGCAACATGAGTGATGAAGGGCCCAGGAGAATTAATCATCGGGGAATGACATTTGGTGGAAACTCAGGCACATAATTAAACAGGAAGACAAGAGATTGTGGTTGAGGGTATGTGTGGTAGGGGCAGAGAAAAACACATTCTTCGACTCTAAGCCACCCTGCCTCAGTACCCACTCCCCTCCCCACCATTACACACATGCCTTTTGCCTCCTTGGCATTCCTACCAGTGCCCTGTTCAAGTCTTCTTCTGTTCTTTGGGAAGGTTCAGGCTTAGTGGTGAAGAGTATGGGCTCTGGTGCCAACTGCCTGGGTTCAAATTCTGGCTGTACTACTAATTAGCTATGTGACTTTGGATAGGTTAACCTCTCTGTGCCCTGTTGTTAAGTGCTGTCGAGTCAGTTCCTACTCATAGTGAACCTGTATAGGGTTTCCAAGGATCAACTGGTGGATTTGAACTAACTGATCCTACAGTGCCACTCTGAAAACAGAGATGATGATACTATCCAATTCATAGGTTTGATGGGACTTCTGAATTAATCTATGTAAGTTGCTTGAACAGTATGTGAACATAGGAAATGGCTCAAGCCCTTCAGTTATGAAGATAATCTCTGGAAGTTCCCCTCCTGTGCCTAAGCACCAAGAACTGTTCTATAATTGTGTATTGAGGATGGTGGTAGTTAGGATTCAACTCTCCCCTACCCTAGTGCTCTCTGAAAGGCTCAGGAGTGATGGCAGGCAGGCTTTAACATGGGCAGTTCAAGAGCTTAGCCCTTGTTACTACCTGCTCTGCTCTCACTGGGGCTCTAAGTGGGCCCTGCAAGTGCCTTTCCTATATTTGCTGCCTGAAAAAAAAAAAAAAAGGCCAGGCTGTGGCCACTGCTCCCTTGTCCACCCTGCAGCAGGTGAGCTTGCTCAGACCCTTCCAGATGTGCAAGGTCTGAGAAACTATGTGTCCCCCAGCTGGGGTCTCTCTTCTTTGCTTCAAGGATTGACAGGTGGGGTCATGTCCTCTTTTCAGAGAAGCTGTGATCTCCCGGAAACGGCTGGGATGCAATGGATTGGGCCCCTCCGACTTGCCAGGGAAGCCCTTGGCCAGATTGGTGGCTCCACTGGCCCCCGACACCCAAGGTAAGGGGGTAAGGGCTGGAAACTGGGCAGGGGCAGGGAGGGATTGTGGACTCGATCCCTAGGTCATGTCTGTCTTTTCCCTGTCTTCATCTTTTTATCTCCTTCTTCTGTTGCCCCATGTATCTAGCTATCCCTCCATCTAATTCTCTCTCTGTTGTGCTACTAACTTCTCTCAGCCTCAGTTTTCTGATCTATAAAATGGGAACAATAGTAGCTACCTTGAGGGGCTGCCCCAAGGAGGAAGAAATGAGATAAGGATTGTTACGGGCTTGGTAAATACTAGGATTCAGTGACCAATGACCATGGTTACCAGTTGTGCCAGTTGCTAGACAGGATTGTAGTTGGCATGCTTTCTGTCACCGTCTTTGTTTTTCTCTCTCTTCCTCTCCATGCTCCCCTGTCCGCCATGTCTTTCTCTGCCTCGTGTCTCAGTCTCTCTAGGTCTCTGTCCTCTGTCTCGATGTGGAAAGTGCACAAGACTGGGAGTCAGGAGACCTGACTTGCTGTGTGATCTTGGGCAAGTCACTTCCCCTTTCTGGACCTCAGTTTCCTAATCTGTATCATAGGAGTGCTCAGCCTGACCTGCTTCCCTCCCTCGCAGGGCTGCTGGGAGGAGCATGAGAAAGTTGTCAAGTGAAGGGGGTTCTCCTCTATGCAGGGATTGTTGCTAAGACTGTTTTTGTTGCTGTCTCAGAAGCCCTCTCTCTGTGTCTCTGGGTCTCTGGGTCTCACTGTGCCTCTGTCCCAGCCTCTCTCTGTCTGTGTCTTTGTCTCCCTCCTTGGGTTTGGCTCAGTATCCCTGAGCCTTGCTGGCCCTGCAGGACTACCTCATTGCCCTCTCCCCCCTCAGTGCTGGTAATACCGCTGGTGGACAAGGAGGCCCGAGCTGTGGTTGCTGTCATCTTGGTAAGAGCCTGTCCAGGTGGCTGTGGGGAGAGCATGGGAGGGAGCTGTGGCTGGAGACTGTGTGTGTGTGTGTGCGTGTGTGTATTAGGGTAGCAGCAGGCTGTTAAAGTGATAGGAAAAGGGGGTGTGGGAGGAGTCTGGAGCATCTCCCACACCTGAGCGAGCAGGATGAAGTCGTTGACCTACCTAGTTAGTAACGTGACACAAAGTGTAAAAGCCCACATGGACCCTCACTCCCCATGGCTCAACTTTGACCTTGCCTCTTTTTTAGGACCACCCTCAGATGGGTTGGAGAGTGGATCAAGGACAGCAGTGTCTGGAGAGGGCATAAATAAAGTGAGGTGGGAAGTGACAGAGAGACACTGATGAATAGAGACAGTGTAGGAAACCCAGGCAGAGATTTGGGTGGCTGGGGCTAAGGGTCTTGAGGCGAGGAGGCCCATGGGATGAGGCTGCATGGAAGGACACTAAGCTCAAGCCAGATTTAGGGGTGAAGTTGGCACAGAAGTTGCCTTCAGTTGCCCCCAGTGGCTTCACTGAGTTTCTGCTCCACTGGCTGGGGTTGAGGAGTCCTGGTGGCGCAGTGGTTAAAACCAAACCGCCTGATGTTCGAACCCACCAGCCTCTCCATAGGAGAAAGATGGAAGAGTCTGCTTCCCCAAAGATTTCCGCCTTGGCATCTATTCTGTCCTGTAGGGTTGCTATGATCCAGAACTTCCTGGATGGCAGTGGGTTAGATGTTATGTTGGACTGGGGTTGACTGTGACTTCCATGGGATGAGGTTCTGTCACTCTACCAGTCTCCCCTCCAGCATGGAGGTTTTGGCCCCTGACTCATGCCAGTCCCCAGCACCCTGGAAAGAAATGCCATCCCATGATCAATTGGGGCTTGGACGATTGTAACAAATAGGGTTTTCATCAACTGATTTTCAAAAGTGAGTTGCCAGGCATTTCTTCCCAGTCTCTTAGTCTGGAAGCACCACCCAAACATGCTTAGCATCATACTGTTGTTGTGTGCTGTCGAGTCAGTTCTGACTTCTAGCAACCCTGTATAGGGTTTCTGAAGAGTGGCATTGTTGTTGTTGTTGTTAAGTGCCGTCGAGTCGGTTCCGACCCATAGCGACCCTGTACAGGGTTTCCAAGGGTGTAAATCTTTACTGGAGTAGAAAGCCTCATCTTTCTCCCGTGGAGCAGCTGGTAGTTTCGAACCGCTGACCTTTAAGGTTCACAGCCCGATTCGTAACCACTACGCTACCAGAGTTCCTTGAAGAGTGGCATGTTGCTGTTAAGTGCCGTCGAGTCGGTTCCGACCCATAGCGACCCTGTACAGGGTTTCCAAGGGTGTAAATCTTTACTGGAGTAGAAAGCCTCATCTTTCTCCCGTGGAGCAGCTGGTAGTTTCGAACCGCTGACCTTTAAGGTTCACAGCCCGATTCGTAACCACTACGCTACCAGAGTTCCTTGAAGAGTGGCATGTTGCTGTTAAGTGCCGTCGAGTCGGTTCCGACACATAGCGACCCTGTACAGGGTTTCCTAGGGTGTAAATCCTTACGGGAGTAGAAAGCCTCATCTTTCTCCCGCGGAGCAGCTGGTAGTTTCAAACCGCTGACCTTAAGGTTCGCAGCCCGATTCGTAACCACTACGCTACCAGAGCATAGCAACACACAATTCTCCCCTGACAGACAGGTGGTGGCTGGGCATGAAGCTCATTGGCTGGGGCCAGGACCCAGGTCTCCTACATGGAAGGTGTGAACTCTCCCACAGAATCACCACTGCCCCCAATCTGTCCTGTCCGAGGAACAGAAGTGGAAGTGCCCCCTAACTGCCACTATGGAGTCCTGCTGTAGCACTGTAGGATAAGCACTGAACTGCTAAATGAAAGGTCGGTGGCTCAAACCTACCAGCCACTCCTTGGAAACCCTGTACAGGGTTGCTATGAGTTGGAATGGACCCAAAGGCACTTAACAACAATCGCCTTTATTGGGAGTCTGCTTTTACTGTCCTTTCTTGGACATCATGCTTGGTAAAGTAGAGGGTCAGTGCCAACGAGGAAGGCCCTGAGTGAGATGGATCGACACAGTGGTGCAACAATTAAACACAGCAATTATTGTGAGGATGGGTTCTGTGAGTTGAAACCGACTCAATAGTACCTAATACCAATAAAAGCAGTTTCTACTAAGGCAACTGCCACCTCAGTAAGAGACAAGTTTTGGGTAAAAGAGCAGACCTTGGTGTACCCAAGAGGACTCCTCCCAGGCTCATTACAACAGTATTAGAGGTTTCCAAGGCGCCTGGCCTTTGCCAAGCTGCTGGCAAAGAAGAGGTGGGGAGATGGAAGCAGCTACAAGGGTGAGGAGAGAAGGGAAGACTGGGGTACTTGGCTTGGCCTCCCCCCATCTGTCTGACTGAGGGTGCTGTGGTCTCGTCTTGGTTTCTCCCACAGGCTGCTCTCCTGTCCCCCCAGCCTCTGTTCGTGTAACACATCTGCTATCAGCAGAGTCCTCATTGAGGTGCTCCCTCCCTCCTTTGGCCTTAGTGTAGCCCAGAGCTGGGGTGCTAGACTCCTTATATTGAGGCCATGAGGGCTTGGGCAGAAGGGAAGGAGCCCTTGCAAGGAGAAGCCACTTGGAAGGTTGGTCACCTAATGGGCAGGACACGGCTGCTATGACTGCTGCCCATCTTGGCTAGGCTGGAGTTGAGGCTTCAGCTTTCTCCTGGGGAGAGGAAAAGCCAGTGTGTGTGTTACAGTCTGCCTTTGCAGACCCTGCTCTGGATTACTCACCAGACTGGGTGCTGGGACTGAGAAATGGGTCATGTCTCCCTTTGCCTTCTAGGAGCTCTCCATCTGGGGAAGGCAGGGATGCCTTCAGGGCCCCACAAATCAAATAACTGTGGCTACCTGGAAGGGCATCACAGTTGGACATGGCATTTGAGGGGGGATTTGGGGCATGGGTAGGAAGCCAATAGGCAGAGAAAGAAGCAGAGAAAGGATATTCCAGGAAGAGGGAACAGCATGAGCAGAAGCAGGTGGGAAGAAAAGTGGGTGGATATTTTGGGGGAAAGAGTTACAATGAAGTGTAAGGAACTTAGTATTGAGTAAGATGCTCTTGGGGGCTTTGGCTTCCAGGAGAAATTGCCAACTTGCCTCCCCTCACCCCCTCGACTACCCTGGGAAGTAGACAGTGCTTGAAAGGGCTTCATATTATTCACAGCTCTGCCTCTCCTCCATACCTGCTCTTTTTCACCTATGTACAAAGCACTTCCCCAGGATTTCTTCCACCCACTACCCCTCCACATCACCCCAGACCACCTCTAGTGCATATGCATCTAACAGGTCCAGTTCTGTTGCCCCAGCGCTGCTTAGCCACAGGATCTCACATCTACCAAGACAGCATAGGTGGTCCCGGGCCTCCCAGCTGCTACCAGATCCTGAGGGCAGAGGGTGCAGAGGGTAGAGAGGTGCCACTGGGTAGATCTTTGAGAGGTTGGAGTCACCAATTTCTTCCTCAATAACAACATGCTCATGTTCTTCTTGAAGCCTCTTCTCTTATTATTTGTCAATTCACCCATCCATCTAGTGACTGAAGAAACATTTCTTCAGCACCTACTATGTATGTGCCAGACACTTTGTGTAAGGTGCTAGGAAGAAAAGGAGACCTGGAAGTCTCTGCCTTCACAGATCATCCAATACAGTAAGTGTTAGCATAGGGTGACTGGGGAGCCCTACAAGGACTAACAGCCTGACCGAGATACAGTCAGAGGAGGGGTCTCTGAGGACTTCTCTGGCCAGGTTCAAGGCTGTGTGGCTCAGCTCTGGGCCTCTGCAGCGCACAGCTCACCGCACCTTGATTGCAGATGCTTTGTGTGGAAAAAGTCTTTGGCTCTGTTCTTCAATTCTAGGATAATAAGTCCCTTTGAGAAGTCAGCAGCCCTTAGTCTCTGGTACTTGCTGCCTGATTTGTGCCCACTCTTCCCCCCAGCTGCACCAGCCATACCAGCTTCTTGCATGGAAACAGGACTTCATGCCATTAACCACGTCAAAAACAAAGCAAAACAAAACAAAACTTGGCAGGGAGTGGAGGCTGTGCTGGGCTGTTAGTCCCCTCTACAACTCCAGTGCCCACGGCCCCTGGACACGCCACCCCCAATTAGCAAACATGTGCTCCTTCTGGTGAGCAAAAAGCTGTGTGGGTGTTGGAATGATTTAGTGTGTTTTCCTTTTTTTATTTGGGAGTGGGGGGTGGGCAATATGTACGTGACTCTTGGATATATGAACTTACATTTCCTGTGTCCAGGTGTGACTGTGTGTAGGTGTGGGCGGATGTAGGCACTGAGATCTTTTTTGTCTGTGACTGTGCTTTAGGTGTGTGTGTATATGAGAGAGAGAGCTGAGTGTCTTCGTGGCAGGGTGTATGTGTGTGCCTGAGTATCTCCGTGGGAGAGGGAGTGTGATTGCATATGTGTGGATGGATTTGAGGGTCTTCATGAGAGTGTTTGTGCACATGCTGATTGTAGGTGATCTGAGGTAGCCCATGAGTGTGTGCTTGGGGTGGAGGAGGCCCAGCAGGAGGGAGGAGTACTCCATAATTCCCTTCTTTCCCTGTCTTCTGAGTCTCTGCCTCTGTACCTGGGACCAGGTTGTTTTGGTAGCCTAGGATCTGCTTGATCCTACAGCCTTTAGAGGACCCAAGCTTCTCTTTTCCAGAGAGACAGGTCCAAGATGAAGGAATAACAAAGGTGCCCTCCCCTTTCTCTTAGAGTAAAATGTCGTATGCAAATGAGCCACACCCTCCAGTCTAATCTAACCCCCTGCCATGTGGAACATAGATGGAGCTTCATCCAGAGCTTAACCTTCAATACCATTTTGGTGGCCCAGGCCTCCTCCAGGTCTTCCTGCCTCCAGTCGTGCCTCCTCCAATTTATCCTACAGCTTGCTGACATGGTCCATAGATGCTAAAAGTCTGCCATGGCTGCTCAGTACCATCAGCTAAAGTTCAGTTCCTGCACATTTGGCACTCAAGGCCTTTCCCTCCATTCAATCAAGGACTCCATCCCTGCCTGAGTCCTCATCTCCCCCTATTTCAAGACAGTCCCCTGTCTTCAATGCCCCTTTCTTCAAGCTCTGCTTGTCCTTTCCATGCATCAGCATCTGGTTCAGGAAGCCTCCTGAATGAATGTCTTCACATCTGGGTTCCACAGAGAGGCCTTCCTCCTAGGGTATGAGGCTCCACATCTCTCCTCTCATGGTACCTCCTCCACCCCCGCATCCCTCATCCTGCCCCAGCCAGACCTTGAGCTTCCTGAGAACCTGTTGGTCTCCTCCTCTCCATCTGCTCCTGGCAGGGGATCCAGAGCAGAGGCGGTAGGGGCTGCTGAGTAGGAAGGGAGGCTTGAGGGAAGGGCTCAGCACAGACACTGTGGGGAGCCCCGTAGGTGGTGAACAGCTCTAAGTAGGCTCCAGAAGCTGGTGACGCAGGTGGGGAGCCTTGCTGGCATGCCCTGCAGTGGGCCTGCAGAAAGCCACTCCTTCTTCAACCCCCCTCATTTTCTTCACTAAGCTCCCAAGCAGAGATGGGGGAAGAGACTTCACAGAGTATGAAAGATGGGCTAAGGGGACCCATGGTAACTGGCACCAGGAACATGAAGAGAAACAAGGATGAGGGGATGGTAGTGAAAGTAGATCTGGAGAGGGGAAGGTGTGGGTAGAGAAGGGAGAGTGAATGGTATTATCCCAACTCTGCCACTTTTTGCTTTGTGACCTTGGACAAGTCGCTCAACTGTTCTGAGCCTTGTTTCGCCTGCAAGGTGGGAGCTTTCTCAGGGGTGGTGAGAATAACATGTAAGGCAAAGCACTCCATTCATTCATTCTTCCTTCCCATCTTCAGGCATAGCAGATGCATCATAAATGTTGGACCTCTTCACTTACCCTAGACTTCAGTGTTGCTCAAACCTTAACTCAGAAAGCATGGGTCTAGGGGCTGAGACTAATGCCATTGATTCCACACTCAGGTGGCAAAAACACCATGGACTGGGGAACAGAGAGAGGGGTCTAAGGTCACCCCTCCAAATATACACATTGCTGAAAATCTGGCTGTCCCCTTGGTGACTTCTGCTGTTGGTGGACAATGACTGAAAGGCAGAGATCAGAGGAGAAGCCCCACTTTTTTTGGATCAGCCCTAGGAGGGCTTCCTGGGGGAAGGAATTTTCCTGGAACTCTCAACTTGATCACGTGGGCCTGTGCTTGAGGCTCACAGGCCAGAGTGTGTTTGTGTTGCTGAGGGTAGGTGTATGCTGCGCATGCCGAGGGCACTTTGGCAGAGACAGGAGGTCACAGCTTGCCCCCTTCCCCCATCTCTCCAGGTGCACTGTGGCCAGCTAAGTGACAGTGAGGAATGGAGCCTGCAGGCTGTGGAGAAGCATGTGAGTGGGGATGGGGACAGGGCAGGATGGGGGAGGGGGTGGGGCAGGCAGAAAGGTGTACTGCTGCACATCTTCTTCATCATAGCTGGTGGAAAGATGATCTGGCCAGGGAGCTGTGTGCTCTGTGATCTGAAGCAAATCATGTAGCTTCTCTGAGCTTCATCTGTTGTTGTTGTTGTTGTTGTTGTTAAGTGCCATCGAGTCGGGTCCGACCCATAGCGACCCTAAATGGGAATAATGATAACACTAACCTGCCTAGTGTTGTGATGAAATAAGGTGACACTGTGGGGTAAAGCACTGGACTACAAGGTCAGTTTGAACCACAACGTTGGTGGTTCAAACTCACCAGCTGCTCCTTGGAAAGCCTGTACAAGGTGACTATGCTTCGGAACCAACTCAGTGGTACTTAGCAACAAACACTAAAGGGAGGTGCCCATAGGATTGCCTATATCCGTGATATTGAGGCATTTTACTGACAGGTGTGGCGTTGTATGATAAGCACTCCACCTGAACGTCGGTTTGAACCGAAAGGTCTGCTTTTCAATCTCACCAGCCACTCCTGGGAAACCCTATACAGGGCAGTTGTCAGTTGGAACAGACTCCACGTGCCGGAGAGTTTATGATTTTGTGACTTTGACAAGGACTTACTGACTCCCCATGGGTGCTGGAGACAAAGAGAAATCTGAAACCAGATCCTGGCCTGTCTTGGAAGAATCTGAGGGTTAGAGTGTAGAGGCAGATCCTATAACCACTCATTCAGGGAATGCTCCAGGGGCGGTGGGAGCCAGCAGAAGGGTGGGACTGGCTCCGCCTATGGGGTGCTGAGCGTCCCGCAGGAGGCGCTGTCGAAGCAGAGCCCTGAGGGATGAGTTGTTTAGGGTGGGGTGAGGTGAGGCGGTGGGCACCAGAGGCAGGTGGAATGGCACTGAATCCCGAAGCGGCGAGCGCCAGTGGATTGGGGCGACTGACTCGCTGACCGCTGTCTCCACTCCAGACCCTGGTGGCCCTGAGGAGGGTGCAGGCCCTGCAGCAGCACGGGCCACCCGCGGGCCCCGGTGCAGTCCAGAACTCCCCAGCGCCGACAGCGGGCGACCAGAAGGGCGGAGTTGAGTACTCGGGCCAGGATCGCAAGGTTCTACAACTCTGTGGTGAGCGCTGGTGCCTGGGCTAGGTCCTGAGTGAGGCCACAGCCGAATCTGGCGAGGGGTGGAGCGGTCAGCGGGTGTGGGCGGGGCCTGAGGAACTGCGCCTACAGGTGGGCTCTAGGTGAGAGGCTCCGGTAAGGGGTCCTTTAGAAGTTTAGAACTCGGGTGGGGCCTCAGGGACTGTGCTAGAGGGACGGAACCAGTGGTGGGACGAGCTGGGCGGGGCCATAAAATGAAAGATCTGATTAGAGGCCAGGAAGGAGGGCCTTGGGAGAATCTATGGACTGGACAGGGCCTGAGGGTCAGGGCCAGGGAGATGAGTCCAGCCCTCTTCTGACCCGACCCCTGTCCTTACAGGGGAACTCTACGAGCTAGATGCCTCTTCCCTGCAGCTTAAAGTTCTCCAATACGTGAGTCCCTGCGCCCTTCTCACCCACTTCCGCACCCAGTTTCCCTCCAGGGAGCGCTCCATCACAGTTCTGATTCCCTTGCCCCAAAGCCCCGCCTCTTCCCTCCCGCCCAAGTGGCTACAGATCGTGGTCAGCCCCAAATTGTGTCCTTTCTCTCAGCTGCAGCAGGAGACCCAGGCATCGCGGTGCTGTCTCCTGCTGGTGTCCGAGGACAATCTCCAGCTTTCCTGTAAGGTGAGGGTCCTGGTCTGCGGGCAAAGTTGGGACGAAATGAGAGACCAGGATCTCCAGGGGGAGGGGAGATTCTTTCTGATCTTTAACTGGACCCTTCCACCCCTCAGGTCATTGGAGATAAAGTGCTGGAGGAAGAGATCAGCTTTCCAGTGAGTCTGGTATCCCATCTCCCTGAGGTGCAGGCACTCATGGAAAGGGGTAGTGGTAGTTTAGTGACAGCATTGTCCTCTTTCATGCTGGTGACCAGGTTAGATTTCTGGCCAGTGCATCCCAAGTGCAGTTAGCACCCGCCTCAGTGGACGCTTGCGTGTTGCTATGAAGCTAAATGAATTTCAGGGGGCCTTCCACACTAAAATAGATTAGGAAGAAAGTTTTGGCAATAGACTTTCCAAAAAATCAGCCAATGGAAATCTCTATGGGTCACAGTAGTCCAATCCCATTGTGCATGAAGTTACCATGTAGTCAGAGACAATTCCACAGCAGCTAGCAATAGGGACTCATGGGATCTACCTTGGATAGAATTTCTTGAAATCTGAATTTTGGATCTACTTATAAATAATCTAGAGGCACACCAGAACTCATTAGGAGAAATCTTGTATGATCCATAGAAAGATATATCAGACCTTTGGGACCAGTTCACTTCTGATGGAATATTTCTGGGTTTGAATCTCTTCTTAGAAACTGTTGAAACATGTGTGCATTGTTGGAGTCTGCTTATCCTGGGGGTACTGGTCAAAGGCAGACTCTCCCTCCCTCTCTCTAGAGTTGACCCCACCTGCCATCTGGGCTGACTGAAGATTGTTGAAACTTCCAGACTTGGGGGAAAAAGGATGAGATTCTCTCTGTGGGTTCTGATTCAGCCTCTCCCCCGTTTTCCAGCTGACAACAGGACGCCTGGGCCAGGTGGTGGAAGACAAGAAGTCCATCCAGCTGAAGGACCTCACCTCTGTGAGCCACATCCTAACTGAATCAGGGGAGGGAGAGCCCAATGCCCAACTCCCTAAGCCAGGATCTCTGGGACAGGCAACCTAGGAATGAAACAAGACCTGAGAATTTGCCACCATGCTACCCTTATGTCATAGTGTTTCCCTGAATGAGACCCTCAAAACTCCCTGGTGCAGAAGGTGGCAGAGGTTTAGAGGAGGGAGCATACTCCCTCCCTCCTTCTTTGTCTTGACGTGTTCCCTTTTGCCTCCTCTCTGCAGGAGGATGTGCAACAGCTGCAAAATGTGCTGGGCTGTGAACTGCAGGCCATGCTCTGTGTCCCTGTCATCAGCCGGGCCACTGACCAGGTGGTGGCTTTGTCTTGCGCCTTCAACAAGCTTGGAGGAGACTTGTGAGTCTGGGTGGGGTGATGGAGTTAAGAGGTTGGGCAGGGCTGTCAAAGGTACTGGTGTGAGAAGGGTGCTAGGCAGGGGGCACACTATCACAGTGAGGTGGCAGAGGCATCCTGGAGCTCAAGAAGGAGGAAGCTGCAGGGAGAAGATGAGGGCTGAATAGTTTTTCAGTGCAAAAGACTAGGGTTTGGGGGGCTGCAGGCCCTTGTAGCTGATGCTGGCTGAAGCATGGGTTATAGTTAGTTCTCTGTCACCCACTTTGGCTTATTTAAAGTCTTGTTGGAGCCCAAACTAGTTTCTCTCTTCTTTTACTTCCTGAAGTTTGAATTACTTTCTCCCTCAACTTGCTATCTTCTTTTGGGAACTGTCTGATGGAGGAGTGGGTGAGCTTGAGATGGATGAACTTTCTCACACAGTGGACAAGGGCATCTGGGGGCTGGGATAAATTGGGGATCTTTAGAGCCACCGACCAGTCTAAGAATGAAGGACACAGCATCCAGGCAAACAGACCTGAAGGCTTAGTCAGGAAGCATATTTTAAGAAGTGAGGTCAGATTTGGGGTCTGGAAGTGAAATAGACTTCATATTCTACACTAGCTCATTAACTGGGAGTAGCTGCCTGAATCATTGTCTTGAGAATGAATTCAGTGAGAAATAGTCTTGTAATCATTAGCCTTTTCTGTCTTGGGCGCAGGCTCAGGACATGAGTGCCGTATGGTCACCAAACTTGGTCTAGTAGTTTGTATGGTGTCATACAAATGGGAAGGAGCATTCAGGTGATGCATGGAGTCCTGAGTATAAGATGCAGGGAGATGCTGACAAGATGGAGGGCAAGCCAGCAGGCCCTGAGATCCTACTGGAGGAGGGATGAATGGCTCCAGGTTGGGACTAGACAGGTGTCAGAAGTTCAGGAATGGGCGTGTAGGGATGGAGCAGAGACCCAGAAGTCTGAGCAGCAGGTCTGGCAATGTGGAGCTCAGGAGGCAGTGGGATAGGTCTGGGGAAATAAAGACATAGGAGCAAGGTGAATCCTAGGCAGAGTTGACTGAGGCAGACTGAGTGCTGGACCTGTGGGATTTGGCACTGGAGGCACCCTGGTGGTGGGAGTGTATGTGTCGTTCAGTTAACACTGAGCACCTATTATGTCTGTTCAGTCCTGTGCTGGCAAGAAGGCCTTTGGGGTGGGAGTGGAGGCTCAGCAGGGACCACGACCTCTGGCTGATGGCTATGGGGCTGGATTCTGGATGGTCCCAGACTGGGAAGATGGTTGGTATTAGAAGGGAAACAAGATGGCACCCTGTGAGAGTCCTGAGACCCAGGGCAGATTGGGTACCATCTTTGAGTCCCATACATTTCTGAGAGTAAGTGGTGAATTATTGGATGAATCACGGTGGGGAGTAGTGAATACAGAGAAGCTGCCTGAGACCTCACTAAGTTGTCAGATAATAGGGATTCCAGAATCCCTTCTTCAGCTGGGAGGGAGATGAGGCTGCTGGCAAGGCCATGGCCCACTAGGGAATAGAGTACGGTTGTTGTTGTTCAGGGCTGACTCATAGCGACCTTGTATAGGGTTTTCAAAGAGCAGCTGGTAGGTACAAGTAAGATACTCAGCAAACACCTCCTGACTGTCTCTCCTGGCAGTGAGGTATACTGAGGCCAGCAAAGAATGGCAAGTGTACTAAGGCAGGAAAATCCTGGGACCATGACTGAGGCACTCCCCTACCCCCACCCCATCTCCCTTCACTACCACCACCTTGAGGAACTTAACCACATCCCAAGCCCCATACAGCCTGGTCCATCAGTCAATTGGTGACAAAATTAAATGACATCAGCAGGATTTGGGCCTGATCTTACCACCTCTATGAGGGAGGTGGGCCCTGAGAAGGAATCAAATCTGAGCTAGCAAAGTCCAGAGAGTCAGACAATGCAAGGAGCTGGACAGACAAAACCAGGCCCTTACCCTAAAGCACCACCCCTTCCCGAAGCTAGAGGGACTCCTCCCAGCTCTGGCCTGGGCAAATCTTTAGTCTGAAGGTGTAGACCTAGCCTTGGCCTGGGTGAATCTCAAATCAAAGGAGGGAGACATGACTCTTGCTTCAGGAAGCAATAATCCAAGAAGGAAAACACAGTTTGTTCTGAGGGGGAAGCAGACTCTCCCCTCAGGGAAACTACAGTTTGAGAGGGGAAGCTGACCCAAGCCACTAGTGTATGGAGCAGCCCCAGTAGAGAGAGAGCATTCTAGTAGCTAGTCGATTTCCAAGTATGAACTTCCCAGACTTCTTCCTTTTCTGTGACGCCTAACCCCACTGCCAACCCCCAGGTTCACGGAGCAGGATGAGCATGTGATACAGCACTGTTTCCGCTACACAAGCACAGTGCTCACCAGCACCTTGGCCTTTCAGAAGGAGCAGAAACTCAAGTGTGAATGTCAGGTGAGTGACCTGTCTCATGCCTCTCTTGTGAACAACTCACCCAGCTCTCAGCCTGAGCGTCAGTCACAGGTGAAAAGTCCATGTCTTTTGGGGCAGATGGCAGCCCTGCCCTATTGCTAGTAGATAGCCTAGTGACCTGAAGCCTCTTACATAGAGGGAGGTCAGTGGTTCTTTGGGACCAGATGCACTGTGGGCAGGCCCTGTATATGATTGCCCTCTGGTGTCTTATATGGGTACTACAACAACATCTGGGTGGTGAGAGCCCAAAGTATACCCACCTCTAAGAACCTGAGAACTGGGGATTCTTACCACCTTCCTTGGAGCTATTCTTCCATTCCTTCATTCAGTAGTCAAAAGATACAAATCGACACTGCCGGTTTCCATCCTGTTCTAGTACTTCTGGGGCTGTTGGAGGTAGGGGGCTGGATAAGACTTCTGCAGCTTGAACCCCCTTTGAACTCCATTTCCTCCATTCCAGGCTCTTCTTCAAGTGGCAAAGAACCTCTTCACTCACCTAGGTGGGTGTGCTGTCTTCTTCCATGCCTGTCTGTGGGGTGGGAGTGGGGGCTGGCGTTTTGGGTAGGAGAGAGGTGAGAGGGCCTGGTCTCAGTATTGCCCCTGGGCTGCCCACTCTTGCAGATGATGTCTCTGTCCTGCTCCAGGAGATCATTACTGAAGCCAGGAACCTTAGCAACTCGGAGATGTGAGTGAATGTGCCCAGGGTATGGCGAGAGGGAGGCTCTCCGTGGTTTTCCGTGGTTTCCATTCTCATCAGCTGATCCTCCCCCCACCGCCTTCTCTCGGAACCTGTCACCTTTTGTGTGGTCCTTTTTGTCATGCCTGTCTCCCTCACTGGGCTGTAGGCAACCATGACAGCAGGGACGGGGGCTGGCTTTGCTTGTTGTGTTTCCATAGCCTTTAACACATGGTTCTGCATAGTAGATTCTCAAACAAAAAAAATTTTTTTTTAATTGGGCGCATGATTTGAATGGAAACAGCCATTCTGTCCTAAGGCATGCCTGTCACCAAGGAGCACTTCTTCTCCCAGACCTCAGAAAGGAAATCACTGAAAAGTGGGAGGTGGGTGGAGGGGATGTCAGGGCGCTGTGAACAACTTCTCCTTCCCACAGTTGCTCGGTGTTCCTGCTGGATCAGAACGAGTTGGTGGCCAAGGTGTTCGACGGGGGTGTGGTGGATGATGAGGTGAGGCGGAGCCTCGTGGACAGACTGGGGACCAGGAGTCTGCAGGGGCCGCTGAGGAGTCAACCCGACTTTGGTTGACCCTGTGGCTGGGTCCCTAACTTCTTCCTCCCTACTGGATCCCTGACCTGGCAGAGCTATGAGATCCGCATCCCGGCGGATCAGGGCATCGCGGGTCATGTGGCGACCACTGGCCAGATCCTGAACATCCCGGACGCATACGCACACCCGCTTTTCTACCGCGGCGTGGACGACAGTACTGGCTTCCGCACGCGCAACATTCTGTGTTTTCCCATCAAGAACGAGAACCAGGGTGCGGACTCACTGCAGTAGCTAGCAGAGAATGAGACTCGGGGCAGAGGCAGGACCGACCCGGGGCGGGGCCGGGTGTGGGCTCGGTTTAAGCAGGATGGGGCGGAGCCGAGCGCAGGATTGGCGACCCTTCCCTACCGCCTCTAGTGACTCCTATCCCAAGGGACGGAGTTTCCTACTCGTGGGGCATATCCTGAGGGCATCAGAGAAGGCCAGATGCCATGGGACCTCTACACCAGCCGATCCCAGCGTGTCTCTCGCCCCCAGAGGTCATCGGTGTGGCCGAGTTGGTGAACAAGATCAATGGACCGTGGTTCAGCAAGTTCGATGAGGACCTGGCAACAGCCTTCTCCATCTATTGCGGCATCAGTATCGCCCATGTGAGCTGGGGACGATGGGAAGGGGGGCGGGCTGATACAGAGCCCTGATGCTAGGTTGCTGTGCAATCTTCAGTACATGTTGGCCACCTCTGGCCTCGGTTTCCCCTCTGTAAATCGGGAGTACTATTACCGGCTCTGCTTAGCCAGCCAGCCAAGATCATGAGAGTCAGAGAAGGGAAAGTAGAAATGCTTTGAAATCCCAGCTGTCATCTTTCTCTTGACTCAGAAGCCCAGAGTGGTGTAAACAGTTAACACACTTGGCTCCTAACAGAAAGGTTGGAGGGTTAAGTTTACCCAGAGACACCTGGGAAGCAAGGCCTTGGCAGTCAACTTCTGAAAAGTCAGCTGTTGAAATCCTATGGACCACAGTTTTACTCTGACACACATGGGGTAGCCGTGAGTAGGAGTAAAATCAAAGGCAACTCGTCTTTCTCTGGAAGCAACCTCAACCCAAGATGCGAGTCAGCTTTTTTTGGGGAAACACTGAGACATCTTGTCCATATGTCCTGGCATCTCTGACCTGGGTATCCTGTTCTTAGGTCCCTCCCCCTATTTCCCTTCCTTTCTTCCCTTCCCTTGCCATGGGGTTCCATCACTGAAGAGTGGGGCAGGAATGAGTGCATTGTGCTGAGTGCCAGATCAAATGCTAAGAAGGCCTGGGGAGGAGAAGAGAGGGAGGCCTGGCTGAAAGTTGGGTGTGGGGTGGTTCAAGCTCTGGCCTGGAGTTCAAAGGCTCAGGCAGGCCAGAGGTGGGACAGGAAGGGGATTTCTGTCTGACCCTTTTGTCTCAGTTCTGGCCATTCTGAGATTTTACAGCTGCCTTATTTGAGTCCCATCTTTCCCTCTCTTCCCCCAGTCCCTCCTGTACAAAAAAGTCAATGAGGCCCAGTATCGTAGCCACCTGGCCAACGAAATGATGATGTACCACATGAAGGTGAGGCCTGCACAGAGCTTCTGTCTTTCTTCTCAGGATTGCAGGGCTGCCTGCTCCTCTACACCCTTTCCCTGCCTCCCCAAATCCTCAGAGGCTCAGGAACAGACTGGGCTTTCTGGTTGCCTTCTCCTGAAGATGTGAAGAGAGACCAGAGGAAAACGTGGCCTCTTGCTCTCCTGGTCACTCCTTAGGGGCAGCCTCCTCCTGTCCTACAGCTTATAGACTTCCCTTCCAAGGCTTGAAACTTCCAGCAAGGCCAAGCTCAGGGATATTGTTCAGCCAGGTTTCCTCCATGTTCAGGAATTACTTACTGAAGGCCAGAAAGCCTACCCAGGGTCCGTTCCCACAGCTCTCCTCAGACACAGTGATCATGCAGCCCTGAGAAGCCTTGATTGTTGGTAGCTTATCCCAATTTTAGCCCATGTCAGAAAAATGGGACCAGGTTTTAGTTCAGAATATGTGGTAGTCACCTCTGTTCATCTGGACATTGGTTCTTACTTGTATCCAAACTATAAGATCAAAGTTGTAGTCAGAATGACTGAGGTTAGACACTGGGATATTGCACACATACACCCCCGAAAGAAAAAGAAAGAACACTGAGTTAGTATTTAGGAAAGGCTGCCATGGTTTGGGACTGCATGAAGGGTGTCCCCAATCTTTGCTGAGGATAGGCTGTTCTAGATGAGAATGGTCACAGGCAGTGGCTACAGGACAGTGAGGGTGAGGGCTGGGCGATCTGCCCAATGACAAACCTGGAGTGGGCTGTGGTGCATTCTGGGTAAGGGGTTTCCCTTCCTCAGTGGGAATTTGAAGGTGAGACACTGGGTGGGTAGAGTTTCTGATGCCCTCAATGGGCCCCTTTAGGTCTCAGACGATGAGTACACCAAACTTCTCTACAATGGGATCCAGCCTGTGGCTGCCATTGACTCCAACTTTGCAAGTTTCACCTACACCCCTCGCTCTCTGCCCGAGGATGACACATCCATGGTAAGCTGTCCTCCCCTGCATGATTGGGCAAGGTGGAAGGTGTGCAGCTTGAGAATTAAGTTAGATGTTCTGAAGAACTTCCTAGAAAAGCAATCAAGGAACACTGTGGGATCTCCCTCAGAGATGAAGTAGTTGTAAGGTGTGCCATCATGGGCCATGGGCCTTCCCAGAGGCCAGGGCTGGGCTAGAGGGTCACCAAGGGTTGCTCTGGAACCGCCAGTGCCCAGGGCCCATGTCCACGGAGTTTGTACCTCCATATCTGGTTTTCTAAGATTTTGTGTGAGTTTGATCCCCAAACATTCCTAGGTCTCAGATCATTTATTTCTGAAAATTTGAGGCTCTGAGAAAGCTTGACTCTGTAGGATAAACACTGGACTACTAAACAAAAGGTTGGCAGTTCAAACAAATATACTAACCACTCTGTGGAAGAAAGATGAGGCTTTCTGTTCCCTTAAAGATTTATAGTCTGGGAAACCATATTTTTGTTGTTCAGTGCCGTCGGGTCAATTCTGACCCATAACAATCCTGAATAGGGTTTGCTAGGAGCAGCTGGTGAACTTGAACCTCCAACCTTGCAGTTCAAACCAACTTTGCAGTCCAGTGCATTAACCCACAACACCACACCAGGACTCCGGGAAACTGTATAGAGGGTCACTATGAGTTGAAATAGACTCAATGAATGATAGTGTTTGGTTTTTTTTAAATTGTTTTATTGTGAATTATGTGGGAGAACATTAGCTTTACATTCATCCTATCATATATCGTTTCATTGCCATGGTTACAATCCCCTCCATGCATCATCAACTAACCAAAGGGTATACTCCGCTAGCCTGGAATGGCAGTGGTTTTAGCTTATCGTTTGGTAGTTTTAATCTAAGGAACCCTGGAGGTGCAGTTGATTAAGCATTGGACTGCTAACCAAAAGGTCTGCGGTTTAAACCCACCAGCTGTTCCGTGGGAGAAAGATGTGGTAGTTTGCTTCTGTAAGATTTACAGCTGTGGAAATCCTGTGGAGTTCTATAGGGTCACTATGAATTGTTTGTTTTAGTTTAAGTCTCTGTTGTTGTTGTTGTTGTTAAGTGCTGTCGAGTCGGTTCCGACCCATAGCGACCCTGTAACAGGGTTTCCGAGGGTGTAAATCCTTACGGGAGTAGAAAGCCTCATCTTTCTCCCAAGGAGCGGCTGGTAGTTTCGAACCACTGACCTTAAGGTTCACAGCCCGATTCGTAACCACTACGCTACCAGAGCTCCTTTAAGTCTCTAAGACTCCTAAATTTTGTGTGGGGGTCTTTTTAAAAGGCTCAGGGCAGGTACTCCTCTTTTTCTTTCTTTTAATAATATTGACCATATTATTTTAGTCATAAACTCTCACATTTTAGTCCAAATAGAATCACCAGGGGCACAATGTTTGTTTCTTTTCTCCCAACCCTCAGTATTTTAGATTCAGTAATTTGGGTTTAAAACTCAGGGTTCTGTTTTATAACCAAAAGTTTCAGAAGCAACTTTTTTTAGCTAAAATATTTTATTGTGTTAAATATATAAATAGCACAACATTTGCTGATTCAAAATTTTTGTGGTGCAACAACCATCATATCCATTGAGGGATATCATCTGATGTTGGCCACGCCTCTGACCTCCCCCTCCTGTCCTCTCTAGGCTATCCTGAGCATGCTGCAAGACATGAATTTCATCAACAGCTACAAAATCGACTGCCCCACCCTGGCCCGGTGTGTCGTCAACACCCCTCTATGCAGACAGTCCCTGTTTCTGCCTCCCTCTGCCCTTGACTCTCATATCCAAGGTTCTGGGCAGGGATCTTCCTGAGGAAGACTAGGATGACCCAGTCCTGTGGGGGTGGGGGACAACCATGGATGAGAGGGGATTCTCAGATACTGTGACCACTAGGGAGGGAGTATGAGAAAGGATGGAGGCCCAGGCAGACATTGAAGGACTTGTTGGAGAAGGAGGACTGAGACACTGGTGCCCTTTCCTCTCTCCCAGGTTCTGTTTGATGGTGAAGAAGGGCTACCGGGACCCCCCCTACCATAACTGGATGCACGCCTTTTCTGTCTCCCATTTCTGCTACCTACTCTACAAGAATCTGGAGCTTGCAAACTACCTCGAGTGAGTGGTTGTACATTCAGTCTCATTTGGCAGCTGTTGGGAGCCCCTTCTCTGGGGCATGGAAGTACCTCCTATGTGCCAAGCCCTTTATGTGCCCCCTCATGTGATCCTCTTAACAGTCCAGGTGAGGGTGCAGAGTTCATCATCCACAGTCACAAAGCCAGGGCTTGATGGGTCTGCCAGACTCCAAAGCCAGGGCTTTTTTCTAGAAAGGGAACCCAAGTATCCCAACCCCTGTCTGGGCAACTCCTGGAGTCTCCCTCCTCCTCTGTGAGTCCTGATGGTGGGGGGAACTGTGTGGCGATCTCTCTTCACCCACCTTTCAACCAGGGACATCGAGATCTTCGCCTTGTTTGTTTCCTGCATGTGTCACGACCTGGACCACAGAGGCACCAACAACTCCTTCCAGGTGGCCTCGGTAAGACCCTGTGCTCCTCAGGGTGGACACCCTTCCAGGTTTCTGGGGGTCTCATGCCCCCCAGCCTGAGGAGAGGTGGGAGTTGGTGAGACCAGGAGTCAGTTTTAGATACAGGAGGGAGCCCCGATATATATATTGGAGTCCTGGTATGGTGCTGCGGGTTAATGTGCTGGACTGCAAGGTCGGTTCTAACTGCAAGGTCAGCGGTTCGGGCTTACCAGTCACTCCTCAGAAACCCTATACAGGGTCACTATGAGTTCAAACGGACTCAATGGCGCTTAATAACAACATACATATATATGGAGCTCTGGTAGCGTAGTGGTTATGAATTGGGCTGCGAACCTCAAGGTCAGCAGTTCGAAACTACAAGCTGTTCCATGGGAGAAAGATGAGGCTTTCTGCTCCAGTAAAGATTTGCAGCCTCGGAAATCCTGTACAGGGTCGATATGAGTTGGAATCAACTCCACGGCACATAACCACCACTATATATATATATATATAATGTTTGACTAACCAAAAAAATTGATAGTTTGAACCCTCCCCAAAGTGCCTAGGAAGAAAAGACTGGTAATTTATATGCAAGAGGTCACAACTTTGAAATCTCTGTGGAGCAGTTCTACTCTATAACACACAGAGTTGCCATGAGTTGGAATCGACAGTAACTGGCTTGACTTTGTTATTGGAGAGATGCCAAGCTCAACCTAATATGGCAGGCACTGGGATCTGGGTGTGTGGGATGACAGGAGTTTTTCTGGACTTTTCCAGAAATCTGTGCTGGCTGCGCTCTACAGTTCCGAGGGCTCTGTCATGGAGGTACTGTCGTTCTGCCCAACCCCCTAGCCCCTGCTATCCCCTTTCAGTAGATGACATCACCCAGCTTCTCTCTGCCATAAACCATGCTCTTCAGGATAGCTGTGAGAGCTACAGCCATGCCCAGAGCACCCAGAGGGCTTGGAGGGGGTGTGGGTGTGGGTATGGGTCAGTGGGGCTATAGGTTCTGCCTATGCCCCACTCTGAGAAGAGAGAACCTACAGTTAGCACCTTCCCCTTTGGCCTCTGAAGCATACTCCGTGCCATCCTTGACCCCTAATCCTAGGATCGGTGACCACACCTAGGTTTGCCTTGGATTGGTTGGGGTCTGCCACCCCCAGATGGGGACTCTGTAAGGCATAGATGAGTTCTCAGACATCTCTGAGTTCCCTGCACTTGACACCAGGCTTGGCACAGAACAGAAGCTGAATCACCCAAGCTGCCTCGCACTGCACCCCTCCAGAGGCTACCCTTGCCTGCACCCTGGGTGACAAGGTGCTCGCTCACATTCCCGAGAAGCTCTGCCCCCTGGGCCCCAGGATGCGCCTCTCTTCCTCCAAGTGACAGCCCTTTAGCGTCAGGAGATAAGGGCTTTGCCCTCTCCTCATCACTGTCTTTCCTTGTCAGCAAACAAATGTTTGTTGCATGAATTAGTGTCTAGGACCCAGAGGGATCATTTCAGAATTGTTTTTCAGCTTGAGAGGCCTTCAGAGTTTATTTAGTCAACCTCTCTATGTGACAGTGGTATAATCTAGGTTCAGAGTGGGCTCCAGTTTGCCTAGACCTCAGAAAGGGGAGTGGGTTTCCAAGCTTCCTATTTCTTCAGCTTTGCTGACCTTGGGGTCTGGGGCTGGACTGGGCCCTGCTTCTCCACTGAATCCTCACCCTTCCTTTCCCTCAGAGACACCACTTTGCTCAGGCCATTGCCATCCTGAACACCCACGGCTGCAACATCTTCGATCACTTCTCCCGGAAGGTGATGAGACACATGGTGGGGAGAGAGGGTGGGAGCTGCAGACAGGAGAAGGAGCTGAGACGTGGAAGCTCTTTAGGGGCAGAGTTCTGGGTGTTGGGCAGGCCATGACGCCCTTGCCTCCACCCACCCTACTCCAGGACTATCAGCGCATGCTGGACCTGATGCGGGATATCATCTTGGCAACGGACTTGGCACACCACCTTCGCATCTTCAAGGACCTCCAGAAGATGGCTGAAGGTGCCCGCCTTCAGTCCTAGGCCTCAGGGCTGGGAAGGGATCTCAGGAAGGAGATTTGCCTTCAGAATCAACCCTCTCTTTGACTTCAGGGCTCCACCAGGCAGACCCAGCCTGGGCCACTTGGCTCCTATTGAGGGCACAAAATTCCCTGGACCGTTTGGGGTGGTTCCTGGGGCCTTGTCTTCAGAGACAGAGGTGAAGGAGGTTGGATCCTTCTCCTTGACCCCATCCTCTCCCCAACAGTGGGCTATGACCGAACCAACAAACAGCACCACAGCCTCCTCCTCTGCCTCCTTATGACCTCATGTGACCTCTCTGACCAGACCAAGGGCTGGAAGACCACCCGTAAGATTGCTGTAAGCATTGTTTTAGAGAAAGCACCAAACGGCTCCTACAGCCTGAACATCCTGTTTGTGAGACAAAACCCAGACCATCTCAGGGCTACCGACACCCCTCTCAATCTGGGGCCATCCCACTGCCAGTCCAGGGGTGATGAGGACAGGTCTTGAAGTGGTCCCTGAATCACTGGGCCTCATTTTGTCCCCATGGGACTGGGCTGGGAAGATGAGTCCTACTCACAGTGTGTGATGGAGAGTGTTGACCTTTCAGGAGCTGATCTACAAAGAGTTCTTCTCCCAGGGAGACTTGGTATGTGTGGAGGGGCCTCAGGCTGCCCAGGTTGGGGGAGGTTTCTTGTCTTGGGGCTGGGAGGATCTGGGTTATCCTGACCTTGGTACCTGATGACGGAGCCAGAGGGTCAGGCCTAAGAGCTTGTGCCTGCAGGAGAAGGCCATGGGCAACAGGCCAATGGAGATGATGGACCGGGAGAAGGCCTACATTCCTGAGTTGCAGATCAGCTTCATGGAGCACATTGCGATGCCCATCTACAAGTGAGTGAGCCCCAGGAGCCTGTACGGAGAGGCGGGGCGGGGCAGGATCAGACCAGTCCTGTTGGCATCATAGTAACACAGGTCTGTCTGCTCTGCCCCTGCCCTAGCACAGCTGTCTCCTACTTCACTCCCAACTAGGGCCTTCTCTTCATCCTTGCTCTCCCATGGATAGAAGCCATCCTTGAGTGTCCAGTCTTATGCCTCATACTCTGGTGGAAGTACTACCTATGGGCCAGGCCCAATCTTTCATGCTACCTTGAAAAGCTTGGCTTATTTTAATCTCTGACCCCTCCCCCATGTGCCCCAGGTTGCTGCAGGACCTGTTCCCCAAGGCAGCAGAGCTATATGAGCGCGTGGCCTCTAACCGTGAACACTGGACTAAGGTGTCCCACAAGTTCACCATCCGCGGCCTCCCAAGCAACAACTCACTGGACTTCTTGGACGAGGAGTACGAGGTGTCTGAGCTAGACGGCACCAGGGCCCCCATTAATGGCTGCTGCAGCCTTGATGCTGAGTGAGCCCCTCTCGGGACCCTTCCCCACCCAGGCCTCCTCCCACCACTCTCCACCGGCCTGGCTGATGCACTGGGGACCAGAGCCAGGAGTCCTGGGTTCTAGACTAGGACTTTCTGTGTGACCCTGGACCAGTCCCACCTTTCCTGGACCTCAGCTTTTTCATTTGTAGAATGGGAGCAAGGCTTTCAGCCTCACCAAGACTTTTGTAATTTGTGCTCAAGAGCACTGGGGTGACCAGTGGGCTTGACTCTGCACCTCTGACAGCACTTTGGCAAGTGTTCCCCAAGCCACTCCTTCTCTGAAGCTGCCTGGATTGTTCATCTTGTGCCCAACTCCACTCCACTGAACCTGTGGGCACCCCCAGGTTTCCAGGGTCCTTATGGGAGGGAAAGGTGGAGCAGCTAAGTGAGAAGAAGGTGGGGGCTTAGCAGCAGCCATTAGCTCTGTGGAAGGATTGGAACAGCCATGGGGCCAAAGGTGTCACTGAGGGCTAGCACCATGTTTATGAATGAGGCCAGGGGAGATAGATGCCCAGGATGAAACTGCCAGAGGAAGAAAGCTCATGAGAATGATGGGCAGGAAGGATCCCTGGGTTGCGAGACAGGCCCAGGATGGAGTTGGCAGTGCTTCCTCCTGGTTGTGTGACCCTGGGCAAGTCTCTTCCCTTCTCTGGGCAAAAGGGGAGAGTAAGACAATCCATGCTCTAAGCTCCCTTTTAGATCAAAGTCTCCGTAGCTCCGTGGATTTCCAGGAGAAGCCATGGCCTGTTCCCACCCTAGGGCACAGAGAACTAATCCTAATCTGAGTCCTTCAGTGACCCCCTGACTGTGCCCCCTTGACCTGAGCCCCTCCCCCACTCCTACAGCCAGAGAGGGACCTGGCTCAACCCTGGCAGGGCGTCTCTCCTCCTCAAGGCCATATACACCTATGCCCGGGCTCAGGAGACCCCATAGAAGCCGGCTGCTGGCTTCTCTCTTCTTGGTTTTGTTCTATATGTGTTGTGGGGTGGGGGGGAGGGGGGCCACCTGCCTTACCTATTCTAAGTTGCCTTTAGAGAGATACGTTTTTCTAGGACTCTGTGCAACTGTTGTATATGGTCCTGTGGGCTGACTGCTTTGTAAATGAGGATAAATCTATTTCTTTCTATCAACCTTCTCCCATGGGGCTGTTTGCAGACTTTGTGAATGCGTGTGTGAAAGGGGAAGGAAGCAAAAGCCCTTCACAACTCTCTGGCTACTGGGGGAGCTTATAGCCCTCTTGGGATACTCCCTGTGTCAGATGGTGGAGGCTGGGTAGATGGAAGGTGAGGAGATATGGTATGGGGCAAGGAGAGGACATACTGGCAGGCAGCGATTGCAGACTGGAAAGAGAACCGAGAGCTTGAAGTAATCAGGAAGGCTGCTTGGAGGAGGTGGGCCTCTGAACTCCTCTAACCCAAGTGATGCCTATCTGTGTCTCCATAAGTCCCACATGCCAGTTTCTCTAAGTCCTTTCAAAGGGGGTACCCCTGCATCTGACTCCACATCCGATCCAGCCCTGGGTTGTATCTGTGGAGTTAGTCGCCTGATCCCCTAGAAGAGATGGGCAGACTCCAGGTTGCGAGGCATGAATAGACTCTGCCTGGCAAAGTCTCTAGGCCCTACCTTCCTCATTTGCCTACACCTTTCTCTCCCCTACCTGCTCATCTCTTCTGGACCAGTACAGGCTGATCTGTTTGGGGCCTGGGCAATTGGGGCCTCCTCCTTTCTCTGGAGGACTATGGGTTACCCATCTGGGGAAGAGAGAGGACAGGGGGACAAGGAGGAGATGGACAGGGCCATCCTGACTACCCCCATACTCCTGGGGACTGACTCACCTTGCCTTTGGGGCCACAGAGCGTGTCTGCTCACCCTGCCCCACAGCCTCTCACAGCCTGGTGTGGGCAGGGATCTGTTCCCTAGGGCTGAATGGTCTCTGGACGTCTAGCCTGCTCAGCTCCTGCTTTGTGCTTCCCCAGTCTGTCTCTGTCCTCTCACAGCATAGGGCCCCGGCTGGGTCAGTGGACCCTCAGGCAGGAATGGCAGTCAGGCCCAGGTCCAAGGCTGACATGAGATGGTTATTCTAACGGTGCCTGTGTCCGGTGTGAATTAGCATGGTTGTCCCTGATTATGACTCCAGACCTGAATGTGTGTGTGTCCCTTTTACACAAGCCCAAGGAGCTCTGGTAGCGTAGTGGTTACAAATTGGGCTGCTAATCTCATGGTCAGCAGTTTGAAACTACCAGCTGTTCTGCGGGAGAAAGACGAGGATTTCTGCTCCCGTAAAGATTTACAGCCTCGGAAACCCTGTACAGGGTTGCTATGAGTTGGAATCGACTCCATGCACATAACAATAGCAACAACAAATGGGCAAAGAGAAAAAACACAACCTGGTGTACAAGTCCCAGGGGCCTTGTCCCCTTTATGTGCTATTTGTCCCTAGTCCTCTCTGGAAGACATTTAATCCCTTTGAAACTCATGCTGTGATACATCTCCCATTGTCACCAAATTGAATGAACAGTGTACAGACATCTTGTGTGTATGGATCTTGTGCGGAGGCCCAGAGACAAACTAACTGCACTCTTGCCCCTGATCTGGAGGGCTTAACAGCCTGCCTCTAGTGGAGACAGATACAGATTCAGATGCAGGCCATGATGTCTCCAAGCAAGATAACGCTGAGACCATGGGGTCTCCAAGCAAGATCATAACTCTGAGGAGACACGGTGAAGCTCTGAGAGGTGGGCAGGTGTTTTCATGCAGGCCAAAGGGGACAGGACACTGCTGGTAGAAGAAACTGGGTGGACACAGACATAGAAGGGGGAGGGACTGGTATGTCAGGGGAGTAGAGAAATGGAAGGGCAGTAACCCCAGAAAAGTCAGATAGGCCAGGGCAGCCAGTGAAGTTAGACTTTCTTCTGCAGGCAGAGGGGAGTGACGTAGACAGCATTTTGGAAAGATCCTGCTGGAGAGGGGAGAAATGATGCGGCCAGAGAAGTTGGGCAGGACTCGGTCTGAGGGTGACACTGTTTGCCCTGGACTGGGTGTTCAAGAGATGGTGGGTTGACAGAATTGGTGACCACTCCGACATTGGGGAGGAGGGAAAACTTGGTGGCGGGGGTCCATGCAGTCCTGTGAACAGCCCAGCCCTCACTTGCAACCTGGTATTGGGCGAAATCTCTGGAACAGGGGGAGCTCTCTGGGAAGTCTCCTGGGGTGGTTGCCTGGGCTTGACAAAGGAGGAGGGATGGGAGGGAAGGAAGAAGGGGAGGAGGGATGGGAGAGGGCTGTGCCTCTGAACAGAGCCTTTGAGCAGCCCACACTAGGTCACTGGACACAACAGAGCCTCAGTGGCTTCTTGTAGCACCCTGTTCTCCCAACTTAATGGTTTCATTTTACATTTTATTTAAGCAGCCTCCTGATAATGCTGCGGAGTACATACTGTTATTATTCTCATTCTGTTGCTAAATTACTGGAGGTTCAGAGAGGTTAAGTAACCGGCCTATATTGGATGTGAGCTGGCCTGGCCAACTCTAGCTCTAGGATTGATGGAGACTCAAGATGACAAGGTTACTGTCTCAGATGGCCTGTCCTTGGGGGTCAAGTTGGTCAGGAGATGGGTTGAAACCTCAGTGAAGGATCTGAGATCAGGTGTCTGTGTGTTTATTGGGGATAGGGTGGAGTCTGGAAGAGTGACTTTTGTATAGATGATGACCACCAGGTGGTGCCCCAACCCTTGCAGGCATTACCTTCCCTACAGTCAGAGAAAGGCATGGGTGTTGTGTGTTGAGTGCTAATCTCACTCCCATTCACTCACAGACACAGAGACATTCACATAGACTCGTGCATTCAGACTCACACACTCATTCTCTTTCTTGCACACAGGCACACTCTACATGCATTCACAGACATCCTACAGGGAAAATTGGAAATGTTTCTGTGGGGCCTCCAGCTCCATTAGCTGCTTTCTGAAAGGACTGAAGTCCATCACCTCTTCTTGAGTTCTCTCCACCTGCTGGTCCCCCGCTGCAGAAGGATCCTGGGAAGGCAGGGCCAGACTTGTGATTAGATATGTGCAGAGCTGCTGTCTTCCTACCTCTTCTCTATTAGAGAACATCGCAAGGCTTAGTCACCTGCTGATGAAGCGGGACAGTTAGAGCTAGGAATGAGTCTGCCCCAGGAGTGTCAGGCAGGCCTTCTGGAGGAGGCTGGGCCTCAGTGAGGTCTTGAAGTCTGTATGGGAAGAATTGGAACAGGAGGTGAGGGCATTGCATACAGACCAGGAGAGCAGGTTAGGAGGTGGGAGAGGCAGGGGCTGTGCCCAAAGTCTCAGGTGCTCTTGCACTCATGCTGAGCATTCAGGGTTTAGCATCTGAGAGGTGTGTCTGAAGGTCTGGAGGGAGAAAGAGGAGAGTTGAGATAGAGAAGGAAATGAATTGGAGGGACAAGAGAAGGAAGGGAAGATGTAGGGAAAGAATATATGTTCAGACATATTATTATTCAAATGAGGGCATAATAAAAATATTCAAAGGCATGCAAAGCCTCAGAAAGTCTGCCAAATAAATTCAGAATGCTGGTGAAATTATGGGAAATAATGGCTCAGTGGGTTAAGCATTGGGCTGCTAACCACAAGGTCTATGGTTCAAACCCACCAGCCACTCCTTAAGAGAATGATGAAGCTGTCTGCATTCATAAAGATTTACAGTCTCAGAAACACTACAGGGCAGTTTTACTCTGTCCTATAGGATCGCTATGAGCTGGGATAAAAGCTTAATAAATAACTGTTGTTTAACAAAAGTAAAACACACACACTATTACTTGCTGCCATGATTCCAACTCATAAGGACCTAGAACGAAGTAGAACTGCCCCACAGGGTTTCCAAGGCTGTAAATCTTTATGGAAGCAGTTGGTCACATCTTTCTCTTGTGGATAGCAGCCAAGGTCTTAACCACTACACCACCAGGACTCAAGTTATTGTTAAGTGCTGTCTAGTTGGTACCAACTCATAGCGACCTTGTACAAGGTTTCCAAGGAGTGAGGACTTTGCTGTTCAAACTGACCTTGCCGTCCAGTGCTTATCCTACAGCACCACACCAGGACTCCTACACACCCACTAAAAGGCTAAAATCCAAAAAGCTTATAAAAACTATGCAGAGTAAACAAGCAAACCAAACTCTCACCCACTGCTCGTTGGGATGCAAAATGGTACAGCCACTTTGGAAGACAGTTCAGCAGTTTCTCTTTTTTCTGTTTCTTAAGTTTTTATTGTGCATTTTGTGATCGTTTACATGGAAGAACATTAACTTTACACTCATCTTATCGTATTTTGTTTCATTGCAATGGTTACAGTTCCCTCCATGCCGCATCAAATAACCAAAGGGTACACACCGCAAGCCCACCCCCCCCACCCCCACCCCCCGCTGTCAGCACACAGTCCCTCTCTCTCCCTGAGTCCAGAGTCCCCAGTGGCTCCATCTTTCCACATCATTGTCTCTGCCTCCATCTCTGGTGTCACTAGTTCAGCAGTTTCTTACAAAGCTAAACATAATTTTACTATTTGTTGTTAAGTGCCGAGTTGGTTCCAACCCATAGTGATTGGTGAGCTTAAATTGCCAACTTTGCAGTCCAGCACATAACCCACAGCGGCACACCTTCTAGGTATTTATCCAATGTATGTCATAGAAAACCTGCACAAAATATCTATAGCAGCCTTATTCATAATTGCCAAATGCTGGAAGCAACCAAAATGTCCTTCAATCCTTCAATAGATGAAGGATGAAACAAACTGTGGCACATTTATATACAACGGGATATTATATAGCAATAAAAACAACTGAGCTATCACTCCAAGAAGAACATGAATAAATCTTAAATGTATATTACTAAGTGAAAGAAGCCAGTCTGAAAAGACTACACATTATGAGTTCAATTATATGACATTCTGGAAAAAGCAAAACTACAGAGGCAGTAAAAAAAATCGGAGTAACTGCCAGAGATTCAAGAGAGAGCTAAATGAATGAGACACGTGGAACATTTTTGGGAGGCGAAACTACACTGCATGATTCTGTAGGGGTGGATACATGATACTATGAGTTTGTTAAAACCCTTAGAACTTTATAGCACAAAGATGTGAATCAATGTTTGTGAATTAAAAATCATTTAAGAGTCTGGGAGATCCTAGGATAGAATGTAACAAAAAATAATGTAACTATTGAAAATGTGTGAAACAATCTCACTGAAGAGCACAGAGCGAAAGGTCTGCCCTAAATCACTTCAGAAGTGAGTAGAGTGTAAAGCTTCAGGCCTAAGAAATAGTATATAAACACTTCTATAGCTGCTAAAGATATTTCCCATGGGGTACAGGTTCTCAATGATTATATTGCTATGTGACACTGTTGGACAAGCTAAAGGCAGTTCAAATCCACCAGCTGCTCTTGGAAACCCTAGACAGGGTTGCTATGAGTCCACACTGACTAGATGGCACACAACAACAACATGTATGTACAATGGAGTTGAACAATAAAGTGAATGGAAAGTGGATAGTGGGAGCCAGATTTTTCATTGTTGGAGGGGGGATTTACAGGTAAGCAAAGGGAGAAGGGTAGAATGACCTATGTGGAGACACCAGTATGAACTCACAGTTAGCTTAATATGGCACCTAGCTACAAACGTCTGACTTACATACACCCCATAGTTGTGAACCAACTCTCAAAGTTTGTTATATTAAAAATGCGAGATACTAGCAATATTTTCTAATGGCAAACAGGTGATACTTTGTAACATACATCAAAACATTATTATTTTGTGATGTTAAATATGTTTTTGTATATCTGGAAGTGCTTCATTAATGTTTTTATGCATAGTATTAAGTATTCGCTTAGTGTTCACTTCTTGCCATCTCATGCCTTCGCTGATGTTTTAGCTTTCTCTGTCTTCTGAATCTAGGAAATTCTCAGCACAGGGATTCTGGGTCCAAAGGGCACAGTCCTTTTTTGACTCCTGTTGGTGAGACAACTATGGTGTTGTAGGAAAAACACTGGACTGCTAACTATAAGTTTGGCAATTCAAACTCACCAGCCACTCCTTGGAAACCCTATACAGGATCACTATGAATCATAACCTACTTGGCAGCACTTAACATCAGTATACACACCATACACTAAGACAATCATTTGCCGTGGTATAGACTATATACTACTCATAGCAACTTGGTATAGACTATATACCAAGACAAGCATTTGACTAACTGACATTAGATACAAGTCTTATTTAACTGTTCTGATTTATATACAAATTCTACTTTAAAATGGATTTATAAAGAATCTGGGCACTGCTTATATATATTTGTAGATATGAATATATGCACAGGCTAGTATTGATGTTGTTATGTGCTGTCGAGTTGGTTCAGACTCATAGTGACCCTTTATAGACTTCCAGAGGAGCGGCTGGTGGGTTTGAACTGCCAACCTTTTGGTTATCAGTTCAGTGCTTATCCTATAGCACCACACCAGCACACGTATATTTTCTTTCTGTGTTAGCTGAGAAGGTGTGGGAATGGCTTGATGGTGTTACAACTGTGATTTCACAAGTGGGAGGTGAATCAGGATCAATATCAGCCCAAAGCTGATTTCTATGAGGTAGAGGTCCATCATACATCCATCCGCCAACCTTTTCAGCAATTCTGACACCAGCATTCCTCCCACAGCACTCTGCTTTTCTGCTGGTTTCATAATCTGTTGCAGTGAGATCACACAGAATTCACGGACTGTACTCACAGTTAGGAGGTTTATTAAGGAAGTGATCCTTTACAAGTCAGAATCAGGAACAACCTGGATACAGTTTTTACATCAGGGCAGCTTCTTCTCAGTGCTGCTGCAGGCAGGCCTGTCTTTCTTGGCTCTTGGCACCTTATCCCTTGGCTTGGCTGCTGCTCTGCTCGAGCAAGTGTTACAAAGCTCTTGAGATCTGTAGTGTCTGGAGGCACCCCAGTCCACTTGTAAGCCACAGGCTGGAAGGCACTCAACTCTCGTGCTCTGTGGATCAGCACGCCCAATGGAGCTACCTTGCTGTGTAGGCTGGAAAGCCCATTGTGCCGTCTCACGCTTTCTCCTGGTTCTGCTGAGATCACCATTTCTCTCCTACACATGTGTTCACTTCTTGCCATCTCATGTGTTTTCTGATAGTATAGCTCTGTCTTCTGAGTCTAGGAAGTTCTCAGCATAGGGACTCTGGGTCCAAAGGACACAGTCATTTTTTGACTCTTCTTGGTGGAGTGAGTTTCCTTCTTCTGGACTCTTGAATTGCTCATTTTAAGTCTAGTGGGAAGGCAAAATTAACCAACCCCATAAAAGAGTTCTAGGTATCTTATTCATATATCCCATCCTTGAGGGTTCCATGCATCTTATTTGCATAGTCTCCCCCCAATCATTTTGTGGGAATCACAAGACCGTAGCTAGAAAGGTCATATTAAGTAATTCATTGCACTGGAAAGAGCCTAGAAACAGTGACAGCCCAGTAGCAACAAACATACCTAGGTCCCAGATTTTTCTTTTTTTCCCCTCTGATACTATTCTTCCATAAAAAGAACCAGGGTTCCTTAGAGAAATGGCTGGTTCTAGAACTGGGGCAGGAAATCTACAAGAGGAGCCTGGACATCTTGTGGAAGTACTCAAAACTAAACAAATGAACCAACAAATAAACAAACAATCCCACAATGACATAGGTTGGACAGAGAGACATAGTAATCAACTGAAAGGACTCTCAACGATCAAAGCTAGAATAATTTGAGTAAGAAAATACAAAGTAGCATTGGATTGTAACTCAAAGCATAAAATAAATATCCAGGACTCCATACAGATGAAAGTTAATGACTGAATAAATAAATAGGGAGAATAGAGACATCTCCCATGCAGAAGAAATCTAAATAACGTGTGTAGATACTCGGCCCTCATGGGGGTGGAGCATCCCTTTCCATTCTGTAAGTGGGCTGTGGAGGTGGAAGTCCAGGGTCTGATGAGTCTGTCTAGGCTGATGGGATCAACTGATGAAAGTGTCTGGGTGTTCTCTGGGCATCCATGGAGGAATTTCTACTATCCAGCCACAGGTGCTAAGAAACAGGAGACAAGATAATGATGTTTCCACTAGACAATTCCCATGGTGTGCCTGGGCATTTTGGCTGGTTATATTATCCCCGGTTCTGTTTTCTTTGGCTCTGTAGTGTTAAGCCTTATTTTCTGCTCCTTCTGCTTAAACCAGTGTGGATTTTGATGTATACCACTAAGAACCCTGACTGATACAGTGCTTTCAAACCACTGATCTTATTATTTATAATCACCTGTCTCACTGAGGGGAGAAACTAAGTCTGTTCGATATCTATATCCTTAGCACCCAACACAGAGCTTAACACAGTATAGTAACTCAGCAAAAATTCACTGAATGTGTTTATGAGAGGTCAGTCATTATTATAATTTCAGACTGAGCAACTGTATGTACTGAAGGGTCTTGGGGTAGGCTTGCATATCTTCAGGGATACCTCAGAGGCAGGTGACTTTGGTCATATAAGAGTTACCTCATTCAACTGAAGAAAAGAGTTTGTTCAGTAAAATCATACTTGCATGACAAACAGTCTAGATTCCCATCCAAGGAAATCATGTTCATAGTGACTCATGCTTGCGTGACCAGCACTGATCATCAATCAAAATAAAGTGACTTCCAGGCTTGGGAGTGCAATACAATAGTCACAGTGAGTGGAGCAGAGAAGAGTATGACAAAGAAAAATCATGGAATTTACTTTATGGCATTATCAAATCAATTTCAAAATGTCACTAATGGAGAATTTTCCTCTAGAGAAATATCACCCTGAACTGTCCCTAAGTGTATGTTCTCATGTCCTCATGTGCTCTGGCTCCTCTCAGGCCATAATATTTATGGAAGCAAGTTGCTACAGCTGGTAGATTTGAACCACTAACTTATTGGTTAGCAGCCGAATGCTTAACCAGGGTTTCTTAGACCAAAATACTGATGGCCAGATTTGTATTTTGTCTTGTCAGTATTTTTTAAAATTTCATAGCACTGTTGTAAGGTGTTAGGTGGGCTTTTAACCTCCTTTCATCAGGAGTCCTGGTGTGGCGCTGTAGGATAAGCACTGGAATGCTAACTGTAAGGTCGGTGGCTCAAACCCACCAGCTGCACCTTGGAAACCCTATTCTGGGTTGCTATGAGTCGAAACCAACTCGATGGCACCCAACAACAACAACATCAGGCTAAGGCTAGTTTCCTAAGACCCCAGGCTTCCTCAGCTCTTTCCCTTTTCTATCCTAGTTCCCTCACTCGTTTACAGATTGTTCATCTCCGCTAACCAACAGTCACTCAGAGTGTTCACTACACTCTTCCCCAGGCCCAGACCTGGATGAGGTTCTGTGGGTGAAGCCAAAGCATAAGGCAGGTACTCTGCCTTGAGGGAGCTCACAATCACCTGAGGGAGATGCTAATTAATGAATTAATTCAATATACATCTATTGGAAACATACTATGTATAGTCCCTGGCTGGGCATCAGAAAGGCTGCAGAAGTAAACAGAACCATATAGCAAGCTTATAGATGAGTTGAGAGACAGATGTTAATGAAATAAAACCTTAAGTAAATGTGTAACTGCAACTGGCCAGTTGGACTGTTAGGGGAAAGTAGATGATGCTCTCAGAGCTTGTGATAGATTTGACCCGGTCATGGAAGTCAGGGAGTCCTCCTGGAGGAAGGGATGCCTGGGTTAAGACTTGGGGTGAGCAAGAGTTAGGTAAAGGGTTAGGTTAGGAGAGGGGGCAACAGTGTGTGCAAAGAGTCTGGGGCATGAGAAAACACAACACCAAGGAGGAATTTGAAGGTCCCTGTAGGTGGGTGACTGGAAGAGAGGGAGACAAGACAGTTGCAGAAGGTAAGGCAAGGGAGGCAGGCTGGCCAGGCAAATTGTGTTAAGGAATTAGGGTTTTATCCTAAAGGGAATAAGAATTTAGGGTTTTAAGTAGGTAGGTGACCTTGTCAGATACTGAGACAACCACTCAGCTTGGAGAAGAGACTGGAGGATGAGAGCTTTGAACTACCAACTTTGCGGCTAGCAGCCCCACACCTAGCCCACAGTGCCACCAGAGCTCTTATATCAATATCACCTTTTATTTTAAAAGTGAGGATGGGGAGACTTGGTCTCATGTACGTTGGGCATGTCATCAGGAGGGAGCAGTCCATGAAAAAGGACTCACGTGTTGTAAAGTAGAGGACAGTGAAAATGAGGAAGACCTTCAGTGAGATGGCATGACACAGTGACTGAACAATGGGCTCCAATGCAGCAATGACCGTGAGGATGGCGCAGGACCAGGCAGGGGTTTGTACTTTTAAACACAGGGTCACTATGAGTTGGAATGAACTCAATGGCTCCTAACAACAACAACAACCGGGAACCAATCTGGAAAGGCAGAGCCCTAAGGAAAGGGAAGAAAGTTGCCCAGTTTCATAATTATTTAGTGCTGCTTTATCAGAAATACCACAAGTGGATTACTTTAACAAATAAAAATTTAGTTTTTCACAATTTAGGAGGCTAGAAGTCCAAATTCAGAGCACTGGCTCTAAGAGAAGACTTTCTCACTCTGTCTGCTCTGGGGAAAGGACCTGATCTCCTTTCAGCGTCTTTAGGCCTGACTTTCCTTTGATAGTTCCATGTGTGTTGGTATCAATCTTGCCCTAGCTCTAGGAGCTTCAACAGTGCAGGGACCCAGCTTCAAAGGACGCACTCCACTCCAGGCTTTTCTGTCTTGATGATAGCAGGTCCCTCTCATCTCTGACCACTTCCCTCTCCTTTTATAAAAACAAAGGAACTGCTGACTGGATTTGAACTGCCAATCTTTCAGATTAGCAGGCAATTGCAAACTGCTTGTGCCACTCAGAGGAACCCTAGTGGCATTGTAGGATCAACATTGGACTATTAACTGCAGACTTGACAGTTCAAACCCAACAGCTGCTCTGTGGGATTTATAGCCTTGGAAACCCTATATAGGGTGGCTATGAGTCAGAATTGGCTCGATGCCAGTGGCTTTGGATTGGGCTTTTGTACCACTCAGGGGCCTCGTTGAAGGACCAGAAGGGCATTAATGCTTAATGAGTCTCTGCTGGCACGGGTTTGCTGGGCAGTTTGTGTTCTTTGGCTCGCCTGTTTTATACAGCAGAAATTGTGTGGGATAATGCTGAGTTAACCAATCCTAGCCATTTTTTTTTTGGGGGGGGGGCCTGTTTCAGCCTCTCATCCTCCAGGACACAACAAAGGCACTTCACCTTTGTTGAGCTCCCACTCCTTCAGCTTTGGAGAATCCAGCACTTAACTGCATGCTGCTCAGTGCCTTGTTTCATCCTCCCACCTACTGTAAACACTTTAAGAACACAGGCTACATCTCTTGTGTCCAAGACTCCCCCACAGCACCAAGAGCTGAGTTGAGAAAAACAAAAACAAAAACAAAATTAAAACTCCATGAGTTAGTTAATTGGTAGATTTCTCTTTCACCTTTGTTCCAATAGTACTTGGACTGGGAGTACCAGGCTGTACTGACCTCCTGCTGCTCTGTGTATGCCGTGTCACTTAGCAATGCTTTCTGCTCTATGACAGAACACCTGACAGTCAGTGGCTTAAATAATTGGGGACATTTAATTAGCTTGCCTAATGAGAGGTCTGGAGACAGGCAGCCCTAGGTGAGTGTAGAGTTTCCAGGATACCATCAGAGACTCAGATTGGTGATGACTTTCTGCTCTCCACCTTTAGCACCTTTAGGCTGGTTGCCTCATGGTACAAGATGGCTGAGGAAGCTCCAGGCTTTGCATTTGCATTCCAGGCAGGAAGATGGGAGCAAGAGGTGAGGTCAGTTAGTGTGCCCTTTTGATTACAAAAGCAGAAGCTCTCACAGAAGCCTCTAGCAGATTCCTGCTTTGCCTTATGGACCACACTTGGTTGCGTTGTTGTTGTTATGTGCCTTACAGTCGGTTCCGACCCATAGCGACCCTGTACAGGGTTGCTATGAGTTGGAATCGACTCCATGCACATAACAATAGCAACAACAAATGGGCAAAGAGAAAAAACACAACCTGGTGTACAAGTCCCAGGGGCCTTGTCCCCTTTATGTGCTATTTGTCCCTAGTCCTCTCTGGAAGACATTTAATCCCTTTGAAACTCATGCTGTGATACATCTCCCATTGTCACCAAATTGAATGAACAGTGTACAGACATCTTGTGTGTATGGATCTTGTGCGGAGGCCCAGAGACAAACTAACTGCACTCTTGCCCCTGATCTGGAGGGCTTAACAGCCTGCCTCTAGTGGAGACAGATACAGATTCAGATGCAGGCCATGATGTCTCCAAGCAAGATAACGCTGAGACCATGGGGTCTCCAAGCAAGATCATAACTCTGAGGAGACACGGTGAAGCTCTGAGAGGTGGGCAGGTGTTTTCATGCAGGCCAAAGGGGACAGGACACTGCTGGTAGAAGAAACTGGGTGGACACAGACATAGAAGGGGGAGGGACTGGTATGTCAGGGGAGTAGAGAAATGGAAGGGCAGTAACCCCAGAAAAGTCAGATAGGCCAGGGCAGCCAGTGAAGTTAGACTTTCTTCTGCAGGCAGAGGGGAGTGACGTAGACAGCATTTTGGAAAGATCCTGCTGGAGAGGGGAGAAATGATGCGGCCAGAGAAGTTGGGCAGGACTCGGTCTGAGGGTGACACTGTTTGCCCTGGACTGGGTGTTCAAGAGATGGTGGGTTGACAGAATTGGTGACCACTCCGACATTGGGGAGGAGGGAAAACTTGGTGGCGGGGGTCCATGCAGTCCTGTGAACAGCCCAGCCCTCACTTGCAACCTGGTATTGGGCGAAATCTCTGGAACAGGGGGAGCTCTCTGGGAAGTCTCCTGGGGTGGTTGCCTGGGCTTGACAAAGGAGGAGGGATGGGAGGGAAGGAAGAAGGGGAGGAGGGATGGGAGAGGGCTGTGCCTCTGAACAGAGCCTTTGAGCAGCCCACACTAGGTCACTGGACACAACAGAGCCTCAGTGGCTTCTTGTAGCACCCTGTTCTCCCAACTTAATGGTTTCATTTTACATTTTATTTAAGCAGCCTCCTGATAATGCTGCGGAGTACATACTGTTATTATTCTCATTCTGTTGCTAAATTACTGGAGGTTCAGAGAGGTTAAGTAACCGGCCTATATTGGATGTGAGCTGGCCTGGCCAACTCTAGCTCTAGGATTGATGGAGACTCAAGATGACAAGGTTACTGTCTCAGATGGCCTGTCCTTGGGGGTCAAGTTGGTCAGGAGATGGGTTGAAACCTCAGTGAAGGATCTGAGATCAGGTGTCTGTGTGTTTATTGGGGATAGGGTGGAGTCTGGAAGAGTGACTTTTGTATAGATGATGACCACCAGGTGGTGCCCCAACCCTTGCAGGCATTACCTTCCCTACAGTCAGAGAAAGGCATGGGTGTTGTGTGTTGAGTGCTAATCTCACTCCCATTCACTCACAGACACAGAGACATTCACATAGACTCGTGCATTCAGACTCACACACTCATTCTCTTTCTTGCACACAGGCACACTCTACATGCATTCACAGACATCCTACAGGGAAAATTGGAAATGTTTCTGTGGGGCCTCCAGCTCCATTAGCTGCTTTCTGAAAGGACTGAAGTCCATCACCTCTTCTTGAGTTCTCTCCACCTGCTGGTCCCCCGCTGCAGAAGGATCCTGGGAAGGCAGGGCCAGACTTGTGATTAGATATGTGCAGAGCTGCTGTCTTCCTACCTCTTCTCTATTAGAGAACATCGCAAGGCTTAGTCACCTGCTGATGAAGCGGGACAGTTAGAGCTAGGAATGAGTCTGCCCCAGGAGTGTCAGGCAGGCCTTCTGGAGGAGGCTGGGCCTCAGTGAGGTCTTGAAGTCTGTATGGGAAGAATTGGAACAGGAGGTGAGGGCATTGCATACAGACCAGGAGAGCAGGTTAGGAGGTGGGAGAGGCAGGGGCTGTGCCCAAAGTCTCAGGTGCTCTTGCACTCATGCTGAGCATTCAGGGTTTAGCATCTGAGAGGTGTGTCTGAAGGTCTGGAGGGAGAAAGAGGAGAGTTGAGATAGAGAAGGAAATGAATTGGAGGGACAAGAGAAGGAAGGGAAGATGTAGGGAAAGAATATATGTTCAGACATATTATTATTCAAATGAGGGCATAATAAAAATATTCAAAGGCATGCAAAGCCTCAGAAAGTCTGCCAAATAAATTCAGAATGCTGGTGAAATTATGGGAAATAATGGCTCAGTGGGTTAAGCATTGGGCTGCTAACCACAAGGTCTATGGTTCAAACCCACCAGCCACTCCTTAAGAGAATGATGAAGCTGTCTGCATTCATAAAGATTTACAGTCTCAGAAACACTACAGGGCAGTTTTACTCTGTCCTATAGGATCGCTATGAGCTGGGATAAAAGCTTAATAAATAACTGTTGTTTAACAAAAGTAAAACACACACACTATTACTTGCTGCCATGATTCCAACTCATAAGGACCTAGAACGAAGTAGAACTGCCCCACAGGGTTTCCAAGGCTGTAAATCTTTATGGAAGCAGTTGGTCACATCTTTCTCTTGTGGATAGCAGCCAAGGTCTTAACCACTACACCACCAGGACTCAAGTTATTGTTAAGTGCTGTCTAGTTGGTACCAACTCATAGCGACCTTGTACAAGGTTTCCAAGGAGTGAGGACTTTGCTGTTCAAACTGACCTTGCCGTCCAGTGCTTATCCTACAGCACCACACCAGGACTCCTACACACCCACTAAAAGGCTAAAATCCAAAAAGCTTATAAAAACTATGCAGAGTAAACAAGCAAACCAAACTCTCACCCACTGCTCGTTGGGATGCAAAATGGTACAGCCACTTTGGAAGACAGTTCAGCAGTTTCTCTTTTTTCTGTTTCTTAAGTTTTTATTGTGCATTTTGTGATCGTTTACATGGAAGAACATTAACTTTACACTCATCTTATCGTATTTTGTTTCATTGCAATGGTTACAGTTCCCTCCATGCCGCATCAAATAACCAAAGGGTACACACC
>NW_006408658.1:7401825-7404575 GCF_000296735.1 Chrysochloris asiatica | reverse complement strand
CGACCCATAGCGACCCTGTACAGGGTTTCCGAGGGTGTAAATCTTTACGGGAGTAGAAAGCCTCATCTTTCTCCCACAGAACAGCTGGTAGTTTCGAACTGCTGATCTTGTGGTTTGCAGCCACACCTAAATACCAGAAACCTATAACTACAAAAAACTATTGAGGTGTTCCAGGCTAAAAAATGGTGGACAGAGAAAACGGGGTTTGAAAATAAGTGTTGCATTAGCTAATTAACAGAGATTGCTAGAGAGGTTAAAGAAGTAAATGAGAAAAAAAAAAAATCACTTATTGTTAACTCAATTTGGTCATTCTGAGATTTAACCACCTGAAACAGGACCCAGCTAAGATTCACTTGTTTCTAGGGAGACACTTTAAACACTTGATTATGCATAGACAGAGATGCCTGTGGATTCATAGTGGGGCGCTGTAGGATCAGCACTGGGCTGCGAACCACAAGGTGGGCAGTTTACACCCACCAGCTGCTCCAAGGAAAGCCAATACAGGGTCGCTATGAGTCGGCGTTGACTGGATGGCACTAACAAAAACAACAAACACTTACAGATATAAAAGGCACAATCTGTACCCTTCAGAACAAGTCCGTCTCGTGGGGAGGATGGAAAGAGTGGCAGGCCTAGAGCAATCATCTCAGCATTGTGTGCTCTGATGCAGCGTGCATGGAAAAATGTGGAAGAGGAGAGTCTGACTCATTTTTGTGGGCGGTGGTCAGGGAAGGCTGCCTGGAGGTAGATTTGCAATGGCAGTCAAATATACAAGCCCGGGACTGGGACAGGCGTTTTCATTAGAAGACAGTGCATGGACATTGGCGTGGGTGGGGAGAATTAGAAAGATCAGATGTGTGGGAGTATTGGGTGCCTAAAGAAGAGAAATGAGGGCCAAATTATAAAAGGCATCTTGTGTCCTGTTGAAGGCTCAGGTGTACAGCTTGGGTGACTAGGTGCCATTCACTGAGTTTAGAAATCACTGAATGCAGTTTAGTAATGTTGGTTGCAGGGGCCTCCAACTGTTCCTACTCTACATGATTTTCCAGGGCAACTCATCTTGATTTCAGTTACCATCTTATAATTCCGAAGTCTGTACAGGGTCGCTATGAGTTGGTTCCGACTCCACGGCACATAACAACAACAACAACAACAATACTCCTATTCAGATCTCTTTTTTTAAATTCCTGATCTGACAATCCAATGGTGAACATTTGCTGTATGACAGTCACATACAAAAGTTTGTACCTTAAAACTAAAGCTATTTATTTAGTACCTGAATCTGCAAGTAGGCAATTTGTATGGGCTCAGAAATTCCTATGATGCTAAAAACTTACAGGAAGAGGGAGTGGCCCTTCTTACCATAATTTCTAGTGATCCACTTGTATTCCCTGCTTTGTAGTCTCACATCTTTAGGCTCTGCTGGACAGAAGTCCTATATCCCAAGAAGTCCTATAATGCATTAAGGGCCACACAGTTGGATTCCCCTTTGTACGAAATTACAACGAGCACCTGGTCACACTTTTAGGTCTTGATACAGTGCTTCAGAAGACAACAATGGGTTTCCTATGTTGGTGGGGGAGTCATGGGGACACTTAATGGTGGCACAAAGAGAATGTCTGAAGCTCCAGGGTTTCCCTAGGATGTTTCTTGGTGCTTCGATGCCTGGTGATAACACTTAATGGGCAACTAGTCTGACAATGACAAGGCAACCAAGAACTCAGATCCCTCAGAGGCTGAGTAAGGCCGTGGGGAATTGCTAGGGCAGCTGAGCTACTTGCTAAAGGTGAGGGGCACTTAGAATGGGTAGTAGCAAGTGACATTTCTCACCCATGTTGTTGTTAAGAGTGGTCCAGTCGGTTCCAGCTCATTGCAACCCTCTACAGGGTTTCTGAGATTTTAAGTCTTCCTGGGATCAGAAAGCCTCATCTTTTTCCCATGGAGCATCTGGTAGGTTTGAACTGCCAACCTTGTGATTTGTTGTTGTTGTTGTTAGGTACCATTGAGTCGGTGGTGCCATAGTGACCTCATGCACAGCAGAATGAAACAATGTCCAATCCTGGGCCACCCTCACTACTGTTGCCATACTTGAGTCATCCATGCTGCCTCCTGGCCAATCCATTTTGTACCCATAAGATTAGTAAAAATCCCAAAGTTGAACAACCATTTTTCTTAATGAGGCTGTAAATCTTTATGGGAACAGAAAGCCCATCTTTCTCCCTAAGAGTGGCTGGTGGGTTTAAACTGTCCACCTGTGGTTAGCAGTGGTTAGCAGCCCAGTGCTTATCCTACAGTGCCCCCAGGACTCCTCAAGAAAACCACATATTATTGTTGTTGTTAAGTGCCATAGAGTCAGTTTCAACTCATAGCTACCCTGTATAGGATTTCTGAGGAGTGGTTGGTATATTTGAACCACAGACCTTGAGGATAGCAGTTCAGTGTTTATCCTACATCACACCAGGACTTCAGAAAACCCTGTGGAGCACTTCTATTCTATAAAATATGGGGTGGATATCACTTGGAATCGACTGATTGGCAACCTACAACAATAACAGTTGTTACTTCTTTTTTTTCTCCACATATCCTCTATTTAGATCTATATACTTAAAAAATTTTTTTATTTAAGGTTTTTATTGTGGATTGAGTGAAATTTTACAGGGCAGATCATCAGTTTTACATTCAACAAATCATACACCTTGTTTCATTACAATGATTACAATCCCCTCCATGTACCATCAGTCAACAGTATT
>NW_006408658.1:7399515-7400990 GCF_000296735.1 Chrysochloris asiatica | reverse complement strand
GTTCTTGTGCATCTCCCCTCACTTCATATCAGCTGGATGCTTCACTCTCAGCTCTAGCCCTCTGTGACTGTGTCCTTGTCCATGGGCTCAAGTGTCCTCAGGTCTCACTACACTTTGGACCAACCAGCCCTTCCTCTTCTATCTCTCATCTCCAGGTCAAGGGGATTGAATGGACAGGAGTTGAACTCAGTCTATTTCTTCATTGCTGCCTTTCCCACTCTTCCACACACCAGTAGACCAATGTAGTCGCCAGCAAGCATATATGCTTGCTTATGTATTCCCTTTGAGTTTCAGTCTTAAGAGGGGAGTTTGTCCTGAAGGCACTTGATGTCTTCCCGGCGAACAGCTTGCTTATTCTAGTAGTAGCCAGTCATGCTGACACCCTTGTTTTGGGTTTTTCCTGATGATCTTTCTTTGAAAATGCATCCTCTGTCACTGTAGCTGTTCCAGTCTGCTTGTCCTTTCTAGTGGGAATGTCCCACCTCATAAGGTTGTGGATGGGACTCAGGATTGCACTTAAGGTCCTATACTCTGTAAAGGCTTTGTACAAGGCCTATTTCACTGGGCAAGTTGAAGAACTCCTTTTAGGTATTTCAATCAGCTCAAGACGGGCTTACAAGTTTTCTCTACTCATGTTTCCCAACATTCCTTTCTATCCCACTTAAGTGTCCATTTTACAATAGTAGGCAAGGGAAACCAATATTCATAAGACAGTCAAGGATTTTAGTATTATTTACCCTCTTCAGGTTATACCTAGATCCCCGTATCCCAGAGCCCTATTGTTCCAAGGTTGAATATGCATCACTGTTTACCTCTGTCCCACTATGCCATGCAAACCTGTCCCAGCTTTCTCCTATCTATCCCGTTCTTCCACCTCCTCCCCTCTTCTTGTATTGCCCTCCCCAACACCCAAACTAAACCCCCCACCATAACCCCATTGTGGTTACCTATATTCCATTAGTTCTATACTCCATTTAAGACAGTCTATTTTATCCAGTAACATACCTGACCTTCCCACCACCTGGATCTCTGTTCCTCTGTGTTTACCTTCTTTCACATTGTAATTGTTTTGATCATAGACTGGCCTCCCAAATCCTCTGCTCTTATACTTTTATTCTGTTCTTGACTCTTCCATTTGTCAATTGAGTTCAGGGTGATGTTGCCACATACGTCATTTTCTGGCTGTAGTGTGTTCTTGTTGGTTCTTAGTCCACAGAACTTCCTTTAGGATGTTTTTCATAGCAGGGTTGGCTTTGGCAAAATCCCTCAGCTTTTGTTTATCCTGGAATGTTTTGATTACACTATCATATTTGATTGACAGCTTTGCTGGATAGAGGATTCTTGGGTAGCAGTTTTTTTCTTTCAGAGTTTTATATATGTCTCCTCATTGCCTTCTTGCCTGCATGGTTTCTGTTGAGAGATCTGAGCTAAATCTGATTTGTTTGCCTTTGTATGTTATATTTCTCTTTTCCCTA
>NW_006408658.1:7391616-7399230 GCF_000296735.1 Chrysochloris asiatica | reverse complement strand
CTAGCTCACTAGTTCTGGCTTCTATCTCTTCAATTCTACTCCTTTGCCCTTTCAGTGTATTGTCCATTTCTGATATTGTATTATTAATTGTTTGGACCTCTTTCTGTAGGTTTTGAATTGTTTCCAAGGCTGTATCTATCTTATTTGATTGTTCCTGTAGCACTTTCCTGACTTCTTCCTTATTTTTCTCAACTCCACTCTATAATGTTTTGATACATTTTATAATCATTTTTCTGAATTCCTTTTCAGGCATTTCCAAAGCCTGCCCATCTTCCAGTATGGAGTGTAGGTCTACTTCCAGCTCATTTGCTTCAGTCACTTTATCTCATTTCTGGACATGTGCAGATATGATCATCTACTTCTGTTTTTTGGGCATATTCATGGGTTATCTGTGGCCTTAATACTTAGATGGGTGTGTATTTTGGTATTTTTTTATGCTTTCTGATTGCCTCCAGTTAGATGTGATCAGGAAATGGGCTTCCCTTTTCACTCTTCTTGTTGAGAAATTTCAAGATGCCACTGTTGGTCGTTTTGATGTAACTTAGGATTTAATTATCAGCCTATTTCCTTTTTAGTCTGCCTGTCCTGCTCCACAATCACTGTTCAGGCCTTTTTTCTAGGTATAAACAGTTCAGGGCCAGCTCTGGCCATTTGGTTTTAAGTGGAAACTGTCTCTTTAAATTTCGAGGAGATCTGTGTGCATGCGTAGTAGAACTTTCCGAGGGTGGGGCTGGCGTGTCCATCCGCTCAGGCACCCCTATAGTCACCAGAATGGAGGTGCTCAGATATCAAGGAACCAATGAACAGATACCAAAAGAAAAGAATGTCCACACCTTTATCTCTTCGGTTCTGTCAGGTGTCCGTGGCTGCTCTGATCCTTCCCCTGCTTGGTGTCACCCAAGATGGCGGACCCTGGAGCAGCTGAGCGTCTTGAATTAGAAAGTAATGGATTTCTTGCTTCTGCTACAAATTCCCCTAGCTGTAAGTCTTCCAACCTTCTAAATATTCCTTTATATGTGGTTCAGAGTTCTGGGACCCCTGAGCCTGCTTGGTCCTGTATTCTGTGTTGTTGCTGACAAAGTTCCTTACTGCACTTCCACCCAATCCGTCATCTTGTGTGTTCCCTCAACAGGTGTTACTTCTTTATCTTTAAAAATGTGCGTATGTGACTCTGGATTTATCAAGTTTGGATAGTATGTATTGGCTTCTTGAAATAGATTAGACTGAGGCCTCTTTTAAGAGCAAGATCTACTTCTGATTTTTGGTTAGGGCTCCAGGATCTGGCTTTGAGACTAACATGGAGTGATATTAAATATTTGTTATATAAATAAATAATGTAGGTTGTCAAGGGAGGGGTGGACACCTGAAAAGAGGGAAAAGAGTGGTGAGAAATGCGTGGTGGCAGTGTTGATTGACCTCGTGTCATTTTGCAAGGTGGGGGGTAGAGCATCACCATCAGCATCAGCCCAAGGCTGATGAAATGGAGGTCAGACATACCTTCTCTTTCCATTCTTTTTACCAATTCTGACACCAGTCACCTGTCCCATGGCACTCTCTACTTCTCTACTGGGTTCAATATTTGGTTGTGATTGCCACACAGAATTCACAGACAACACTGATTATGAGATCTATTAGAGAAATAATAGGCCATCATTCAGGATCAGGCACAACTCAGGAAACAGTTCTTCCATCAGGACAGCTTCTTGGCCATGCCCATAAGCAGGTCTCTTCCGAACCTTTAGCCTTTTGGCCCCTGAGGCCTCTGTCCTGCTCAAGCAAGTGTTACAAAACTCTTTGTTGTTGTTGTTAAATGCCATCAAGTCAGTTCCAACCCTGAACAGGGTTTCCGAGGCTGTAAATCTTTACAAGAGCAGAAAGCCTCCTCTTTCTCCTGCGGAGCATCTGGTAGTTTTGAACTGCTGACAAAGCTCTTTGTTGTTGTTGTTAAGTGCCGTCGAGTCGGTTCCGACCCATAGCGACCCTGTACAGGGTTTCCGAGGGTGTAAATCTTTACGGGAGTAGAAAGCCTCATCTTTCTCCCGCGGAGCGGCTGGTAGTTTCGAACCGCTGACCTTAAGGTTCGCAGCCCGATTCGTAGCCACTACACTACCAGAGCTCCCTCTAAAAGGTACCTACTCTGCCTGTAAGTCTTGGCTCAAAGGCTGTCAGCTCTCACTCCAGGGACTGGTGAACCTAGCTCTACCAAGTAACCAGAGGCACTCCACTCCACCTGCAAGCCTCCTATTTGAAGGCGCTCAGCTTTCTGGCTCCATAGGCTGGGGAGTCCACTGCACTGTCTCCTGCTGATCTCCTGGTTCCGCTGCATTTCTCTGCCAGTGCTTCTCATCCTCTCTCACTGTTTCTGGTCTTAGCGCTCTCCCTCTCTGTCTCCTGGGTCTAGGGTGTTCTTAGCACAGAGATACCAGATCTAAAAGACATGCTCCATTCCTGGCTCTTCCTCGTTGTGGTGGTTGTTAAGTGCCATTGAGTCGATTCCAACCCATAGTGACCCTGTATAGGGTTTCCAAGGAGCAGCTGGTGAGCTTGACCCACCAACCTTGCAGTTAAAATGACTTTGCAGTTTGACGCATTAGCCCACAGTGCCACACCAGTACTCCGGCTCTTCCTTGTAGGCATATGGATATATCCTATCATAGACAGCATTGTACTTCAAGGTAGATCTTGAAATGCCTTTTTTTGATAATGAATGTACCATAGCTCTTCCATTTGTTGGTCCTCACATAGCAAACCATATGATTCTCCAATTAAAAATGGATAATACCTGTCCTTTTCAGCTTATTAATGCCTAGGATATCAATCTTTATGTGTTATATTTAATTTTTGAAGACTTCCAATTTTCCTAGATTCATACTTGTGTATTGCACACTCCAATTATTAATGGATGTTTGCAGCTATTTCTTCTCATTTAGTTGTGCCCCATCAGCTAATGAATGTCCTGAACACTTTGCTCCATTCCACATCGTTAATAAAGTCAACTGTACTTTGAAGAGGTAGCTTTTTCCTAGTCGTATTTTGAGTGAATGCCTTCCAACCTGAGGGGCTCATGTTCCACTGCTGTTCACAAGACTTTGAATAACTAACTGTTCAAAAGTGGTCCACCTCTCCTTCTCCCCAGTCTGTGTGAGTCTGGAAATTCTTCTGAAATCTGTCCACCATGGTTGACCCTGCTGGTATTTAAAATACTGGTAGCATAGCTTCCAGAATCACATCACACAAGCCACCACAATATAACACACTGACAGATAAGTGGTGGTTTAAGTGAATATCTTACAAAATGTAAAAGGAACAGATTAAGGAAGCAGAGATGGGAGAAGAGAGATGCCAAGCCACATTATGACTGCTCATGAGCAGAAATTCAGAAGAGACAAGGCCCTTCCTCCAGAGCTGACAGAAAGAGAAAGTCTTTCCCTAGAACCGATAATCTGAATTTGAATTTTCAGCCTCCTAAACTGTGAATTGGAACCGACTCCAAGGCACATAACAAAAACAACAACAAACTGTGAGAAAATAAACCTGTTTATATTGTTGTTGTGGTTTTTCTTTTGTTGTTGTCATAACAGTACCAGACAACTAAGACATCTCCTCTGGGGTTATCTCTCCAATTCCCATAGTGACCAACTCCTCCTGGTGTACTCGGGCATGTCCAGTTTTAGCATTGAAAGTCTTAAGGTCTTGAGAGAACCCTCAGCCTCCAGCAAGCATTTGGTTATCCTACCATTCTTCACACTTACATGTACCGGGACCCTCCCTAGTAAACTTTCAGGCAGGTCCTAGTCTCAGTCTGTTTTCTGGCTACCGCACTCCATTTGCATCTTGGTGGAGCACCTCCCTCTCTGAAATCTGTTTCCAATCAACTTGAAACAAAGACATCAAAAGAGCAGTTGGCTAAGAACATGGGGTACGGGAAGTGAGAAACTGTAGTTTCTGCTTCCTGTTGCTGTGGATTATTGTCTTGTGGCCTTTGCCAGCTCGTATTGGATAGGAATCCAGGGAATATAGGTGAAGTCTTTTCTGTGAGCCTGCCATCAGTCATATCAGATGGAATAGCTCTGGCATTTCTGTCTCCTGGAATGAATGCTTCTAGTGTCTGGCTTAGAGTTTTATTAGATTCAGAGCTGGAGTATTTTCTTTCTGTTAGAATTAAAGTCCAGCTAAGTGAATTTTCCCTAGACACTCTAAGAGGGAAAAAGCTGGACCAAAGTGGGTTTTCTCCAGAAATGGGGATCTAGCGCCTCCTAGAGGATAAATATATCTATGGCAGTTGAGGGCAGCTCAGGGTAGCTGTGTGTTTCTTCTGAATATATGCATGGCTTTTCCCTTAGGATAAAAGTGATATTGCTTAATCTTCAGATGTCCAATAATTTAAAATCTATTCTGTTGTTTGAGTTGAGATATTTTCTTCCCTGTGTAAAAATTGGTATGAGCTGACAAAATAAGTCTCAGAAAGACAAATGCTGTATGGTTTCACTTACATGAAATAAGCAAATATATGCTGTTGTAGGCTGTCATGTTGCTTCTGACCCCATGTGTGGCAGAGTAGAACTGCTCCAAAAGGTTATCTTGGCTGTAATCTTTGTGAGATCAAATTGTCCCTACAAAGCTGCAGTTTAGGTTTGAACTGACAACCTTTCGGTTAGCAGTTAACTGTTTACAACAGTAGTGCTCCTCAAGGCAACTATACAGAAATAAAAAATTATTGGTGGTTACCTGTGGTAGAAGAAAAGGTAGAGGAGGATATTTGCTTAGGGATCAGTGAGTTTATGTTAATGGTGTTATGATAATTTGGAAAAAGATAGCAATATTGTACCATGGTGGTTACAAGTTGGGCTGCTAACCTCATGGTCAGCAGTTCAAAACTACCAGCCATTCTACAGGAGAAAGTTGAGGATTTTTGCTCCCATAAAGATTTACCGCCTTGGAAACCCTATGAAGAAGGGTTACTACAAGTTGGAACCAACTCCACAGCACACAACCACAACCACCACCATTGGTTGTACAACTTGAAGAGTGTAATTAATGTTCTTGAATTACACATGCAAAAATTGCTGAGTTAGTGTATGTTTTGCAATGTGTATTTTCATCACAATTGAAAAAAAAAAAGAAACTGGTATGAATTGAGGACTTGGGAATGGGGAATCCAAGAGGATTGCTTCTGGAATTCCAATAGTTCTTTCAGCTTGTTCCTAGAGGATTGGTCTATGCCATCGATGACAAAGGAATCAGTTTGAATTTTTTCCTAAGTGTTTTATTGTGAATTCTGTGATAGTTTACATGGGAGAACATTAGTTTTACATTCATTCTATCGTATGGTCTCATTGCCATGGTTACAATCCCCTCCATGCAATCCTTCCCCCGTATCCCCCAGGTCTTCAGCACACAGTCGCTCTCCCTCTCTGTATCTAAAGTCTCCAGCTGCTCCATTGCTCCACGTCTTCATCTCTGGCTCCATTTCAGGCATCACTGCTTCTCTGGGTGGGGTCCCGCTCTCTGCTCTTCTCCCTTGATGGTCCTAGGGACCTCTGCTCCTAGACTGAAAAGTTAATCACTCCCCTCCTTGCTATAAAACGTCTACCTTTACATTTCCAACCCTCACAATCAGTCCTGATAACAATTATTCACTATTGTATCACAAGAGACCCGCATCAGCCCCGCCTAGTCAGATTGAATACCACTCACTGGAGATTCTACCTTCCTCCAGGCCCTCTGGATCTAGGTTCCCTCTTGAAAGCTTGTAAGCCAGTCACTTCTTGCCTTTGTAGCCGCACCCCCCCACCACCCGCTCAGTTTGCTTTTAAAGATAACTTTGGATTGTGAGAACCCAACCTGTACTCATTTTAGCAAGAGTGAGGTTTTCTTTATTCGATTTTGCAAAATCAGACATCCAACAGTGTAGACATGGGCAGATGTGCTACATGGCCTGCCACAAATGGTTATTCTTGTCTCCAAAAAGCCCCTCCTCCAATTCCAGTTCCCCATAGACAATTCTAAGGCATGTTCCATTTTCCCTCCCCCTAGAGAAGCCAAAGGAGCTCTGGTAGCGTAGTGGTTACGAATCAGGCTGTGAGCTGCAAGGTCAGCAGTTGGAAACTACCAGCAGTTCCGCGGGAGAAAGATGAGGCTTTCTGCTCCCGTAAAGATGTACAGCCTTGGAAACCCTGTGCAGGGTCACTATGAGTCGACATCGACTCCATGGCACATAACAACAACAAGAGAAGCCAAAATGGCTTGCTCATTGCCTTAAGGGCTACATTCTTATTTAAATTTCCGAGCCAGGTTACCTATCCCTCTCTGTATGTAAATCAACAATCTGTCAGGCCTAGCAATCTCATGAATGCCTGAAGATGGACCATGCCCACAAGAGTTATTTCTCACAGGATGAGTTAGACCCTCTCTGTATATTTGTAGAAAATACAGCTTTCGTCCCTGTCTTGGTATCATTCTTCCCCAGGTTAGGAGGTACTCAACTCAGGGACCTCAGTACAAAGCACACACTTCACTCTTGGCTCTTCTTTCTTGCTGGGAGTGAGCTTCCTCCCCTGTCTGTTCACTGCTTGATCCTTTTACCTCTTGTAAGATAAAAGGTTTGACCAAAGCCAGGTGTGACTTGAATAAGAGTGTAATTTAAGTAAGGCTTGTGTGGCACTGTAGATAAAGCAATGGGCTGAAAGGTTGGTTTGAATTGCAAGCTCAGCAGTTCAAACTCACCAGATGCTACTTGGAAACCTTGTTTATACAGTGCCCCTATGAGTCAGAACTGACTTGATGGCACTTAACAAGAACTTAAAGGCTATGACTAAAGACACACACCACATTAATCCTACAGGGTCGCTATGGGTTGGGGTCAACTCGCGAGCACTTAATAATTAACATATAGAGGTTAGGATTTACAGCACATCACACATGGAGAAAAATTTTATCAGATCACAAAATGGAGGACAACCATACACTATTGGGAATTTATGGCCTAGCCAAGTTGAAACATATTTTGGGGGGCACAATTCAATCTATGACAGTGTCTCGACCTCAGTGGACTTCCTGTTTGCATTGTGTCCAAGAAATCACTGAATGCTTATAAAAATGCTTGCATAACGGGACTCCATGTCTCCCAGGGAGGGAAATTAAGAAAACAAGTCAGACTCCCAATACTGTAAATGTGCTAGCTCTTTATGAAAAGCTCTTCAGACTGAGAGAAAAATAAAACCTTTCAAATTGCAGAACAGCATGTTTACAAAGAGACTAAAGCTGTCAACTCTGCACTGTGATTTATGTTGATACATTTAAGTAGTTTAAAGAACGTAGTCTTCAGAAGTATTTGTCTTTTAATGACTTTCTATTTAGAAAAAAAGATCACTTCCAAGTGAAAAACTTAAACTGCTCAATTGAATGTTAAAACCTTCTAGCAGAAGGTAAATTTTACATTCTTATGAGAATAAAACTATATATGTTGTTGTTATGTGCCATGGAGTCAGTTCCGACTCATAGCGACCCTGTATAGAGTTTCTGAGGCTGTAAATTTTTATGGGAGCAGAAAGCCTCACTGTGCTACCAGAGCGCTCTCTCTCTCTCTCTCTCTCTCTCTCTCTCTCTCTCTCT
>NW_006408658.1:7385787-7391516 GCF_000296735.1 Chrysochloris asiatica | reverse complement strand
GCGTCAAACTGCAAAGTCATTTGAACTGCAAGGTCAGTGGTTCAAGCTCACCAGCTGCTCCTTGGAAACCCTATACAGGGTCACTATGGGTTGGAATCGACTCATTGGCACTTATCAACTATATATGTATTTTTTAAAAACTTGAAAAATGAAAGTAGGTTATGAATAAAATTTTTTTTATAACTATCCTTATTTTCAAAGATAAGCTTTGAAATGTTTTTGCATGGGAACAGAAAATCTAACTTTGATTTAATGGCTTCAACTTTCCTGTGGAGTTGTAAAACTAATATGCAGAGCAGACACAATTATATGCAAATTGACATAAGACAAAATTGGTAGTCATAAAGGTTTTAAGAGAATCTCTGGCACTGAGACTTGAAATCAAAGTTTAGAGAATTATGTTACTCTGTAAAATAAATACTAAGGAAGTCCTTGATCCAGTCAGCCAAGTGGTCTATGTGCAGCAATGCCCCCAGGTGCTTCCTCCCAAGGTTTGTGAATTGTGGGACTTCCTTCTGTTGCTTTTACACATGACTCCACAACTCAGCAGCAAAGAAACTCAACATAGTCTTCATCTGAATTCTCCTTTGGGAATCCCCAAGCTCCTTCATTTCTTTTCCAGAGTTTCCCTTTGCTGAAGCAATTTCAACTTATATTGGCAAGAGTGGTCCTTGCTTAAGTATCTAAGTCAATGACCGAGTGTACCCTTATCTCTAACATTGTGGTTGACCTTCTTAGGTTTAGTTTCTTGAAAGATGTGGAAGACTGTTCTATGTTGATGAATTACCACCAGCCTGCATGCTTGAGAGCTCCAGCTCCACCTTGAAATGCTTTTGTGATGGTCTTTGATGTTCAGAAACAGCTGGGTTAACATCACATCGCACCCACTGTTGGTTGCACTTGTCTAACCACTGGACTGATGCTGGTGTCCGTGGTGAGGATTCCGACTCAGATCGAGACCCCATTTGTTCTGAGTAGAACTGCTCCATAAGGTTTTCAAGACTGAACTTTCAGAAGCTGATTGCCAGGCCTGTCTTCTGAGGTCTTCTGTGTTGGACCAAACCATCAACGTTTTGTGTGGTAGAGTTTAACCTTTTGTACCACTTAGGAACTCCTTGGGATAGACTATTAAATCTAATAGATATCAGTTCTTGATATCTTCTGGAGGAGTTCATAAATATCTGGGTGAGGGCTGAATGCTTCACTCACATTCAGGCGAATACCCGTGTACATTTTAACCTACACACAAAGCTATTTTGTGGGTGGGAATCCCTCCATCCTTTCACACACACAAACATTTCAGTCAGTGTCCCCCACTGCTTCTGTCCCTCCTCCCTGCCCCCAACACCCAGGAAAATACCTGGAACATTTTAGTTGTTTTAATTCTAAAAGAAAAATGTTGGTTTCTGCTGAGTTAATATCTAGTATTTTAAGTAGCACAGCTTTCTCTGGGCAGGGGCCAAGGTTCATCCTCTAAGGATAGGATTCTTTCTGACTAACTTTGTTGGGTGGACCAACTGAGAGTAACTACTGTTTACATTCCAGCTTTGCTTGCCCTCCTGCCTGGGAATCTTCATAATTATGAGCTTTCAGAATCAAATCACCAGGCCTTTCTTTTGAGGCAATTCTGGGTGGGTTTGCACCACCAACTGTTTGGTTAGCAGTCAATTGCTTAGTCATTTGTGCCTCTCAGAGATTCCTTGTTTAATGTTAACTAAGTCCTGGTGTAGCACTGTGGGTTAATGCTCTGGATTGCAAAGTCAGTTTGAATGCAATGTCAGTGGTTCAAGCTCACCAGTCGCTCCTTGGAAACTCTATACAGGGTCGCTATGGGTCAGAACTGATTTGATGGCACTTAACAACAAGTATATTTTAAGTATATTTTTCCTGGTAGCATAGTGCTTATGAATGGGGCTACAAACAGCTCGAAACTACCAGCTGTTCCACGGGAGAAAGATGAGGCGTTCTGCTCCCATAAAGATTTACAGCCTTGGAAACCCTGTACAGGGTCGCTATGAGTTGGAACTGACTCCACGGCACATAACCACCACCACCAGGGGGTCCTGGTGTGGTGCTGCAGGTTAATGCTCTGGACTGAAACGTCAGTTTGAATCGCAGTGTTTGTGGTTCAAGCTCACCAACTGCTCCTCGGATTATACATGATTGCTTTGAGTTTGAACCAGCTTGATGGCACTTAACAAGTATATATATTTTTTAAATCTGCATATGACTGAATCATAGACTAATGAAATGTTGACATAGTAATTTAGGTAACACTTGTTTATCTGGAGGTTTTTTTTTTTTTTCTTTTTTCTTTTTGTCCTTTACATTTTACTTATTTGGGTGTTGTTAAGACCAATAAACAACATTCTTATCAACAGAGAAAAGATTGAAGTTGTCAAGGACTTCATTCTTCTTGGATCAACTATCAACACTCAGGGAAGCAGCAATCACGTGATCAAACAACGTATTGCATTAGGCAAATCTGCTGCACAAGACCTTTTTAAAGTGTTGAAGAGCAAAGATGTCAGCTTGAGGACTAAGGTGTGCCTGACCCAAGCCATGGTGTTTTCAATAACCTCATATGCATGCAAAAGCTGGACAGTGAATAAAGAAGACCATAGAAGAATTGATGCCTTTGAGTTATGGTGTTGGAGGAGAATATTGAAAGTGCCATGGGCTGCCAAAAGAACCAACAGATCCGTTTTGGAAGAAGTGCAGCCAGAGTGCTCCTTAGAGGCCAAGATGGCCAAATTTCATCTCTCATACTTTGGACATATTGTCAGGAATGATAATATGCTGGAGAAGGATATCATGTTTGGTAAGATGGAGGGTTAGAGAAAAAGAAGAAGAGCCCCAATGAGATGGGTTGGTCAAGTGGCAGCATCGATGGACTCAAGCGTGGCGACAGTAGTGAGGTTGGTCCAGGATCAGGCAGTGTTTCGTTCTGCTGTGCATAACGTCGCTATGAGTTGGTACCAACTCGATGTCACCTAACAACAACAACAAAGAATATACACTGCAAAACATACAACAATTGAACAGTCTAAATGGACTCCTGGTGCAGCACTGGGCTTTGAACCATAAGATCAGCAGTTCAAACCCATCCTATGCTCCTGGGAAACCCTATAGAGGGACACTATGAGTCAGAACGAATTTGATGGCATTTAACAACAACAACAATACATACAATTTAGTGACATTGATTACATTCTTTGAGTTGTGTAGTCTTTCTCACCTTCTTTTTCTGAATTATTCCTCCTTCATTAAAATGAACGCACTGCCCCTAAGGTCCTGTATAATCTTCTGAGCTGATGTTGTCAACCTGACCTCATGTAGATAATTCTTAAAAGAGTGCAGTGCTCAAGACAGACCTTTTCCACCAACCAAACTAAACTACAGTTTGGTTCCAAGAAGACTTTAGGGGATATTTTTTATTTTAAGGGTTCATCCACCCTCCATGACTCCAGAAAGTTTAGAGTTCTTGAGAATTTGAAATCCTCTTTTGCATTTTTTTTTCCATTTTGATCAGAATTCTTCGATGGAATCCTTGATCAGAATGTTCAGTAATAGTAGCTGGACACCATTCAGATCTTTTAGTCTCATGGTAAAGGAAGCATTTGTTTATGGAAGCAGTTAGTTATATATATCTTGAATTTTCTTAAATTAAAATCCAGAGAGACAGAGAAAAATAAAATATGTGGTTACCACCTAACCCTCAAGAAGATTAAAAAAAACAAAAATAAAAAATGTTTTATTGTGAATTAAGTAAAGGTTTACAGAAAAGATCATCAGTTTTACATTCAACAAATCATATACTTTGTTTCATCGCAGTGATTGTAATCCCCTCCATGGAACAAGAGTTATCCTGCTTCCCCCTGTGGTTCCTATTTCCCTTCCACCCACCTTCCCATCCCTTCTCAATTTTGTCCTTAGGCAAATGTTGCCCTTTTGATTTTGAATGATTAACCAATCCATGTTGAGCATACCTTATTAGTGTTGTTATCCTCCCTATATACATATCTACTGTTTGGCTGAAAATGAGGCCATGAGAATGAATTCCTTTTCAGACTTGAAGGGTGGTTGGTCGAGGACCATAATCTCAGGTTCCTCCAGTCTCTTTCTGACAAACAAGCCCAGTCTTTTTTAAAAAATAATTTTGACTTCTCCTACTTTATCTGGGACCTTCTAATGTGATCCCTTTCCAAGCAGTTGGTAGTGGTAGCCAGGCACCATCCAGGTCTTCTGGTCTCAGAGTTTGGGAGACTGATGTTCACCTGCTCTATTAGTCCATTGGACTAATTGATTCCAAGGATTTTCAATTCTCATCACTCTTCTTTCTTCCCCACAAAAAGAGACCAATAGCTACACCTCAGATGATCACTAATGAGCTTTTAAGGTCCCAGATGCTACCCACCAAAGTACAATACAGAACACTGTCTTTGTGGACTATGTTATACCAGTTGACCATGGTGTCCCCTGGGACAATGGTCCTGAGTCCCAGACCCAGCAACTCATTCATTGCCTTAAGATATTTGATAAGATCTAAGAAGTTTTCTTTGTTAAGATCTAAGAAGTTTTCTTCATTTTGCCTGTTGTATGCTTTACCATGGAGTCCTGGTATGGCACTGTAGGTTAATGCGCCAGACTGCAAAACTGTTTGAACTGCAAGGGCGGAAGTTCAAGTTCACCAGCTGCTCCTTGGAAACCTTATACAGAGTTGCTTTGGGTTGGAACCGACTTGACAGCCCTTCACAATACAACAACAAAATGCTTTACCACAATCATAGTTGTATTTGCAGCAATGGTAAATACCCATGTACACATATCCTTTTTCATACCCTTACATATTTGTGGGTATAGTCTCACTCTTCCTCTCATACCCAGTCAATTTGTGTCTCTGTCAATTTATATACCTGCAGAACACTGTTGTTCCCAGGCTGCATATATAGCTCAATTCACGTCTACCCGCTTCAGCCCTTATATCCCTCCCTGTGTCTTCACCTATCTTCATCATTCTTCTGCCAACCTCCTTGTATACTCCCCTCCTCCTTCTTGTATATTGCCCTCCCTAGCCTGGTGTGGCACTGTGGGTTAATGCGCCAGACTGCAAAGCCGTTTGAACTGGGAGGTCGGTGGTTCAAGCTCACCAGCTGCTCCTTGGAAACCCTATACAGGGTTTCTATGGGTCGGAATAGACTCAACAGCACTTGACAACAACATCACCTGAATTAAGGAGCTCTAGTAGCGTAGTGGTTACAAATTGGGCTGTTAACCTCAAGGTCGGCAGTTCAAAACTACCAGCTGTACCGTGGGAGACAGATGAGGCTTTCCCATAAAGATTTGTAGCCTTGGAAACCCTGTGCAGGGTCACTATGAGTTGGAACCAACTCCACAGTACTTAACAATAACAACAGTCACCTGAATTAACATGTGTCATTTGTTTATTTCAAATACCTTCTTTAGAAAGCATAAGAGACTATTATACACATGGACCTCACCAGATGGAATACATAGAAATCAAATTGACCACATCTATGGAAAGAGACGATGGAAAATCTCCATATCATCAGTTTAAAAAACAGCCAGGGGCAGATTGTGGAACAGACCATCAATTGCTCATATGCAAATTCAAAATATGACCTTGAATATATCCCACCTGAATTTAGAGATCATCTGAAGAACAGATTTGATACATTAAACACTAAAGACCAAAGACCAGAAGAGTT
>NW_006408658.1:7383175-7385297 GCF_000296735.1 Chrysochloris asiatica | reverse complement strand
GATACTGAAGGAGGAAGTCCAAGGTGCATTGAAAGAATTGGCAAAGAACAAGGCACCAGGAATTGATGGAATAAAAATTGAAATCTTTCAAGAAAGTGAGTCGGCACAGGAGGCACTCACTCATCTCTGCCAAGAAATTTGCAAGACAACTATCTGTCCAACTGATTGGAAGAGATCCATATTTGTGCCCATTCCAAAGAGAGGTGACTCAAATGAATGTGGAAATCATTGGACAATATCTTTGATATCACATGCAAGTCAAGTTTTACTAAAGATAATACAGAAATGGCTGTAAGCATCCATTGACAGAGCATTTCCAGAGGTTCAAGCAGATTCAGAAGAGGCAGTGAAACAAGGGATATCATTGCTGATGTGTGATGGATCTTGGCTGAAAGCAGAGAATACCAGAAAGATGTTTACATGTGTTTTATTGACTATGCAAAGGCTTTTGATTGTGTGAATCATGACAAGCTATGGACAACATTGTGAAGTATGAGTATTCTGGAACACTTAATTGTGCTCATGAGGAATCTGTTCATGGCCCAAGAGGCAGTTGTTGGAACAGAACATGGGAACACTGAATGGTTTAAAGTAAGTAAGATGTGTGACAGGGTTGTATTCTTTCACCATACTTATTTAACCTGTATGCTGAACAAATAATCCAAGAAGTTGGGTTATATGAAGAAAACATGGCATCAGGATTGGAGGAAGACTCATTAACAACCTGCAATATGCAGATGATGCAACCTTGCTTGCTGAAAGTGAAGAGGACTTAAAATACTTACAGATGAAGATTAAAGACCACAGCCTTCGGTATGGATTGCATCTCAATGTAAAGAAAACAAAAATCCTCACCACTGGACAGATAGACAACATTTTTGTCAATGGAGAAAAGATTGAAGTTGTCAAGGACTTAATTTTTCTTGGATCCACTCATGGAAGCAGTAGTCAAGAAATCAAATGATGTACTGCATTAGACAAATCTGCTGCACAAGAACTTTTTAAAGTGTTGAAGAGCAAAGATGTCAGCGTGATGACTAAGACACACCTGACCCAAGTCATTGTATTTTCAATAACCTCATATGCATGCGAAAGCTGGACAGTGAATAAGGAAGACCGTAGAAGAATTGATGGTTTTGAGTTATGGTGTTGGAGAAGAATATTGAAAGTGCCATGGGCTGCCAAAAGAACCAACAGATCTGTGTAGGAAGAAGTGCAGCCAGAGTGTTCCTTGGAGGCCAGGATGGCCAAACTTCGTCTCTCATACTTCGGACACACTGTCGGAAGGGAGCAGTTGCTAGAGAAGGATATCATGTTTGGTAAGGTGGAGGGTCAGAGAAAAAGAGAAAGACCCCCAATGAGATGGCTTGGTAAAGTAGCAGCATCAATGGGCTCAAGCATATCAACAATTGTTAGGTTGGCCCAGGACACAGCAGTGTTTCGTTCTGTTGTGCATAGGGTCGCTATGAGTTGGTACTGATTCAATGGCACCTAACAATAACAATACCCTCTAGCCAGTGAATTGCTCTCCCTTCCCTCCCATCCCTGGTAATCATCAAAGCATGTTTCTTTTAGTATGAAAATCCTTTCCTGAGTTTTTACAATAGTAGTCTCATACAATATTTATCTGTTTGTGATTGACTAATTTCACTCTGCATAATGTCCTCTAGTTTTAACCATGTTATAAGGTGTTTCTCAGATTCATCATTATTCTTCACTGTTGCATGATGTTCCATTGTGTACTGAAGTTTGTTTATCCATTCTTTCACTGATGAGCATTTAGGCTATCTACATCTTTTTGCTATTGTGACTTTGTTGTTGTTGTTGTTAGGTACCATCGAGTCTGTACCAACTCATAGCGACCTTATGCACAGCAGAATGAAACACTGCCCGATCCTGGCCAACCTCACAATTGTTGCTATGCTTGAGTCCATTGATGCTGCCACTTTGCCAATCCATCTCGTTGGGGGTCTTCTTTTTTTCTCTGACCCTTCACTGTACCAAACATGATATCCTTCTTCAGTGACTGGTCCTTCCTTACAATATGTCCGAAATATGAAAGATGAAGTTTGGTCATCCTGGTCTCCAAGGAGCACTCTGGCTGTACTTCTTCCAAAACAGA
>NW_006408658.1:7341133-7383075 GCF_000296735.1 Chrysochloris asiatica | reverse complement strand
ATTCTTCTACGGTCTTCCTTATTTACTGTCCAGCTTTTGCATGCATATGAGGTTATTGAAAATACCATGGCTTGGGTCAGGCACACCTTAGTCTTCAAGCTTATATCTTTGCTCTATTATGACTAGTGTTGCAAGAAACATTGGTGTGCATATATCTACTTGTATCCTGACTTTATTTCTTGTGGATATATACCAAGTAGAGGGACTAATGTGTTATACAGAAATTTCTATTTCCAACTGTCTGAGGAAGTGCTATATTGTTTTCCACAGTGGTTGAACCATTTTATAGTCCCACTACCAATGTAGGAGGGTCCCCGTTTCTCCACACCCTTGCAGCATTTGTTATTTTCTGAATTTTGCTCTTAATGCGGTGTGAGATGATATTCACTGTTGTTTTGATTTACATCTCTCTAATGGCTAATGATCCTGAACATTTCATCATTTGTTTGTTGGCTGCCTGAATGTGTTCTTTGGTGGTGTCTGTTCATGTCCTCTGCCCATTGTTTTAATTGGGCTGTTTGTCTTTTTCTTATAGAGGTATTTTTGTTTTCTATAATTCTTAAAAGAGATTAGTTCCTTGTCTGATATGCATAATAAAAATTTCCCCTCCTGCCTGTAGGCTCTCTTTGTACTCTTTTGGTAAATTCTTTTGAGGCACGTAAGTGTTTAATTCTTAGGAGATCCAAATCATCAATTTTGTCTTCTACTATTTGTATGTTTTTTAGTTATGTTTGACAATGTATTTATGCCCCAGGCAGATTTTTAATCTATATGTTCTTTTCTAGAAATTCCGAGTGGAACAAATGGTTAAGTGCTCAAGTACTAGCCAAAAGACAGGCCTGGCCATCTGATTCTGAAAGGCCTCAGCCTTGAAAGCCCTATGGAGCAGTTCCGTTCTGCACATGTGGGACACTGTGAGTTAGAGGCAACTTGACAGTGTTAGGGTAAGCGAATAGGAGGAAAACGACTGAGGAAAATTACTGAGGCAGTGGAAAAGCGGCATTGGGAAAAGATCAATAAAGCCATAATATAAACCTTCAAATACAAAGAACAGAGGAGCAGGATGTGGACAAGAGATAGAATCTATGTCCCTGTCAGGCAGGCAGGATATAGATGAGATCAAATGGTAAAAATGATCTCCTGTGTGTCCAGAACCCTGGGGGGCTCATGAGCCTTCTCTCCCTATTCAACAACCCAGTGAGGGTGGTTAGCCATCAGCTACATATTAACCTCCCTCTGAATCAGTTTTCAGCGTAGGTGCAAAACCAGTTATATCAAGTATCCCAGATGCCTCTGCATTGGAATCCATCTTGAATTCTTAGACTCCATCATGACATCAGATGGGTGTGCAGCATGGGAAAAGGAGAAATGGAAGTAGACACATGAGAGAGGAACTACAAAAACAGGAAAGCCTGCCTCCTTTTGAAAGAAAGAATCTCTCCCTGTAAAAATATAGCATAAACATATGGGAATGTTTACCCATACTCTAATAAATCTCTTTTATGCTATGTTTCATGACTTTCTAGTTTTTTTGTAGTCTGACCCAGTAACAACTGTAATTAACAACAGCAACTAAATTATTTTTTATGTACAAACACATTTGGTCTTTAAAGCATTCAAATTAAGAAGGCAAACAATATTTTATACACTTTGCTTTGTAATATGTTTGCTACTGCTCAGCATGCTTTAAAAATGAAATAGACTATGTCAACATGTTGTTTGTACACTGCAGGTTTACCTATAATAATTGTATGTGTGTGTTTAACCTGAGACAATGGCTTCTACTCAGGTGGTTTATGTGGGAAGTGATCCCAGAACGCAGAGGGAGTGGGGCAGGGCCAGAAGGAGGAACATGGACGGAATGAAGTCAGCCTAAGGCATATCATGAAGTAGACCCCTGAAATGGGAAGTCTAGGCTTGATGTGACTGGGGTCTTCTGAGCAGCCTTATGTAATGAAGCTAGAAATGTTCCTGGGGGTGTGAAAGGGAGAGATTTTATCATTTGTCTCTTTTCATACATTGGTTAAAGGTTGTCCTATAGGACTTCGACTTCTGCTCCTGTGAACACGGAGTTGGCTCCCTCAGGCATTGTCTGTGCCTCTATTTCAGAGACACTTTATGGCACAAGGTTGAGACAACTAAGCACTTTAGGAGAGATGCATCTACTGGGACCAGCATGGGACAGTTCACTACAGCTATGACTCTGCAGTCATAGGAGGGGGCGAGAACGTGAGGTGGTGCACAAAAGGTGTTCGATATAATGAGCGTGCATACATATTAAAGTATATAAAAGCTAACTTCTAAACAAATTCATGAAGAATGAAGAAGAGAGGAAGAGTTGCTTAAAGTAAAGAAACATAGTCTTCAGTAGTGCAGGAGACTCCTAACACAGGATAGTGACATTTCTTCTGCATTTTTTTGCACGTCATATAACTGGTGGCCTCTTCTGAACGTGTACTTCTCTTACTTCTCAAAAGCCTGTTAGCATTTGTATCAATTCTCACTAAACTTTTTATAGTTAAAAAAAAAAATGTTGGTGAAACTACATATAAAAGTTATAGTCACCAAATTCTACCTGCATAATTCAGTGACATTGACTACATTCAAGTTGTACAATTATTCTTGGTATTCTTTTGCAATTTATTTCACTACCATTAGCATAAACTCAATGCCCCCTAAACAAAAATTCCCTCTGCTCCCCTCCCTCCCACTCCTTCTAATCATATGTAATTCCTGATGTGGCCCTGTAGGATAAGCATTGGACTACTAACCCACAAGGTCAGTAGCTCAAAGCCACCAGCTGCTCCTCAGAAACTTTATACAGGGTGGCTTATGATTTGGAATCGACTCCATGGCACTTAACAGCAACAACAATACCAACATATATTTGTTTAAGGAGTCCTGGTGGCACTATAGGATAAGCACTAGACTGCTAACTGCAAAGGTGACAGTGCAAACCTAGCAACCACTCTGCAGAACAATGAGGCTTTCTGGTCCCTTAAAGATTTACAGTTTCAGAAACCCTATACAGGGTCACTATGATTTGGAATTGACTCTCTTAGGGTAAGGGGACAGTAGAAAAATTACTGATGGCTATGGAAAAATCAGTAGAACCATAAAACCTCCAAATACAAAAAAGCAGGCAAGAAAGGCTAGGGATAAGATATAGAAATGATCTCCTTGTCAGGTAGCACAGGATATAGACAAGATAGGCAAAACTATCTCCTTCTACCTCTGGAATCCAACTGGGGTTTGTTTACCTTCCCTTCCTATTCAGCTACCCATTGGGTTTGCTAATTTTCAGCTACCTGTTAACTTCCCCCTTAACCAATTTCCAGCACAGACACAAAACCCATCGTCATATCACCCTAACATGGCGCCACCAGGGCAGACCTAGTTCTCGAACTAGGATCTTGTCTGAAGAGTACATGCGTGGACAGTTATGGCTAGTACCACAGATGCCTCTGCAATGGAATCTCTCTTGAAATCTTAGACTCCTTCATGGACCCCAGATACTCATGCAGCATAGGAAAAGAGAAACAAGGAAACAGCACACGAAAATAGAACTTCGCAAATAGGGAAGGCCGCCCCTTTTTTGGAATCTGTCTGGACTGTAAGCGTGAGATCCTGCAGTCTATGACATGTCTCCCCTGCAGGAGGCGCTGTTGTCTATGGCACGTCTCCCCTGTAGGTATTTCTATACTTTAATTAAACTATTCATTGCTATATTTCATGACTTTCTAGTTTTCTGTAGCCCGACCCGGTTAACAACTTGATGGTAGTGTGTTTGGTTTTGTTTTGGCTTAAATATTTGCTTGTTTCTTATAAATGAGATCATATAGGCTTTGTTATTTTGTGACAGACTTATTTCACTCAGCATAATGTTTCCTAGGTCCATCCATGTTGTGGCACGTATCAGGTCTTCATTTCTCTTTATGATTAATGTTCCATTGTATGTACATTCCTCACTTGTTTATCCATTCTTCTGTGGATGGACATTTTGGTTGTTTGCACATTTTGGCTATATTACATGAATAGTGGTGGACAGGTTCTTGCTTGGGTTCCTTTTTTCTCTTCTTGTCCACATAGGATTGGGATTTCTGGATCATATGCTAGTTTTATATTTAACTTTTTGAGGAGCTGGCAAGCTGTTTTCCACGGTGGCTGTACCAGTTTATATTCCCATCAACAGTACAAGAGGGTTCGTTTCTCTACAACCTCACCAACACCTAGTTTTTCTTTTCTTTCTTACTCTCTTTTTCAAACTTTGCTATTCTAATCGGGTGAGATGGTATCTCATTGTGTTTTCTCACTATGCTTTTGAATGCTACATGACTGTGTTGTTGATAACCGCCATCGAGTCTGTTCTGACTCATTACTCCAAGGAGCAGATGGTGAGTTTGAACCACTGACTTTGTGGTTCAAACTGACCTTGTGGTTCTGTGCTTATCCTTAGTGCCACACCAGGACTCCATGGCTGTGTTGTTGTTGTTAAGGGCCATCGAGTTGGTTCTGACCCGTAGCGACCCTGTATAGGGTTTCTGAGGAGCGACTGGTGAGCTTGAACCGCTGACCTTGCAGTTCAAGCAGCTTTGCAGTCTGGAGCATTGATCCACAGCGCCACACCAACACTCCATGGCTGTAGATAATTGTAAAAGAAAAAACCAACAGATGACAATAACATTCTCATTCTCTTCATCCTCACTAATGAAGGAACTAAAATTTCATAATGTGCTTATGTTACCTTCTATGACAATCATATCTATCATAAGGAGCTCTAGTAGCATAGTGGTTATGAATCGGGCTGCTAATCTCATGGTCAGCAGTTCGAAACTACCGGCTGTTCCGGGGGTAAATCCCTTAAAGATTTACAGCCTCGGAAACCCTATGCAGGGTTACTATGAGTCGGAACCGACTCCACGGCACATAACAACAACATGACTATCATACAACAGTGGTATCCTGATTAATAACCAAATAGATTGTAGCAACCCCCTGTTGTCAAACATTTCATTAGTTTTTTTGTTTTTTGTTTTTATTGTGAATTCAGTGTTGGTTTACATGGGAGAACATCAGTTTTACACTCATCCTATCGTATTTCATCTCATTGCAATGATTACAATCTCCTCCATGTTTTATCACTCAAAAGTATTTGCTTCTATTCCCTCTGTTTTGTTTTTGATGCACACAAAAACACTCAGGAATATGTTATCATTTAAGCAACCCAAAGGCATATTCTGTAATCCTGCCTCCTGGTTGCCAACACACAGCCTTTGTCTTTCCATGATTCTAGAATCCTCAGCTGCTGTATCTCTCCATGTCCTCATCTCTGCCTCCAACTGTGGTGTTGCAGCTTCTCTGGAAAGGGTCCCATATTCTGCTTGTACTCTTCTCCCTTGATGGTCCTAGGGCCCTCTGTTCCTGGACCGTAAGATTAACTACTTCCCCCTTTTGTTACAAAACTTCTACCTTTATAGTTGTGACCATCGCAATTCATTGCGATAACAATTATTCACTAATGAATCGTAAGAATCTCATTAGTATTTTATCAGTTGACATTTGATAAATACCTGAATAGACAGTAGCCACTTTCTGTTTTCAAGTATTTTGCTAGTATTTTTATCAGTTGACATCTGCTTAATACCTGAGGAGGCTGTGGCCACTTCCTGACCTCAAATACTTCTTCGCATTCTTATCAGTTGACATCTTCTGGGGTCTCCTTCAGATCTCACCATACTCTAATATCAGGTCCTATATTCAGAACTATTGGAGACAGACTAGGGTGTCTTTTCACCCCAAATTGTCTTCACTGCTTCTTGCAACACTAGTCATAATAGAGCAAAGATATCAGCTTGAAGACTAAGGTGTGCCTGACCCAAGCCATGGTATTTTCAATAACCTCATATGCATGCGAAAGCTGGACAGTAAATAAGGAAGACTGTAGAAGAATTGATGCTTTTGAGTTATGGTGTTGGAGAAGAATATTGAAAGTGCCATGGGCTGCCAAAAGAACCAATAGATCTGTTTTGGAAGAAGTACAGCCAGAGTGCTCCTTGGAGACCAGGATGACCAAACTTCATCTTTCATATTTCGGATATATTATAAGGAAGGACCAGTCACTGAAGAAGGATATCATGTTTGGTAAGGTGGAGGGTCAGAGAAAAAAAGAAGACCCCCAACGAGATGGATTGGCAAAGTGGCTCCAAGGGCTTTCTCTCTGACCTTGTACATGGAACTCAGGGCATGGTAGCCACAAACACAAACTTCCAGAAACAGTATGTTTGAAATGCTAGAGTTTTCAGACTTTCTCAGCAGTATTGTAAAAGCTACAGGTGTGTTTTTTAGTTTGTTTTTAGGACTACTGTGTGGGGAAACCTGGCAAAACAAGGAGAATAGCTCAAACTTTCACTTCAGAGGATACTTTTATACATTTAGTCCAGTTGCTTTGATATAAATGAAGTGTGTGGCTTAGAAATAAATTTTTATCAGTGTGTGTACTTTATAAGGAGCCCTGGTGGTATAGCAGGCTAAGCGTTGGATTGTATGGGACCTTGAATTGACTTGACATGGCTTTTCTATCCAAAGTCTTCTTAATTCCCACCAAGTGATTGGGTTTGTTCTTGTTAAGTGTCATCAAGTCAATTCTGACTCATAAAGACCCTGTATAGGGTTTCTGAGGAGTGACTGCTGAATTTGGACTACTGACCTTGTGGTTCAAACCAACTTTGTGGTCCAGCACTTATCTTACAGCACCACACCAGGACTCCAAGTGATTGGTGGGATTGGTATACAGGACTCTAAGATTGGGATTGGTCAGTTGTCCTCCAACCAGGTTTCAAAAGAGCCATCTCAGAAACCGAGACAGAAGATCCCAGGATCATCAAAAAGGAAGACCATGAGTGGAGTACGAGATCCCTACCTAGAAAAGTAGTGACAGCAGAAGCAACCACAGAGGTGATGGCAGACGTGGTGGCTTGGAGAGACAAAGCAGCTTTAGGCTCTAGGACCAAGAACTGGGGTAGAGGCCAAGGGGCCACATGGCTGAGAAACCAAAGACAAGAGTGAGGTGTGTCTGCAGTGTGGCAGAGAAAAGATGTTCCTGATTGGAGCACTATTGTGTCCTGAGTTGTTTTTTGATCCTGAATTGTACCTTGTTCACGTCCCTAATAAGCCCCATAATCATGAATATTGTTATGAGTTCTGTGTGGCCATTGCAATGGATTATTGAAGCCAGATGTGAAGCAGAGAGTGCTGTGGGAGGGATGGTTGGTGTCAGAATAAGGTAAGGAAGATTGTAGGGTAGAGCCATGTTTGACTCCCGCTTCATAGGAATCAGCCTAAGGCTGATTTTGAGTTTGATTCTCCATCTGCCTTGTGAAGCTAGGAGAAGTCAGACATGGCTCCCACATGGTTTTTTGCAGACTGTTAACTGAAAGATTGGCAGTTTGAACGGTTCTAGAGGAAAAAGACCCCAAATTCACACATATTTTACAGAGACCTCTTTATTAAGTCTTAGGACAAAGACAAAGCAAAGACAAATCATCTGGATAAGGGAGATCACCAGCAAGAGACCATAATGAGATTCAAAGGACTTAACGCTACATTGCTAATTATGGAAGATAGAAAGCAAAATAAATGAATTACAAAATCATGATTGGTGAAAGATCAGTTCATTGCTGTCATAGGTGGGATCACAACAGCAGGAAAGGAACAAGAATCAAGGTGCATACGCTAATGAAGATTAGAAAAGTTTATAGAATTGGCTCTGGGGCCCTCTGATCACCTTGGTTTGGGTATGATTTATGACCATGTGACCCTGGTACCCCAATTTCTACTAACAACAAGCCTAGGAAAGTCCCTGAGATTGAGACTGCGTGAGCTGATCAGGGGAGTCCTAGAAATCCACTTACAAACACACTCTGCCTGCAAGCAAAGCCTTTTTCTTTAATGACTAATGGTCAGAAGGAGCTTGGTGAAAGTTGAATTTATGGTCTCAAAATGGAATGGGTTCTCACTGAAAAACAGCTTTCCACAAACCAAATGTTTAGAATTTAAGTTCTAATACAGGAGCCACCAGCTGCTCCATGGGAGAGAAATGAGGCAATCTACTTCTTTAAAGATTTCTGGCCTTGGCCACCTTGTGGGTAGGTTCTATTCTGTCCTGTAGGGTCACTATGAAGGAGAATGGAGTCGACGGCAGTGGCTTTAGTTCTGGTGTGCAGTTTATAAGATGCAATATCTGTTGGCAAAAGAGCTCAAAGAGGTTTTTGTTTTATTTTTAAGCTTGGATTATTGAACAAATTGGTCATGAAGGAAGTACAGCCAGAATGCTCCCTTGAAGTGAGGATAGCAAAACTTCATCTTGTTACTTTGGACATGTTGTCAGAAGGAGCCAATCCCTAGAGAAGAACATTATTCTAAGAAAAAGAGAGGGTCAGAGAAAAAGAGGAGGACTCTCAACAAGATGTATTGACAAAGTGGCTTTGATAATGGCTCAAACATACCTATTCCAAAGATGATACAGGGCCAAGCAGCATTTTGTTCTATTGTATGTAGGGGCATTATGAGCCAGAGCATATAACAAAAACAACAACATCCTTTTCAAAACTATAAAGAAATTTTGTATGTCTTTATGACTCAAAGTATCTAGAATCAGTGAAGCTCATGAAACTTGGAGTCCTAAAAATGATAAATAAGTACAGGTGAAAGTATGGAATTAGGATGGCAAAGTGCACTTTCCATAACTTTTATAAGCATGCCATCTCCTGCAAAATAAAGATTGGGACTCTTTCCCCAAGATCCATCCATCAAAGTTCTCTGCAATTTCTTGCTGCTCCTCTAGGATCGTTCTCTGGCAGAGCTTTTGTATGTCAGGTAATGCTGTGCTGATAATTTCCTAGTTCCAATGATATGCACTGGAACATTTTATTCCAGATGCAACCTGCCAGCTGATCTCCATGGAAAGATTAAGGGTAAAAGCTGTTGAGTGAGATCACAGAAGGCTCATTAAAAGACGACATTGCACAGATTTTATAGGAAGGAGTCTATAAGTCTTGCCAAGTACCAAAATGGTGGCAGGTGTTGTTGTAAGGAATAGAAGAGACCTCATATTCACAAACATAAATATTATGTTGTTGCTGCTGCTGTTAAGTGCCGTTGAGTCAGTTACAACTCATAGCGACCCTGTATAGCATTGTCGAGGCTATACATCTTTGCAAGAGCAGAAGCCTCATCTTTCTTCTGCATAGTGGCTGGTGGGCCTGAACCACTGACCTTATGGTTTGCAGTCCAGTGCTTATTGTATAGACCCACTGCACTCCCATTAATGTTATACTTTTTATTAAATCTTGAAAAGGAGTAAAAACAAAGCAAACACAGATTGTCCGGGTGACGGAAATGACAGATAAAGTGTTCTGCCTCCACTTGATGACCTCGTATAGGGCAAAGAGAACAAAGAAATCTCCTCCCACAACCATGACTGATGGCAGCAATGTACCACATACCCATGTTGGGCCTACTAGAAACAGGGAGGGGAACTATTGCAAACAGGAAAACTTTACAGGATTACCTCTGAGAGCCTGGAGAAGAATGACACAAGCAGGTGACCACAAAAGCCCAGAAAAGTTCCTGTGAAGGATGACTGAGGACGTGGCACCAAACCCACTTCTTAATAAATTCTGTTTCTTATTTTGGCAGTTCAGCCATCAGGGGCTCAAGAAAAATAGTCATCTCAACACTAGGCACTGTGCTAGGGGAAAATAAGCCAAAAATTATAGTAGTAAAAAGTTTCTATTCAGCATATGCAGCAAAGAGGATATAGAGGGGAAACAGAATGGCATGTCATCAGAACAGTCTCTGATATATATAAAGGTTAAAACATCACTGTTGTTTGTTAGGTGCCTTTGAGTCCGTTCTGAATCAGTGACTCTATGCATCAATCTCACGCTTGAGCCCATTACAAATGCCACTGTGCCAATCCACTTTGTTGGGCGTCTTCCTCTTTTTCTCTGACCCTCAACTTTACCAAGCATGATGTCCTTCTCCAGGGACTGGTCCCACCTGAAAACATGTCCAAAGTATGAGAGACAAAGTGTCTCCATCCTGGCTTCTAAAGAGCATTCTGACTGTACTTTTTCCAACATTCCTGGAAATCCATAGTACTTTTAATATTCTTCTCCAACACCATAATTTGAATGCATCAATTTATCTACAGTCTTCCTTATTCATTGTCCTACTTTCACATGCATATGAGGCTATTAAGAATGCTATGGCTTGTGTCAGTCAAATCTTGGTTCTCAAACTGACATCTTTGCTCTTGAACACTTTAAGAGGTCTTGTGCAGCTCTCATGAATGTTGATAGTGGATCCAAATAAATGACGTCTTTGACAACTTCAGTCTTTTCTCCATTTATCATGATGCTATTTATTGGTTCAGCAAGGTTGATTGTTCAAATTCACCAGCTGCTCCTTGGAAACCCTTTACAGGGTTGCTATGAGTCAAAACTGACTGAAAGGCACTTAACAACAATTTATTGGTCCAGTTGTGAGGATTTTTGCTTTCTTTACATACTAAAGAAAATAATTCATACTGAAGGTTGTACTCTTGATCTTCGTCAGTAAGTATTTTAAGTCCTCTTCACTTCCAGCAAGCAAGTGTGTATCATCTACATGTTGCAGGTTGTTAGTGAGTCTTTCTCCAATCCTGATGCCATGTTCTTCATATAATCCAGCTTCTTGGATTATTGGCTCAGCATATAGATTGAATAAGTATGATGAAAGAATACAACCCTGATGCACACCTTTCCTGATTTTAAACCATTCAGTTCTGTCCAAACAACTGCCTCTTGGTCTATGTCCAGTTTCTTCATAAGTGTAATTAAGTGTTCTGGAATACCCATTCCTTACAGTGCTATCCATAGCTTGTCTTAATCCACACAGTAGAAAGCACAGGTAAAAATACTTTTGGTGTTGTCTTCTTTCAGCTAAGCTCCATCTGACATCAACAATGATATTTCTAGTTCCATGTCTTTGTTGAAACTGGCTTGAACTTCTGGCAGTTTCCTGTCAGTGTACTGTTGCAGTTGTTTTTGAAATTATCTTCAGCACAATTTTACTTGAATGTGATATTAATGATATTGTCTGATGATTTTCACATCCCATTGGGTCAACTGCCTTTGGAATGGGCACAAATATGGATCTCTTCCAATCAGATACTAAGGTATCTGCTTAAAACAATGAATATAGTGGACTGTTTCTCAATAGATCAAAGACACAATATTGCAGGAAAACTTTGGGGAAGGGGATCCAACAGGCTAGGAAACAGGAAAGAAGATAAAGGATAATTGCCCTTCATCTACATAGCTTTGCCAAGAGCAAGAGCTTCCTGGGCTGAGTTCCTTAGGTCCTTTTTGTGATCACTTATGAAGTTTTGTCTTTCCTGTGTGCAAAATATTCCTTTAGCTCTTATGGAATTCTCACATTTACAGGCATGTCAAAATTGTGTCAGAGGAGAGGTGGCAAGATGGCAGACTAGGCAGAAAGGCTGTATGAATCCTCTACAACAAAGATACGGAAAACCAAATAAAACAGATGCAGGTGATAGTCCTAGAACTCTGAGCTTCAGATGAAGGGATAGAGAAGTTGGCTGAATGCTTACTAGGAGAGAAAGGTGAGCAGACATGGCACAAAAATGACAGACTGATGACCTGTGTCAGCTGACCAGATGGGCACAGCCATCTTGAGTTTTGTGAGTGGTTTCAGAGACAAAAAAAAACCTTAATGGCTTTGCAGAAGCATATCCATGTTGATATTTTTTCTTGTTCTCCACACTCTTCTGGTAACCAGAGGCGAGGCTGGCCTCCACCAGTGTATACCCCCAGAGAAGCTCCTGCTCTCCTGGTAGTTGGAGCTGCACGGTGGTGAGCAGTGCAGTTGTGGGCCCCAGTAAAGGAAGGGAGTGTTCCCCTTCACCACACTTACTCAATTTTCATGCTGAGCAAATGATCTGAGAATTTGGAACCTATATGAAGAAGAACGCAGCATCATAAACAACCTGTGATACGCAAATGACACAACCTTGCCTGTGGAAGGTGAAGAAGACTTGAAACACTTACGAAGACACCTATTCCTAGGAGGTCTGAGGCTGAGCATGCATCTTCTACAAGTTAATGTCTAATGGGTTAGCATGTGGTGACTTGAAAGAAAGGGATTATGCAAAAGTGTCATGGTTGTGGCAATGGAAAATCCAGAGGAAGTGAAAAGAATATTATAAATGGAAAATACACAAGAACAAAGTATGGCAAATGGAAAGTAAAAATGGAAGAGTATGTATATTCAGAGACAGAAATAATTTTTAAAAAAGAAAAAAATTCAAAGTGGGAAAATACAAACATCCTTGAGCTTGTGTAGCTTTGAACAAAAACACATATAAGTTTTTCTGGTATGATAAAAAGAGTTCATATGTTGTAGCATTGCCTATAAAATGTTATATAAGGTGCAGCCTTAAAGGACAAATGTTGTTAAGTGCCATGGAGTTGTTTTCAATTCATAACAATCCTGTATAGGGTTTCCGAGGAGCATCTGGTGGGTTTGAACCACAGACCTTGTGGTTCAAGCCAACCTTGCTGTCCAGTGCTTATCGTACAACACCACAAAACTTTAAGTCTTTGGGTATTAAATAAGCAGTGTCCACTGAAAAGGAAATGATTAGGACAAGAGATACCGAATCTCATGCAGATTCAAAGCTAGGATAAGATGTAGATCAAACAGCAACAGCTTGAGAAAGTCTAGTTACCAATCTTACGTTATCGTTCTGAGTCCTGGTGTGATATTGTAGAATAAGCACTGGACTACTACTCCCAAGGTCAATGGTTCAAATCCACTGGTAGCTCCTTGGAAACCCTGTACAGGGTCCAACAACTAATCTTATAGGTGAAGTAATATCTCACAGTTGTTTCTATTTCAATGTGTATAGAAGCCAGCATTTAGAAATATTGTGGGTCAGTTTTCCTCATTGGTGGTCTGCTTATTTGTTTTTAAAAACTTTTTTTGGAAGAAGGATTGTTTGTCTTTTTAAATTTAATTATTATTAAATTATTAAAATATGTAGATGCTCTTTACATGTCACAAATCTTGCAAAGATCCTTTCCCAAATCTGCTTTTGCATTTGATTTTATTTATGGTTTATTTTGTCACTCAGAAGTTCATTTTTTTTAGCCCTGACTTCACTTACTGACTGTGTAAAAGTAAAATTTAACTTACAGAAGCACTTGTCTAGGAGATACCAAAATGAATGTTTTATTCCATTGCAACTTGTTCTTTCCAGCTGAAATTATGAACTTCATGACTACTGGATACCAGATCTAACAGAAGACTTCTTCCTCAGTAACGAACAAGAGAATTGATTTTAGACAATTGTATGTAGACCTAGGGACTCAGTCTATCCTATCTGAAGTGCTAGTTCTTGCTATTTTGTTATCACAATCACTAGGAAACATCTAACATAACACTTAAGACTTCTGGCTTTTCCCTGGTATGTTCCCTTTTTTTATCTCTTGACTCTGTCTTGTTCTTTGACAGTCATTCCATAACCTCTCAGTGCCTCAGTTGTCTCAATTGTAAAACGGAGAAAGAATAGAACCTACCTCATAGGGCTATTATGAGCATTAAATAGTTTGTGCTTAGTACAATATATGCTTGAGACAGAATTATTGTTAATTTTTCACCCATGGAAGTGCCAGTTTTCCCAACACAATTCATTTACTCATCTTTCTCTCTTCCTTTGTTTGTGAGGCCATCACAGTCATAGAATGAGGACCTGTATTTGTAAGGGTCTTTTTCATGGCTCTTTATTCTGTCCAAAGAGCTTTATGTCTATTATTGCATAATTATACTGTATGATTTTATTTTTATTTGTAATTTGTCTCAGTAGCTGGTAGGTCAAGTGCAACGGTATTTGTACGTATGGAGAATGAAGACTGGGGTGGGGGTGGGGAGACAGATTTTCTGTACATCTTAATCAACCTACCCTTGGGTCCCTGGCATCTTCACAAAACTTAACTTTACTTCAACAATTACTTGGTGAGTAGAACTCTGGACACTCAGCTAGATTTCCTGACTTCATTCACACTTTGGACCATGCCTATTCATTTCCTCAGAGATAATCAGAGCGGTGAAAATAGGAAGGAATATATTTGAGAATTATTATTAAAACTAATTGGTGGGGCTTGGTAACTGCTTGAATTCCTGTGTGGTAGTGTGGGGAGACGGATTTATTTAGGACAGCGCTAATATTTGCAGCTCAATCAATCAACACCACAAGGATATCTCTGAGCAGTATATGACATGAACCCATTAACTGTGAACAACACAAGCATCAATCTAATGCTATAAAACATTTTCTTGAGCAAAGAATCTGTAGAAAGATATAGTCACAGAAAGGTGATGATTATAACTGCATAAGTCTTATTTCTTAAATTGTAGTATTCATCACAATACTACTGAAAGCAATCTATAGATTCAACAATCCTGATAAAAATTCTAACAGCCTTCTTTACAGAAATAGAAAAATCAATTCTCAACTTTATATGGAGTCGCTAGAGGCCCCCAAAGCTAAAACAATGCTGAAAGACAAGAACAAAATAGGAAGACTCACAATTTCTGATTTTAAACATACTATGAGTCTTGGTGTGGTGCTGTGGGTTAATGTGCCAGACTGCAAAGCCATTTGAACTGCAAAGTCAGCAGTTCAAGCTCACCAGCTGCTCCTTGGAAACCCTATGTAGGGTCACTATGGGTTGAAACTGTCTCGACGGCACTTCACAACAACAGCAGCTGCATTTAACTGTGTAGGTCATAAAATACTATGGATAACATTATAAAGAATGGGGATTCTAGAACACTTAACTGTTCTCATGCAGAATCTGTAAACAGACTAAGATATAGTAATTCAAACAGATCAAGGGGATATTGAATGGTTTAAAATAAGGAAATGTGTGTGTCAGGAGTGTAGCCTTTCACCACACTTATTTAATCTGTATGCTGAGCAAATGAGTTGAAAAGTTGGAATCTATCACAGCATCATGAACAACCTGTGATATGCAAATGACACAATCTTGCCTGTGGAAGGTGAAAAAGAGTTGCAACACTTACTGACAAAGATCAAAAAGTATAGCTTTCAGTGTGGATTACACCTTAACATAAAGAAAGCAAAAATCCTCACAACTGGACTAATAAGCAACATCATGAGAGATGCAGAAAAGATTAAAGTTGTCAAGGAATTCATTTTGCTTGGATCTATGATTAGTACCCATGGAAGCAACAGTCAAGAAATCAAATGACATACTGCATTGGGTAAATATTCTGCAAAATACTCCTTTAAAATATTAAAAAACAAAGATGTCACTTTGAAGACTCAGGTATGCTTGACACAATGAAGTATTTTCAATCATTTCATATGCATGTGAAAACTGGACAATGAATAAGGAAGATCGGAGAAGAATTGATGCTGTTGAATTGTGTGTTGGCTTTGAATATTGAATATAAAGAATAGAATACCATTGACTGCGAGGAGAAAAACAAATCTTTCTTGGAAGAAGTACAACCAGAACACTGCTTAAAAGCAAATATGGTGAAACTTCATCTCACATACTTTGGATGTGTTATCAGGAAGGACCAATCCCTGGAGGAAGACATCATGTTTGCTAAAGCACAAGGTCAGTTAGAAAGAAGAAGAGCCACAATAAGATGGATTGACACAGTGATTGCAACAATAGAATGAAACATAGTGTTTGATTTTGTTTTAGATCAGGTTTTCTAGAGAAGCAAAGCCAGTGAAACATATATATGTAAATATACATAGAAGTTTATTATCAAGGAAATAACTTATAATAGTACAGTCCCAGGTCACCAGCTGAAGAGAGAGAGAGAGAGTCTCTCTTGCATGTCCATTATATTGGGAGCAGACCACACCCCCAAAGAAGCATCCCTTTAATTGATTGGATGCTCACAGCCACTCATCAGCATTAGCTATGCCTATATCAGATTTCATCACCTTGAGAATAAGCACATTCCAACTGCCAAACTTTTGGAAATCCTGGCCTAGTCAAGTTAACATGAAAACCTAACTACTACAGATTATAAGGATGATGCAGGACCAGGCAGTGCTTTGTTGTACACAGGGTCACTATGAGTCGTAACTAACTCAAAGGCACCTAGCAACAACATGTATTGGGTTTCCAAGGAGCAACTGCTTGGTTTGAACCACCAACCTTGTGGTTAGCAGCCCTGTGTTTATCCTACAGTGCAACATCAGGACTCCTAACAACAACATACAGATACAATAATCAAAACAGTCTGGCACTGGTATAACATTATTAGATACATAGACCTAAGAATTAAGTCCATTTGATGGGTAAAGAAGAATCAATAAATGGTGCTGAAAAAATTGGATTTTCACATATAGAAAATTAAATCATGTCTTTCCTTCACATCATACACAAACACATTCTAAATTATTAGAGACCTAGCTGTACAAACTAAAACTATAACATTCATAGAATAAAAAGCAGGGACAAGGTTGTCAGGCCTAGCTTTCAACAACGGATTATTTAATATAACAAAACCAAAAACAGCAAAAGACAAAGAAAATAAATTTCAAAAAAAGATTTTAGCAAATAATTGAAAAGACAGGCTACTGATTGAGAGAATACTTTTGGAAACCATATAATCAACAAGAATCTAATAACCCCCAAATATGCATAATTTAATGAGCTCTGGTAGCGTAGTAGTTACAAATCGGGCTGCTAACCTCAAGGTCGGCAGTTTGGAACTAACAGCTGTTCTGTGGGAGAAAGATGAGGCTTTATGCTCCCGTAAAGATTTACAGCCTCAGAAACCCTATGCAGGATCACTATGAGTTGGAACCGTCTCCACAGTACTTAACAACAACAACAACATGCATAATTTGAAAATGTAACAACAAAAAGACAAATAAACTAATCATAAAATGGACAAAGAACATGAATAGACATTTCACTAAAGAATAGCATTTCACCATGAATGTTCTTTCACCATACTTATTCAATCTGTATGCTGAGTAAATACTCTGAGAAGTTGGATTACACATTTCACCAAACACATGAGAAAGTGTTCAATGTTGTTAGCCATCGGAGACATGCAAATCAAAGCCACAATGAGATATCATTATACTCTTACTAGGATGACAAAGATAGAAAGAAATAAACGGAAAATAATGGGTGCTATCAAGGATGTGGGGAAATTGGAAACCTTATCCATTGCTGGTGGGAATGCAAAATGGTATAGTCACTGTGAGAAACAGTGTTGCAGTTCCTCAAAAAAACACCAAATGACCAAGCAATTCCACTCCTAGGAATATATACCCAAGAGACATGCAAACAGAAACCCAAAAAGATACTTGTATACCAATGTTAAAGGTTTATATGGACAAAATAAAGAAACATCAAGAAAGTATTTAAAGAAGATGGGAGGAATACATAGAGTCACTGTACCAAAAAGAAATGGTCGATGTTCAACAATTTCAAGAGGTAGCATAAGAAATCTATGGTACTGAAGGAAGAATCCAAGCTGCAATGAAAGTGTTGGTGAGAAACACGGCTCCAGGAATTGATAGAATACAGATTGAAATAATTCAACAAACTGATGTAGCATTCACTTATCTATGCCCAAAAATTGGAATACAGTTACCTAATCAACCTATTGGAAGAGATCGATATTTATGCCCATTGCAAAGAAAGGTGACCCAGTGGAATGCTTAAATCAGTGAACAATAACATTAATATAACATGCAAGCAAAATATTGCTGACAAGAAGTTTTACATGGTTACAACAATATATAGACAGGGAATTGTCAGAAGTTCAAGCTGGATTCAGAAGAGGACATGGAATTAGGGGTATCAATGCTGAAGTCAGATGGACCTTGGCTGAAACCAGAGAATACCAGAAAGATAATTACTTGTGCTTTATTGACTATGCAAAGGATCTTGGCTGTGTGGGTCATAACAAACCATGTACAACATAATGAAGAATGGTTACTCCAGGTAGTTGTTGTAACAGAAAAAGTGGATACTGAATGGTTTAAAATCAGGAAAGGCATATGCCAGAGTTCTATCCATTCACCATACTTATTCAATCTGTTCATTAAACAAATACTCTGAGAATCTGGATTATTTGATTATATAGCATCAGGATTGGAGGAAGAGTCATTAACAATCTGCAATATGCAGATGATACAACCTTGCTTGCAAAGAGGATTTAAAATACTTACTGATGATGATCCAAGATTACAGCCTTCAGTATGGATTGCATCTCAATGTAAAGAAAACAAAAATCCTTACAATAAATAACATTATGAAAAATGAAGAAATGATTGATGTTGCTAGACTTAATTTTGCTTGGGTACAAAATTGATTGTCATAGAAGCAGCAATCAAGAAATCAAAGGACATATTGTAGTAGGCAAAATATGCTGCAAAGTCTTTAAGAGATTTAAAGTGTTCAAGAGCCAAGATACCAGTTTGAGGACTAAGGCAAGCCTGACCCAAGTCATGGTATTTTCAGTAGCCTTATATGCATGCAAAAGTTGGACAATGAATAAGGAAGACTGTAGAAGAAGCAGTGTGTTTGAATTATGGTGTTGGGAAGAAGGTTGAAAGTACCATGGACCGCCAGAAGAACACACAGATCTGTCTTGGAAGAAGTACAACCAAATGTTCCTTAGAAATGAGGGTGGCAAAACTTCATCCCTCATATATCAGGAGAGACCAGCCCCTGGAGAAGGACATCATGCTTGGTAAAGTGGAGGGTTAATGAAGGAAACTAACACCCCTATGAAATGCATTGCCACAGTGGCAACAGCAATACTCTCAAATATAGCAACAATTGTGAGGATGGTGCAGAACTGGGCAGTGTTTCATTCTGTTGCTGAAGTTGGAACTTACTCAAAGGCATCTAACAACAACAAGCAACATAGCAGTGTTCATTGCAGCACTATTCAATATAGCCAAAAGGTGGAAACAGCTTAAATGAGTGAATGGATAAACAAATATGGTAGTTATTGTGGTTGTGTGCCACAGAGCCGGTTCCAACTCATAACAACCGTATATAGGATTTCTGAGGCTGTAAATCTTTATGGGAGCAGAAAGACTCATCTTTCTCCCATGGAATGGCTGGTATTTCTAACTGCTGATCTTAAAGTTAGCAGCCTGACTCATAACCACTGCATTACTAGAGTGGAGTACTACTCCGTCAGTAGGAGAAATGAAGTCTTGCTATATAGTATGCTATGGATAGAGCTCTGGTATGGCTCTGTGGAATAATGTACAAGGTCAGTTTGAACCACAGGGTTGGTGGTTCAAATCCACCAGCTGCTCCTTGGAAACCTTATACAGGTTGCTATGAGTTGGAATCGACTCGATGTCACTTAACAGCAACATAGTATGGCTGGAGCTTGAAGACGTTGTTGTTAGGATTTGATTATACATAAGCAACCTCCACAGCTACTCCTTTGTTATTGTTTTTGTTGTATTTATTCACCTGAAACAACAGATATAGAAGAGTCAGGAATAGGAGGAGGATATGGAATGTATTGCTGATTACCTTCACGAAGGATTGCCTCCTTTGACATGAGACCAAAAGAGCTGGATGATGATGGCTACCATTGCTGAGCATTTAGATCAAAGATTCCATGGAAGAATCCTAATCAAAAGGGGGAAAATGTAGAGCAGAATTTCAAATTCTCATGGACTCTAGACTTTCTGGATCCATGGAGGATGGATGAACCACTGAAAGTAGTGGCCTGAGAAAGTCTTTAAATCATAAACTAAAAACATTCCCTGAAGTCTTCAGGAACTGAGCCATAGTTTGGCTTTACTAATAAAAACCGGTCTTCATCGAGCATAGAGTAATCTTGTATATATTCATATTAAGTATACATATGGTTGACAGCAGCAGCTTGAATGATTGGATGGGAACTTTAGGAAGCAGTAAGCTAATGTTAATGAGGGAGGAATAACTCAGAAATTGATGGTGAGAATGGCTGTACAACTCAAAGAATACAACCAATGTCACTAAATTGTACATGTAGAAACTTGAACTGGTGGATTTTTGCAAGGAGCTCTGGTAGCGTAGTGGTTATGAATCGGGCTGCGAACCGCAAGGTCAGCAGTTCGAAACTACCAGCGGTTCTGCGGGAGAAAGATGAGGCGTTTTGCTCCTGTAAAGATTAACAGCCTCGGAAACCCTGTGCAGGGTCGCTATGAGTCGGAACCGACTCCACGGCACATAACAACAACAACAACATTGTCAACAACAAAATAACAAAATTTAAAGACAAATAATGTACTTTAAATAAAAAGTTTTTATTGTGAATTGAATGAGGGCAGGATCATCAGTTTTACATTCAACAAATTGTACACCTTGTTTCATTACAATTATAACCCCCTCCATGTACCATTAGTTAACAGCATTTCCCTCTATTCATTTTAGCTCCCTTTTTTAAAAAAAAAACAACAAAAAAACACCACATTCTGCAAGTCTGCCTCCTGGCTGTCAGCTCTCAGTTCCTCTCTTCCCATGAATCTAGAATCCTCAGCTGCTCTTATCTCTCCATGTCCCCATATTTGCCTCCATCTCAGGTGTCGCTGCTTCTCTGGATAAGGTCCCATATTCTGCTTGTGCTTTTCTCCCTTGATGGTTCTAGGGTCCTCTGTTTCTGGACTGTAAAATTAACTACTTCTTCGTTTTTGTTACAAAACTTCTACCTTTAAGTACTTTCAAGACTGTTGTTTCTAACATTGCATGCCAATATTTTTTTCATCAAAGTGAAGCATTAAGAGACTAGGGACTTAACAACAAGGGTCATCATTTTAAAAAGAGAGTATAGAGTTTTTGCAGTCAGACTCAATAGAATACTTTGATGTCTGTGGGGGGCCATGAATGTAATGTAGCCCACAGAAATGATCCTATGTCCCACTCCCTGGTATTGTTGACAATGAAGAGTCTATCTGGTCCCTGACTCTTTGCTGCTTTGTGACATCCCTGCTTCTCAAACTTCATGGAGAACCAGGCATCAGGAGGGCAGGGCTATAACTCTGCATGGAAGATCAGCAGGACCAGGAGACTAAGCAGCAGTAGGAGGTATGCAGTGCTTTCTCTCATTCCTGCAGATGCAAGGAATTAAAGGAAAGCTTTCTATATGGGTTATCTCAAGACATGGGCCTTTCAAACTTTTAAAACTTCACTCTAAATATCAAGCAGGTGACTCTGAAGGCCCGCTATACCTAGCCAGCAGTGAATTAAGAGATCTCTGCAATACTCAGAAGTATCAGGGAAAGATGGAATTGTGAGAACATTTCCTTTTGGTTTTCTAATTTTAAGATCATCTCTGAGTTTTCAGCCCCTCCCATAACTCATTTCCCAGATGCCTGGTACAAAAGACTTTCCCCACCTGGTGTCCAGAGCTCCTCTGGCCATTGTCTTTCTCCACTCCGGAAGGTGTTTCTGGGTCTGGGCTTCATGAAGTCCAGCATTTGCAGCAGCATACAGACTCCTTTCTCTACTAGCAAGTGCTAACTGGGAGTTCTGTCTTTTGATAAAATTTGGCTTCTTCACTTGGGGTTCTCAGCCTACCTGAATGTGAATGCCAACCACGTGGCCTGAGATGGTGGGTAGCATCTTTCTTCTGCTGAACTATTTAGTTTACTTGACTACCCTGTTTTTACTAGGCTTGATTCAAATTCAAAATTCCTCCATGCAATTACTCTCTGTGTTTCCATTTATAGCACAGAAATTTCTTTTTTCCAGCAGGCTTTCTGAGTATAATTACTAATTTAGTCTACATTTACCAGAACTTTGGCTCCTCTGCACCTAAGAGCCTCTTCTAGTTAGACTTCTGGCCTCTTAACAAAATTTAACCTGCTTCAATGATATGTGCTGGAGCTCTGATTCAAGCCAGGCCCTTAGTGCAGATGAAATTGGGAAATAAAGTCCCTGGCATTAAAGAGGTCACCTGACTGCAACCAAATATCATTATATAAATGGTGAGTGCACAGCTGAGGTATGCACAAGGTTCTCCAAGGGAAATACAAAGTTAATATTTAATGAATAATGTCTATTGCTAAATCATAGACTTCTCTTTTCATCCTCACAGCAGTACCACTGAGGTATTTATAATTGGTATAATATTTGGAGTCCTGATATGGCACTGCAGGATAATGTGCTGAACCACAAAGTCAGTTTGAACCACAAGGTCAGTGGTTCAAACTCACTAACTTCTCCTCGGAAACCCTATACAGGGTCGCTATGGGTCAAAATTGACTCAACCGCACTTAACAAAAACAACATCCATTTTACAAATGAGGAGACCTTAAAGATTGCTCAGGTAACTTGCTCACAGTAACAGAATAGTGGTGGTCAAGCCTGGATTACCTTCAGGTGGTCTGACCCCAAATATGAGTATGGTGGAATATTTAAGTTTAGCAGAATGTTTTCAGGAAAGCTGATCATAGGCAGATCTTGAATGATAAACCTGGAAAACCAAACCCATTGCTCTCTAGTCAATACCAAGTTACAGTAATCCTATGGTGGTGATGATGTGCCATGGAGCCAGTTACAACTCATAGCAACCCTGCATAGGGTTTCAGAGGCTGTAAATCTTTATGGGAGCAGGAAGCCTCATCTTTCTCTCATGTAACCACTGGTAGTTTTGAACTGCTGACCTTGAGCTTAGCAGCCTGACTCATAACCACTACTCTAAGGGTCGGAACCGACTCGACGGCACTTAACAACAACAACAACAACAACAACAACAACCAGTGCTCTATACAACACAGTAAAACTGTCCCACAGGATTTCCAAGGCTGTAATCATATGGAAACCAACTGTTACATCTTTCTTCCATGGAGTGACTAGTGAGTTTGAACTGCCAACCTCCCAGTCAGCAGCCAAACATTTAACCAGTATGACACCAGAGCTCATAGTCCTTGAATGATAATGAATTCATTATAACTGATATCATCTTAGATTGAATGATGGTCAAAGGGAATGTGATATGTGCTCAAGTGTAAAGCAGGGAGACCTGAGAGCCAGGACACCTTGGGAAAGAGGATTGTTGTTGTTAAGTGCCGTCAAGTCGATTCCGACCCATAGCTACCCTGTATAGGGTTTCCAAGGAGCAGATGCTGAGCTTGAACCACTAACTTTGCAGTTTAAACGACTTTGCTGTGTGATGCATTAGCCCACAGTGCCACACCAGGACTCCTGGGAAAGAGGATTGTTGTTGTTGTTGTTGTGAAGTGCCATTAAGTCGGTTCCAACCCATAGCGATCCTGTATAGGGTTTCCAAGGAGCAGCTGGTGAGTTTGAACCACGAACCTTGCAGTTCAAATGTCTTTGCAGTCTGGTGCATTAACCCACAGCACCACACCAAATGGAGTCTGCTCACTGCAGCATTTCTCATCTATCCATCACAGGATTGGAAGGGGTGGTATCCTTTCTGATGTTTTCCATTACTACTTATAACCATTACTAATATGTCTCCACTGAACTTCGCTGGTTTTATTACTATTAGCTGGAGTCCTCGTGTGGCAATGTCAGAGAAGCACTGGACTGCTAACTGCAAGGTGGACAGTTCAAACTCACCAGCTGCTCCTTGGAGCCCCTATACAGGGTCCCTATGAGTCAGAATAGACTCAACAGCATTTAACAACAACAACAATAAGCCTTCATCAAAGGATCCCTGGTAGTGTACTCAGCTGCTAACCAAAAGGTCAGTGGTTCAAACCTAACAACAACTCGGTGACAGAAAGACCTGATGATCAGCTCTGGAATGGTTACAGCCTAGGAAACCCTCTAGGGTAGTTCTACTCTGTTCTAAAAGGTCACTAGAATTCTGAACCAACCCACCAGCACAAAACAGCAATCCTTCATTAGGGAGCAGTGGTGGTTCAGTGGGAGAAGTCTTGCCTTCCATGTGAGCAAGCTCTATGCGCTTCACAGGCAGCCACCATCCATCTGTCAGTAGAGACTGGTGTGGTGCTCTGATGCTGAATAGGTTTCAGTGGAGTTTCCAGACTAAGATAGACTCAAGGGGAGGGGACAGCAAGGAGATCTACCTTTGAAAATCAGCCAATGAAAATGTTACGGATCACAATGGTTTGATCCACAGCAGATCATGGACCCCACAGCATTTTTTTTTTTTTTTTGTGCATGGGTTTTCTAGGAGTCAGGGGCCAATATCACAGAAGCAACAACATTATCAACCCTTCATCAGTCCAGCCATTTTCCCTGCTCATGTGGTGTACTATAGGCCCACACCTCTAAATACTTGTAGTTTTTTTTTTTAACTTCCTCAGCCCCAACTCTATTCACCTCCTCTTCAGTCTAGCCAATCACATCGTTGGAAATATCCTACACTCTAAGAATCTTCAAACTATACACACTAGGGAAAATATCCACTGTCCTGTTTTCTGACCACACCTCGCAATCTCTTCTGCAATAACTCTTTCACTAAGAACACCTCATGGAAAATGCTGGTCCCAGACCTCTCTCTACTATCACTGTCACTTCCTCAGCTTAGGCACCATCATGTCCAGTCAGGATTACTACAACCACCTCACCATTCAGCCTGGAACCAGGTCTCCCAACTCCCCTGGTCCTTCCCATTGTCACACAGACTAGTATTTTCCATAACTCATTTTACCCTGTATCCATCAGATCTTTCTGAACTTTGCATAGCATGAAGGTTGGGAATTTGACTGGGTCAGAAACTACCATGTGTCTTTGAGGCTGAGCTCTGAGGTTTATTCCAGGATACCAGTCCTATCTGCTTAGGAACCCAGTACTTATAAACAGTAGATTGGAGGCTCAACTTTTCTCTCCCCTGGGTGGCTTCTGGTAGGAGAGCACCCTTCTTCTATTTTAGGACGGCCCGACCACTCCCACCTCAAAACAAACCCAGACTTACCTAAGTTGTTGAAGTTGCTGGAATTTTTAGTAGAATTATAATAGAGGCAATTGAAAGTACTTTTACTTTTTTGGGGATGTTCAAGTAGAATTATGTTTTTTCCATTTTCCTAATTTACGGTGACTTTTTTATACATCTCATACCCTGGAATTAGCATGTACTCTTCCTTTGGATAGTAAGAAAATGCTTTAATATAAACACCCAAGCAGGCTTCGATGCAAAACTGTGTCTTACCAGAAAATTATGCACCTTTAGACAACAGTGATGAGGCAAATTGTCCAAAATGTACATTTCCTTTCCCACTGTAAGAAAATGCAAACTTACAACCTCTATAAACTTTGTTACACTTCCCAGAATTTAGAAGCTGAAGAGCTCTTGTCAAATAATAAAGGAAGGCTTTGAAATGAAAATGATGTAGATTTTGAAGAAAATTTTGTGAATTTTGATGAAAATGTCTCGCAACTTCATTAAATTTTTCTGCAATGGCCCAGTATAGGCTACTGTAACCATTCCATGGAAGTCATTGAAAGGTTTTGGATAGTTTATTGTTTCCTTTATTTGCTTCCATTTTTGCTCTGCCTTTTCCCACTCAGTTTTCAAACCTTGATTGACTTCCAGTTCTTCTTTTAACAGCTGGGGTGTTTTTTCCTCCATTTCTTTAGTACATCCCACACACTGATCATTATATGCATTGGTGGCCATATCTAGGCTTACCTGGCCAGCTACCTGTAAAGAAGAAGTTGTGTTCCTTGTCATATTCACTGCAGAGTCAGAGCATGGTAGATGCTGTACAGAGCCCACTGTTTGGGTTTCTTGCTCAGCATGAAATGTCATGTGTTCCTGTCACAGTGCTCATGTACGAAACATACATGAACACAACCTTACACTATGAGTCTTGAAAAGGAAAAAGCTAAGCTTTGTGAGTCTGTTTTGTTCCATGATGCTATTTTAGAAATATATATCAGATTCATGCTAACGTTATCTAGACAGACTCAACTCCGGGACTCCTGCCTCAAAGATGTGAGGTCAGAGCAATGTCCACAAGATGTGCGTTTGTATATATTAACTGTTGTGTTAGCCACCAACTGAGAATTGACAAGTGAACTGCTATGTCTCGAAGAAATGTCATCTTTAAAATAGCTGCAAATAAATATAAGACCGTGAGAGGGAGGTGTAAACATTAGCTTCTGTGAGTATGTTGATGCATCAGTTCTGTGTTAATGAATCCACAAGTCAAGCCCAGATCTCCAAGTTCGTATTTACACTGCTTCCTGAGCAGCTGACACGAATGCCTTGCGTCCTGCAGGTCCACTGAGGTGAGCCTGACATAGGGCCCCAGTAGAGAGCTGATATTAAAACAGTCGGAGAAAAAGATCATGTTTTAGCAGATACGTTAATAGGCTTTAATATCTTCTTTCCCCTTAGAGCAATACTGTGGGTGCTTTCACAAACATTAAAAAACAATTGTTCTTAAAGTTTTGCTACTTTTCAACTTGAGTTTAATACTTTAGGCTATCTCTCAATATTATCAACTTTCATCAGAATCAGCTGGCCTGATTAATTACTGTGTCTAATAAAAATTGGACTCCTGGTGTGGCACGTAGGATCAACACTAGACTTTGAACCACAAGGTCGGCAGTTCAAACCCACCAGCTGCTCCTCTGAAACCATATACAGGATTGCTGTGAGTTAGAACCGACTCAATGGCACTTAACAACAGCAATGAAAATTCATTATCTTAAATTTTTTTTTTTTTTTTAAATTTTTGAGAGGTGAAGATATAAACTGTACACTTAACATGGCAAGCCAAAGAATGGGTGTGATGTCAGCCAGCTTTTGGCTGGTGTTTGCTCCTGTTGTTTCTTCCCACTTGAAGTTCTCGGTAAATCATGAAAATTTTCTCTACACTGAGTTCATTGTGTTACTTTCCACAACATTTTGGCTTAGTCATTCTTGGCAGGATGTTGCTTGACCCAGATGCTGAGAATAGCAGAGAGCGGTTGTGGGCTGCAAGCTGCAGACTTCACACAGAACACTCAGAGTTCTTGGTAAGAACATTTCTTGTGGCCCCTGGCTCATCCTCTTGCCTTTGTACCCATTCCCTGAGCCATTAGGAGGACACATTCTAGAAATAACAAATTTAGTTCTATATTCTAATGGAGTCTAATTCAATCTGGATAAGAAGGAACTTTAATTACTGTTAACTAACTCTAATGTAAGAGTCCTGGTGTGGCACTGTAGGATAAACACTTGACAGTTAACCACGAGCTGAGGAGTTCAAATCCGCCAGTTTTTCCTTGGAAACACGACACAGGGTCACTATAAGTCAGAACAGACTCAATGGCACTTAACAACAACAACAACCTAAGACTAGACCTTGAAGTAATCTTTGTTTGCATATAATTATCACCTTACTGGACACCAAAAACTCACCTCATTATTATGTTGAAGACAGAGTGAACAAAAATCTAGAATGCATGCTTTGTAGAAAAGAAAAATGTTCTGAAAGAAAATTGTGTACCTGTCCATCAAAGGCAAGGTATTTGGATATTTGCATCTTTCCCCATTTCCCTGTGCAGCAAGAAGGCCAGGGATGACAAAGAACTCCAAGTCTAACAGGAGACATTGAGGAGATGTTGAAGTTGATGTCTAATGGTAAAAACTCTTATTTCAGTATGCGTGGTAATCTTGCTTTATAGACAAAGGATTTCCTTTCCCCCCAAAGAACTTGGAAAGCTATAACTCATATTCATATTACATTAAACTAAAAAACTAGTGTTCCAAGATTTCAACATATCCAGAATGTGGTCTGTTAGGAAAGGCATGCTCAAAACAGACACTTTCTTTTTGGTCAAATTTGATTTTATCATAAGATGCCCTGGTGGTGCAATGGTTAAAGTGGGTCTTTGTGGACATGTTCTTATGGGCAATTGATACAATTCTTATTTAAAGTTTGAATGTTCAAAATTGATTTCCATCATATAGTCAAGTATCACAGGTGAACTTTAATGGAGACTGAGAGCTAGGCACCAGTGACTTTGCTTTTCAATGCCCAGACATCATAAGTTTATGAGCTTACTGCATAGAAGCCTTGATTTTTAACTAAATTAGAATTTTCAAAAATATATATTTTATTTTTATTGTTGTGTTGAGAATATACACAGCAGAGTATACACCAATTCAACAATTTCACATGTACAATTCACTGACATTTATTATATTCTTTGACTTGTACAGTCATCCTCACCCTCCTTTTCCAAGTTGTTCCGCAAGCATAAACTCACTGACCCTTAAATTTCCAATCATATCTGGAAGGAGAATTAATGTGGATGGAGGCTTGGGAGTTTCTTGGTTGAAAAAAGAAGGTAAAAGTCGGTGTGTGCATGGAGTTGGGAGGAAGAAGGGAAAGTAAGTACATTTTTGTTCTGGCCTGATGAACTAGGTTGACTAACCCTAGTGAGCCCTTTTGCTCAAGACACCTGAGGAGATTCAGGTACCAGCAGTGTTGTCTCATGGGTCTAAGTGATAAATTGCATTGTCAAAGATGAAGTTTTTAAATTTCCAGGATAAATGGGTAGACTGCATGCTGGTTCTTCAAGATGATTTTCTTTTTGTCACATCTGACCTCACTTCCATATTTGCTATAGTTCTTGCCCAGATTGATTTCACGACTTTCATTCTTGATGCCTAATTCCCACTATCACAATCAGTTCAACCCTCAAATTATCTCTCACCCCAATCCTAACACCAAGCTATGCTAAGCAGAGATTCTTAATTTTCTCATACACACCCTTCCACTTCAGAAGACAGAGTTCAGAATCATCAGGTACCTGATTTCCTGGGGGAGTCTTGGTGATTTGGTCTTTATTCACCTCTGACAGCACTGCCTGAGAAGATAGTGCACTGGCCCTTTTATCTTGGAAGAAGAGGTACTTTAAGTTTTAAATTGGATTTGAAAGGGTAGATCCAATTTTGAACTAGTTTGTGTTGTTGTTAGGTGCCATCGAGTCAGCACCAACTCATAGCAACCCTATGCACACGCAGCTACTGAAAATACCATGGCTTGGGTCAGTCACACATTGGTCCTTAAAATGACATCTTTGCTCTTGAGCACTTTAAAGAGGTCTCGGGTAGTAGATTTTACCCGATGCACTATGTTGTTTGATTTCTTGACTCAGTTGTACTGCTTCCATGAGTGATAACAGTAGATCCAAGCAAAATGAAGTTTTCAACAACTTCAATCTTTTCTCCACTTATCATGATGTTATTATTTAGTGGTGAGGATTTTTGTTTTCTTTACACTTAGGTGCAACCAATACTGAAGGCTGTGGTCTTTGATCTTCATCAGTATTTTAAGTCCTCTTCACTTTCAGCAAGCACAGTTGTATTAGATCGTATTAGATCACTGAGTCTTCTTCCAGTCCTGATGCCATGTTTTTCTTCATATAATACAGCTTCTTGGATTATTTGCTCAGCATACAGATTGAATAAATATGGGGAAAGAATATAATCCTGGCACATACCTTTCCTAATTTTAAACCATCCGGTGTTCTCTTGTTCTGTTCGAACAACTGCCTCATAAGCACTATTAAGTGTTCTATAATACTCAATCTTCACAATTTTGTCCATAGTTTGTCATGATCCACACAATCCTGGTGCTAAAGTATTTTTGCATCAAAATGTGTCAACACTATTTAACAATTCCATAGTAGTATTTTGCACAAATATAAATCATAGTGTGATCCAAATGATTGGTATTTGATTACAGGCATAAAAACTCACTGGCTCTATCAAGCAATGAAAAAGCAAGTCAGACATCAGTAAGGAAAGATTATATTAAGGGAAATTATTATGGGCAAAAGGGCTCAATTCACTCCTATGGTTAGTCAACCTAGATCTTTAGGTCAGAACAGGACTATACTTAATTTCCCCGCTTTTATCTCAACTCCATGCACACACCAGTTTTTACATTCTCCTTTCAACTAAAAAGAAATGGGATTATCGCAGTAGGAAATCACTCAAAGCATAAGCCAGAAATGCCCCAGGGAAGAGTGAGCAAACAGTGCTTCTATATGCAGAGACTGGGGGCTAGGTGGCTGTGAAAAGAAGAAGGGCTTACTAAAAACAAGGAAAACTGATAGCATGGATCTAGGGACCTCAACAAAACAGAGTCAGTTTAGTTATTAAGTCTTGATAAATTAGGGCCCTACAAATGAGGAAGTTAGTTTAAAAATGATCTGAGATGACCTCATGGTTCTAGAGGGAGAACAGGATGTGCTTAAGCCCACCCAGGCCATTAAGATAGTTATCTCAGGAACTAAGTCACTGTGACCCTAAAAGGTGGAATGTTTGAGGAGAATTATTGCCTTATTGTTTCTTTTTCAAAGAATGCCATCCTGATCATGTTAAAATAGACTAAGTGTACATCCAAATGTAACTTACCCTATATAATGTGCCGGTTCTTTGTGACAGACACAGAGGCAGGGCAATACTCTTTCCCATAGGATTGAATCTGGAAGGGCAACCTGCCAGATATTACTGGGTACAACTAAAGGTCATAGCATGGATCTACCGACTTAAACAAAGCTCCTTTCTCTGGAGCTCTGGTGTGGCGCTGTAGGATAAAGCACTGGACTGCAAGGTCGGTTTGAACCTCAAGGTTGGTGGTTCAAACCCACCAGCTGCTCCTAGGAAACTCTATACAGGGTTGTTATGAATGGGAACTGACTCGACGGTCCTTAACAACAACAACTCCTTTCTCTGCCTCTAAAGTGTTAAACAGGAAAAATTGTAATCCTTCCTATTGAGATGACCCAATCAAAATAACAGATTTGATAATCACTATTTTTGCTATCTACAGCATAGTGGTTACGAATCGGGCTGCGAACAACAAGGTCAGCAGTTTGAAACTACCAGCTGTTCCATGGGAGAAAGATGAGGCTTTCTGTTCCCGTAAAGATTTACAGCCTCGGAAACCCTGTACAGGGTCGCTATGAATCGGAACCGACTGTACGGCACCTAACCACCACCACAACCCTAACTGGGCATATACTCAGCCTCTGTTGGCCATGCTCCTGACCAGCGATGAAAGGAGGCTGGTCTGAGAAAAGGCATGGGACAAAGTAGCACACATTCATGGAGAAAACCCCAATGGGATCCCAGCAAATCCTCTAACTGAGCCAAACTGGAATTCAAATGATGGGGGCCTGCCTGGCTGGAGCACTATAAAAGGTGCATTCTTGAAAGTCTGAAGAAGGGAGTTCCTAAACAAAAAAGCTTGAACTTGGTACAGGCAGTTCAGCGAAGCCAGACACCTCTGAAATCCACGAACGAATCTACCAGCCTTACCGTAAATACACAGACCTTAAATCTGAGGACTCACTAAACGTCCGAATGGTTAACATGACTTTTCTATCGCAAAGCGCCCTCAAATATTAGAAACTGCAGAAATTCGCCGGGACAATCAGTACGAATTCACCCCAGCTGCTTGGCATCGCCTTCAAGGTATTTAACAGCAGAGAGCACAAGAAGTCTCAGGTGGTTACTATCTTCCTAAAGACTACTCAAGATAAGCCTGTGGGGTCCCAGGGAGGACCCCTGAAAGGAAAGAGAGCCAGTGTGCTTATTGCAAAAAACGCAGACAGTGAAAACAAATGCCCAAATCACAGGGAAGGATCTCTAAGGAAAAAAACGACCTCCAACTGAAATGATAACCGAACAAGTTTCATTGGTTGAAGAAGACTGATGATGCCTGGGGTGGGGGGAGGGGGTCCAGCTTGATTAAGCATGAACCTCTGCCATCCCCACTGCCCCTCAGGAGTTCCGAGTAAAAATAACAGTGGGGGAACAGACTGTGAATTTTTTGGTGGACACTGTAGCCCAGTCAGTGGTCAATATGCCTTTAATTTAACCATCGTCCCATTCAGTGACAGTGACTGGGGTCTCAGGGAGGCCTGAGAGTCAGTTCTTCCGGAAACACCTAGAGGCTTAAATGGGGAAATGAAAATGTCACATTGTTTCCTACATATGCCTGACTGCCGGTCCCCTTACTGGGCCAGAACCTGCTTCCAAAGTTGTATGCTCAAATAACTTTTCTTCCTGAAACCAAAAGTGTGCAGATCTGTTTCCTCATGAACGTGCCTGGCAATTACAGATTCAAACTCCAGAAACCAGTCCAGGCTGACCCGAGGAGATCAACAATCAGGTAAAACCCCTTGTGTAGGCTAGCAGAACTCCAGGAGAGCATTGCCGCATCAAGGTCTGATTGAAGCCTGGAAGCTGACAATCCCACAGACACCAATATCCTCTCAGGAAAGAGGCCCTAGCTGGTAGTGTAGTGGTTACGAATTGGGTTGTGGAACCACAAGGTCAGCAGTTCGAAACTACCAGCTGTTCCACGGGAGAAAGATGAGGCTTTCTGCTCCCATAAAGATTTACAGCCTCAGAAACCCTGTACAGGGTCACTATGAGTTGGAACCAACTCCACAGCACATGACAACAATAACTCTTTAATCTGCTTCAAGAACAATCCCAAGACAAACTCATGACAAAAGGCTGGCCTTGCACTAGTATCAAGGTAAACAATCCTTTGAAAATTGGTAAGCTGATTTCCGGCAGATGCCCTCAAGCCAGGGACTTAAAATATTTGCTGTTTTTGTTTTGTTTTTTTTGTAGATACCTTTTCTGGTTGGGTAGAGGCTTTCTCTACCAAGACCAAATGAGCTTCAGAAGCAGTGAAAATCTTCTTGAAGGAGATTACCCCTAAGTTTGGACTCCCACCAAGTGTCCAGAGTGACACCAGAGCATCATTCATTGCTGATGTTACCCAGAAAGTCATCAAACACCTACAGATGAAATGGAGATTGCACTCAGCATGGAGACTCCATGCCGGGAAAGAGGAGAAAATGAATCATACTCTAAATAAACAAATGGCAAAACTCTGTCAGGAGACTCATCTACATTGGGACCAGGTGTTGCCCTTAACCTCGTTCCAAATTCTGGTAGCCCCCAGAATCGGGCTTAAATTGAACCCTTATGAAATTGTATATGGTTAAGCCCTTTCAGGCAGCTTCCCTCAGTCTTCCACCAAACTTCAACCAAGATTTGAAGGTGCAGCGGTATGAACAACACCTCCACCACACACTTTATATTATTCTTAAATTTGCTCTTCCCAAAGGCAATCTTCACCCCTTCCAGCCTGGAGATTGATCATGTGCTGCTCAAAACATGGTGGTCCTGCTGACCACCCCCAACACTCTCAAGTTCATGGAACTCAAGACCTAGACTCACCACACACAAGTCAAGAAATATCCTGGGGAACAAAGAGCTGTGAATTCTTCCTCTGATCTCAATCTAAGATTAAAATGGTATTAATCTTTGCTCTCCTGCTCTTGGTGGAACACTCAGATCTCTTCCCCTTTTACTGAGATGAAAATGTTTGGGTATATTTGGTGAAGCTTGTAATGAATGTGTCTGATTTCTGCTTGAAGGGAGATTGTATGTTGAACAAACTTTTACCTCCTGCCTTATGGGATTAGCACTTCTATAACACAGTTCCAGCAGGATGTGCCCTCCATCTAGAAGGATGGTCTCTGGAGTTGAGTCAAAGACATTACTGAGAAGTACTGAGGAGTGTTCTCCATCACCCTTAGAGCAGTAACACCCAGCACCCATTGTTGGATCTATTTTGACGGTAGTGAGAAGGATGGGGTTCAGGTTTCCCACATAACAAGCTGGGATCTCCACTCCTCCTTCAAAGGCAGGTCCCCTCAATGTGTGAATGTTACAAATTCAGCTAGTCAATGTCCACTCTTTCTTCATTATTTTAAATTGTCCATCAGCTTCCTAGAACAGAAGATGTTTCCATCTTGACTATGAGGTTAAGGTTCATACCCTAGGAGTGGGGAATTATGAAGATCAAAGAGCCTGGGGTCATAAGAGTCTCATGGAACAGCCATGAAACTGCCTCCTGACTAACTTGCCTGAAGGAAAAATAAACTGCTGTTTTGTTTAAACCATTGTTATATTAGGTTTTATGCCACTTGCAGTCAAACATTAGCTAATGTACCCCAGTCCCCAACAGAAGATAAGAGAGTTTGGCATTTTTACAACATTTTGTGAGACACCAGAGTTAAGCCATCTTACAACTGATAGCATGTTATCCCTCCTGATAACATGTCCACAGTATGTGAGACAAAGTCTCTCCATCTTCGCTTCTAAGGAGCGTTCTGACTGTACTTGTAGGAATCTCATCATGTCAGGGTAGTAGTTTTTCACATTGTCAACTGAAGGAAAATGGGTGCCCTTTCAAGGTTTTTTAAGATTAGGAAGCAAAAAGAAGTCCAAAAGAGCCAAATCAGGACTGCAAGGTGGATGTCTAATGATTTCCCATCAAAACTCTTGAAAACTTGCCCTTATTTGATGAGAGGAATGAGCAGCAGCCTCGTAGTGGAGAAGGACAAGCTGGTGAAGTTTTCTCAAGCACTTTTCTGTTAAAACTTTGGCTAACTTGCTAAGAATATTCTCATAATAAGAAGATAGCATCATACTTTGACCTTTTAGAAAGACAACAAGTAAAATGCCTTGAACATCCCCTCAAACTGTTGTCATGATCTTTGCTCTTGACCAGCTCCACTTTTGCTTTGACTGGAACACTTCCACTTCTTGGTAGTCATTCCTTTGATTGTTCTTTGCCTTTAGGATCATACTAGTAAGTCATGTTCCAGCTCCTCTTATAATTTTTTGAAGAAACGCTTCAGGATCTTGGTCGCATTTATTCAAAATCTCCATTGAAATATCTGTTTTTGTCTGCAGCTGCTCTGGGCACAACAGCTTTGGCATCCATCAAATGGAAAGTTTTCCCAACTTTCATTTTTCAGTCAGAATTGTGTAAGCTGAGCCAACTGCTATGTCTATAGTGTTAGATATTATTTTTGCTGTTAATCATTGATCCTCTTCAATTAGAGCATCAACAAGAGTAATGTTTCCTCAAAAAAAACTGATGTGGACAGTCTGCTACTGCAGGCTCTGCCTTTCATATCATCTTGTGCAAAGACTGGGAGTTAGAAAACCAAAAGGGAAGAGCATGTTTGACATTTCTCAAGCTGAAAGAACTGAAGAAAAATCAAAGCCTCAACTTGGAATACTGAAAGATTCTTTGGACAAAATATTGGAGGACACATCAAAGGGAGATGGAAGAAATATCCAATCACTGTACCAATATTTTTAGTACTGATTGATGTTCAACCATTTCAGGAGTTAGCATACAATCAAGAACCAATGGTATTGGAGAAAGAAGTTTAAGCTTCACTGAAAGCATTGGTGAAAAACAATGCTGCAGGAATTGATGGAATATCAATTGAAATCTTTCAACAAGCTGGTACAACATTGGAGGAAGACAAGAAATTTGGAAGACAGCTACCTGGCCAACTAACTAGAAGAGATCTGTATTTCTGTCTATTCCAAGGAAAGGTTACCCAATGGAATGTGGAAATTATCAAACTATCATTATACCACATTCCAGTAAAATTTTGCTAAAGACATTTGCAGGAGTAGTACATTGACAGGGATTTTAGCCAGGAATTCTAGCTGGTTCAGAAGAGGACATGAAATGAGGGTTATCATTGTTGGAATCAGATTGATCTTGACTGAAAGCAGAGAATACTGAAGTAAAAGAAAGATGTTTACTTGTGTATTTTTGACTATGCAAAAGTATTCAACAGTGTGGATCATAACAAACTATGGATAGCTTTGCAAAGAATGGGAAATCCAGAATGATTATTGTGCTGATGGGGAACCTGAACATCGACCACATAGCTGTCATTCAATCAGGACAAGGTGATACTGAATGGTTTGAAATCAGGAAAGGCATATGTTAGGGTGGTAGTTTTTCACCATAGTTACTCAATCTCTATGCTGAGCAAAGAATCTGAGTTACTGAACTATATGAAGTAGAATTCAGCATCAGATTTGGAGAAAGGCTCATTAACAAATTGTGATATGTAGATGACATAGCCTTACTTGTTGAAAGTGAAGAGGACTTGAAGCATTTGCTGATGAAATCAAAGAATACAGACTCTGATATAGGTTACACGTCAACATAAAGAAAAAATAAATAGCATCATGATAAATGGAGAAAAGATTTAAGATGTTGAAGAGTTCATTTTACTTAGATCCACAATCAAAACTCATGGAAGCAGCAGTTAGGAAATCAAATGACTACTGCATTAGGTAAATGTGCCAAAGACCCCTTTAAAATGTTAAAGAACAAAGATGTCAGTTTGAGGACTATGGTGCACTTGACCTAATCCAAGGTGCAAATGAAAGCTGGACAATGAATAAGACCATAGATGAATTGATGCCTTTGAATTATGGTGTTTGTAAAGGATACTGAATATACTATGGACTGCCAGAAGAGTGAACAAATGAATCAACTTCTTGGGAGAAGTACAGCTAGAATACTGTTTAGAAGCAAGGATGGTGAGACTTCATCTCACGTACTTTAGACATGCTATCAGGAGGGACCAGTTCCTGGAGAAGGACGTCATGCTTTAGTAAAGTGGAGCCAAAAAGAGGAATGTCCTCAACAAGATGGATTAACACTGTGGCTGCAACAATGGTCTCCAACATATCAATGATTATGAGGATTGTACAAGACCAGGCAGTGTTTTGCTTTGTTGTACTAGGTCATTGTGAGTCAGAACCAACTTGGTGGCACCTAAAAACAACAAAGGATCACCATTCTTCCTTCCACCCAAGCTTCACCAAAATTCAATGCTTGTTCTTGCTTCAGTTGTAGCAGAATTCATGCTGCTCTGATAGGGGTTCTTCCCAAACTGATTTCTTATCCTTCCTCATGCCTCAAACTAGATCCTGTTCACACATGTTATAATAACTTTGTTGTTGTGTTTATGTGCCGTGGAGTCGGTTCCGACTCATAGTGACCCTGCACAGGGTTTCCGAGGCTGTTAATCTTTACGGAAGCAGAACGCCTCATCTGTCTCCTGCGGAGCAGTTGGTAGTTTCGAACTGCTGATCTTGCGGTTCGTAGCCCGATTCGTAACCACTACACTACCAGAGCTTTAGTTTATTATAAAACATTTTTGAAATCTATGTATAGTTTTTTCATTATATGCATTTTCCCTGAACTTTTTAAGACACTTTGTATATGAGAATATAATGCATTTATGTCCTGGTAGCCAGGGAATAACTAGCAGTCACTTCTCTATTTCATCCCAAATATCTATGAACTCTTCTTCCCATGAAAAGATCATGCTCATTCTTTCTCAAGGGAGACAAATCCACAAGTCTGTTCGGCTACTGCCTCTAGTTCAAGTACAGAGTCCCCACAGGATGCTTGCTCCTCTTCAGTGTCTCTACAGGTGATTCTTTGAAGTCAAGCAACACATAAGCTAAAAAGTACGTTATCTGCCCCTTTACTATTTAAGAAAAATGAAAGCTTAAGGAAACAATATCCACAATAAAACCCCAATGACAATCCACGGTCCTGGAAGGGATGACTTTGCCATTGTTACAGCACTCAGATCCTCAGCACTGTTGCAGCAATTGAATCAGGCAGTTCAATAGAGTATATTTAAAAGGAAAATAGACACTTCAAAGGTGTTTCTGAAGGGCAGAAAGGGTCTTTTCTACAAAGCTGGAATCCACTGGTTGGCAGAGTATTCTCAATGAAAGTTGATTGAAAAAGCTTTCTTTTCCCATATCCTACTAAGACTGAGACAGCACTGTGACTTCTTTAGTTGGGAAAGGGAACAGTTACATTTCAATCCTGAAATGCCCTCAAATGATGAGACTCTCAATCAGGTTAGATTGCAGGCTGTTTCCCTTTCCTTTCTACTCACAGATCAGCCCTAAGCTGAGTTTATCTTTCTAAGTCTAAGACTTTAGCTGAAAGTGGCAAGAAACGGTCAATACATACACATTCTGAATATTTCTCCTCATTTTTTCCTAGTTCAATATCTCAATCAGTACATAGTCCATTTTCCAAGCAGACACAGGATTTTAAGATATAGTTTTTAAAAAACAAGGTCATGAGCTTTTGATCTTGCTATATCTGAGTTCTGAGTTCTGATTGCCTATAATTTAATTGTTTCCATTAAGCAAATATTTGTTCTTGTTAAGTGTCATCAAGTTGGTTCTGACTCACAGCAACCCTATATAGAGTTTCAAAGGAAAGGCTGATGGATTTGAACCACCAGCCTCATGGTTAGCAGTCCAGTGCTTATCCTACAAAGCACCATGCCAGGACTGGGTTCAAGTAATTATAGTAGCCTACTTCTAGGCTAGAATACCATATCTACAACACTGGATTCAAACATACAAATGACCATGAGGACAGCACTGGACTGGGCAAAGTGTCAAGATTGCTAGGAGCTGAAGCTGACACCACAACTAACAACAACAAGAGGTTACAAATTGTGATTAATTAGGATTAGGTTTAGCTGTAAATTAGTGAAAATAGCAGTGATTTTAACAAGATGAAATGTATTCAGCCACCACATACACAGAATCTACACAAACAGTCCAGAACTGGTATGATGGCTTTGCTCTGTAGAGAACTCAGGGACACAGGCTCCTTCCAGATAAATGACCCATCATTCAGTGGGTCTGGCTCTCATTCCATGTTCTAGGATGCAAAATAGAGTAAATGACAAATAGGAGTAAAAAGAGCTAAAGATACCTGTAAGTTTTTGTTAAATGAAGGTTCTTAAAAACTGACACATGACAATTGCTTCCCATTGAACATACCTTTGTAACATGGCCATCTAGCTGCAAAAGGCTATGGGAAATCTAGTCTTTGTCAGATCTAGTCATATCTCTATTACAAATGGAAGAAGGGAAGAACAGGCATGGAATGTGTTGGAATCATGGTGGTGTTCCACATAAGGCAATGTTGTTGTGGTTGTTGTTAAGCTGTCAAGTTGGTTCTGATGCATAGTGACCCTGTACAGGGTTTTTGAATAAGAGGGTAGTGATGGGAAAAAGATTTGTTGTTTTTAGGTGCCATTGAGTTGGTACTGACTCATAGCGCCCTAGGCACAGCAGAACGAAACACAAAGAAAACAAAAATTCTCACCACTGGACCAATAAACAACATTCTTATCAATGGAGAAAAGATTGAAGTTGTCAAGGATTTCATACTTCTTGGATCAACTATCAACACTCATGGAAGCAGCAGTCATGAGATCAAACAACGTATTGCCTTAGGCAAATCTGCTGCACAAGACCTTTTTAAAGTGTTGAACAGCAAAGATGTCAGCTTGAGGACTAAGGTCACCTGACCCAAGCCATGGTATTTTCAGTAACCTCATATGCATGAGAAAACTGGGCAGTGAATAAGGAAGACCATAGAAGAATTGATGCTTTTGAGTTATTGTGTTGGAAGACAATATTGAAAGCGCCATGGGCTTCCAAAAGAACCAACAGATCTGTGTTGGAAGAAGTGCAGCCAGAGTGCTCCTTGGAGGCCAGGATGGCCAAGCTTCATCTGTCATACTTTGGACATGTTGTCAGGAGGGGGAAAAGATAGCTCCCATGAAAGGCAGGATGTAGAGCAGATTCTGAGGACAATGAAACGTAAATATCAAAGTGAATGTCATTCAAATATATCTGACACGGCTGATTTTTTAAAAACTTTACTGAGATAAAATTCATATAAAATTCATCAATTTAAAGTGTACAATTCAATGTTGTTGCTGTTTTTATGTGCTGTTGAGTCAGTTCTGACTCATAGCAACCCTACATAGGGCTTCCAAGAAGTGGCTGGTGGGTTTGAATTGCCAACCTTGAGGTTAACAGTTGAGTGTATGAAACATACAGTGTCATACCAGGACTCCAGTACTTTTTCTAAGTTTACAAAATTGTAAAACCAACACCATAATTCAATGTTAGAACTTTTATCACCTAACAAGATCTCATATGCACATTTACAATTAATCCCCATTCCCACTCTTGATGCTGGTCAACTACATGTTTCTAGAGATTTCCTTTTTCTGGACATTTGATAAACATGGAATCTTACAATATGTGGTCTTTATGTCTTTCTTCTTTCATTTGACATACTATTTTTGAGGTTCATTCATCATTATTTCATTCATTTTTTATTACTGAATAAACCAAAACTAACCTCACGGTCCACCACTCATCTGTCAGCCTGTTGTGCTGCGGTGGCTTGCATGTTGCTGTGATCTGGAAAACTATGCCACCAGTATTTTAAATACCAGCAGGGTACACCCATGGTGGACAGGTTTCAGATGAACTTCCAAACTAAAATAGATTAGGAAGGAGAGACAGACTGCTTCTGAATGTTTAGCCACTGAAAACCTTATGAATAGCAGTGGAACACTGTCAACACCAGAATACTGAAACATGCTGAAGAGTGCCAGAATATTGTCAGATATAATGCCAGAGGACGAGCCTCTAAGGATGGAAAGCACTCAAGGCAGGGAAGAACTGCCTTTTCAAAGTAGAGTTGACCATGATGATATGATGGGAATGGAGCAAACCTTTCATCTCCTCATTTACTGATGGGGCACAACTCAAAATGAGGAGAAGCAGCTGTAAAACACCCATTAGTAATCGGAACATGGAATGCACAAAGTATGAATCTAAGAAAATCGGAAGCTTTAGAAAATTAAATGGATCGCATAAAGACCGATATCCTAGACTTAGTGACTGATATTACCATTTTGAATATGACAATCATATGGTTTACTATGCTTGGAATGACACATTGAAGAGGAATGATGTCACATACACCACCAAAAAGAACATTTCAAGTCCTGTCTTGAAGTAGAATGCTGTCTGTGATAGAATAATATTCATATGTCTACAAACAAGACCAGTTAATACCTCTATTATTCAAATTTACTCACCAACCACTAAAGCTAGTGTTGATGAAATTGAAGAATGTTACCAACTTCATTCTGAAATTGACCAAACATGTGATTAAGATATACTGGTAATTATTGGTGATTGGAATACAAAGGTTGGAAACAAAGAGGAAGGATAAGTAGTTGGAAAATATGGTCTTGGTGATAGAAACAATGCTGGAGATCACATGATAGAATTTTTCATAGTGGTTACGAATCAGGCTGCTAACCTCCAGGTCGGCAGTTCAAAACTACCAGGTTTTCCGTGGGAGAAAGATGAGGCTTTCTGCTCCTGTAAAGATTTACAGCCTCGGAAACCCCATACAGGGTCACTATGAGTCGGAACTGACTCCACAGCACATAACAACAACAATTACTTTTGGGAAATATGTTTTTTAAACAACATAAAAGATGATTATACACATGGACCTCATAAAATGGAATACACAGAAATCAAATTGACTACATCTGTGGAACGATATAGTAGAAAAACTCCCTAACATTACCCAAAACAAGGCCAGGGGCAAACTGTGGAACAGATCAATTGCTCTTATGCAAGTTCAGGCTGAAGCTGAAAAAATTAATACAAGTCCACAAGGGCCAAACTTTTACCTGACTTTTTAAAGATCATCTGAATAACAGATTTGATGCATTAGACACTACTGACAGAAGACCAGAAGAGTTGTGGGATGATACCAAAACATCATACAGAAGAAAGCAAAAGGTCATTAAGAAGGCAAGACAGACAAGACAAGGATGCCCTTTGTCACCAATCTTATTCAATATTGTGCTGGAAGTCTTAGCAAGAGCTATATGGTAAGACAGGGAAATTAAAGGCATCCAAATTGAAAAAGAGGAAACAAAACTCTCTGTATTTGCAGACGATATGATCCTATACGTAGAAAACCCCAAAGACTAAGTAAAAAAGCTAAGTAAAAAATCAGCAAAGTGGCAGGATATAAGATCAACATACAAACATCAATTGGATTCCTCTATCCAAAAACAACAGTGCTGAAAAGGACATTAGGAAAGCAATTCTATTTACAATAGCCA
>NW_006408658.1:7327910-7337961 GCF_000296735.1 Chrysochloris asiatica | reverse complement strand
GTTTGATTGGTTGATGATGCATGGAGGGGATTGTAACCATGGCAGTGAAACAATATATGATAGGATGAATGTAAATTTAATGTTCTCCCATGCAAATTATCACATAATTCACAATAAAACATTTAAAAAAAAAGAAGACAAGACAGAAGGAAAGACCAAAATGGATGTCAGAAGAGACTCTGAAGCTTGCTTTCCGGCATAGAGATGCTAAAATAAACTGAAAAAATGAGAAATTTAAAGAGTTGAACAAAAATTTTCAATGGGCAGTTACAGAAGAAAGTATAATGAGATAAGCAAGTTAGAAAACCAAAAGAGAAAACACACTTAGCATTTCTCAAACTGAAAGAACTGGGGGAAAAAAAATTCAAGCCTCAACTTGCAATATTGAAGGATTATATGGTCAAAATGGAGTCCTGGTGTGGCACTGTAGGATAAGCACTTGATTGCAAGATCAGTTTGAAAGGAAACGTCAGAGGCTCAAATTCACCAGGTGCTCCTCAGAAATCTATACAAGGTCATTATGAGTCAGAAACCAACTCATCGGCACTTAACAACAACAACATGAACAAAATGTTGAATGATGCAGAAAGCATCAAAAGAAAATGGAAGGTATATACAGAGTTACTGTACTAAAAAGATGTGGTAAATGTTTAACCATATTAAGAGTTAGCATAAGATTAAGAGCTGATGGTACTGAAAGAAGAAGTTAAGGTGCACTGAAATCATTGACAGAACAAGACTCCAGGAACTGATGGAATACAAATTGAAATCTTTTAATAAACTGATGCAGCACTGGAGACACTCACTCATCTATGCTAAGGAATATGGAAGACAGTTACCTGGCCACATGATTGGGAAAGATCTGTATTTGTGCCCATCCCAAAGAAAGGTGACCCAACAGAGTATGGAAATCACTGAGCAATACCGTTAATATCACATGCAAGTAACTAAATATAATTTAAAAATAGTTGCAGCAGATATCAACAAGGAGCTGTCAGAAATTCAAGACGAATTCATAAGAGGATGTGGAAATAGGGATATCATTGCTGACAGCGTACGGATCTTGACTGAAAGCAGAGAATACCAGAAAGATGTTTACTTGTGTTTTGCTGATTTTGCAAAGGCATTTGACTGTGTGGATCATAACAAACTATGGGTAACATTGCAGAGAACAGATATTCTAAAGCATTTCATTGTGCTCACGAGGAACCTGTACATTGACCAAGAGGCAGTTGTATGAGGAGAGCAAGGAAATACTGAACGGTTTAAAATCAACAAAGGTGTGCATCAGGGTTCTATCCTTTCACCATACTTATTCAATCTGTATGCTGAACAAATGATCTGAGAAGCTGGATTATATAAAGAACATGGTTTCAGGACTAGAGGAAGACTCATAAACAGCCTGTGATATACAAATGAACAAGCCTGCCTGTTGGAAGTTTGAAATACTTACTGATGAAGATCAAAGATCAAAGTATGAATTGCACCTTAATGTAAAGAAAACAAAAATCCACACAACTGGATCAAGCAATAGCATCACAATAAACAAAGAAAAGATTGAAGTTGTCAAAGATTTCATTTTGCTAGGATTCACAATCAATACTCATTGAAGCATCAGTCAAGAAATAAAATGGCTTACTGCATTAGGCAAATCTGCTGCAAAAGATCTCTTTCAAGTGTTAAAGAGCAAAGATGTCACTTTGAGGACTAACATGCACCTGACCCCAAGCCATGGTATTTTCAATTGCCTCACATGCATGAGAAAGTTGAACAATGAATAAGGAAGACCATAGAAGAATCAATGTGTTTGAATTACAGTGTTGGTGAAGAATATCGAAAGTACTGTGGATTACCAGAAGAACAAACAAATCTATCTTGGAAGAAGTACAAGCAAAATACACTACAGAAACAAGGAATGCAAGACTTCATTTCATGCTTTGGATTCAGGGACCAGCCCTGGAGGATATCATGCTTGGTAAAGTGGAGGGTCAGCAAAAAAGAGGAAGATCCCCAAGGAAATGGACTGACACAGTGACAGCGACAAAGGACTCTACGTAACAATTGTGAGGAAGGCCCGGGACCAGGCAGTATTTCATTCTGTTGTGCAAAAGTTTGCTGGAACTGACGTGACAGAACTTAATAACAGTAATAATTTTCTTCAGGTACCCCTGGGGACACAAAGGTTGAAAAACTTGGCTGTTAACCAGAAGATTAGAGGTTCGAATCCCTTAGCTGTTCCAAAGTAGAAAGTTGTGACAGTGATGTTGATTTTCTGATACACTTCATAGCCTGGAATCAGTACTTCTTGATGTGGATAGTCAGAATATTCCTTAAAAGGAGCAACCAAGTAAGTGGTTATTTCAAAGATCACCCACTTCCATTTAAAAAAATAAAAAGGACTCTTACCTCGTCTTTTAGACAAAGATGGATAAGAAGGTAAATTGACGTACATTTCCTGTACCATTGTAAAGAACCTTGGTATCAGAATGTCTATATACTGTGACAATCTCCTTGATTAAGAAGCTGAAGAGCTATTGTCAAATAATAATGGAAGTCTTTGGATCTAAAATTATGTGAATTTCTACAAAATTCTCTTACAGCTTTATTAAATTTTAGTTCAACTAGAGCTGTTCCATGAAAATCATTGAAATACCTATTTTGAAATACCCATTTTGTTCTTTATTTATATAATTGCATGTATCTGCTGCCTGTTGCCATTTGATCTTTAAATTCCCATTTGCCTCTATTCTTTTGTTAACGTCTTGGGTGCTTCTCTATATTGAACATGAAACACATTGTAAGCCATGTCTAGTTCTTCCTGGCCAGTTACCTGTAAAGAAACAATGGTGTATCCTTTGTCATATTCACTGAGGAAGTGCCATGTACTCAGTGCTCTACAGAACTCTGTTTGTGTCTTGCTCAGCATGACATACTGACCTTGTCACATAACCCACCAGTAACCACACAAATTACAGTCTGAAAAAAGTTAAGCTTTGTCGCTTTGATTTAGCTTCCTAATTTTACCTTAAATTTTTCTTGAGATTCACAGTTTTTAATAGGATTTAGCTACAGAGTCCAAGCTTGGAACTTTCTTACTTTCATACTGTGTGAGAGAAGGTTATCCACATGATAGGGATTTAGGAGTGGGAAACACTACCTGTACTTTTAGACATCAGATTAAGATAAAAAAGTGAACCACTACACTAAGAACAAATGATCTTCAAATTAAGTAAGGACTGCAAAGAAATGTAAGATGGTCAAAGCGAAGGTAACTGGGGACTCTTCGGCCCAGAGTCAGTGACATAGCCACAGAGGACTAGAGTGGAGAGTGAAGCGTCCAGCTGATGAGAAGAGAGGGCATATGCACAAGAACACCCACACTTGCAGATAATACCCACTTGACCTGGCTTCAATGACTGGATGAGCAGAGCTCAACCAGAAGAAGAAAGAAGAGGAAAAAAAGAGTAATCTGACACAATTTGATGAACTTGACCTACACCTATGGATGCAGTAGCTAAAAAAAGGGAACAAATCTTTACAGCAAGGATCATTCCACCCCCTCCATATACAGAGTAGACAGGGATGGGCAACTTGGACATTGGCTAACCAAAATGGGGGTACTTCAAAGGCAAGAAGTGACTGGCTTACAAGCTTTCAAGAGGGAATCTAGATCCAGAGGGCATGGAGGAAGGTAGAATCTCCACTAAGTTGTATCCAATCTGTCTAGGTAGGGCTGATTAAATGAAATGCGGATAGGTCTCTGGTGATACAATAGCGAATAATTGTTATCAGGACTGGTTGTGAGGGTTGTAAATGTAAAGATAGACGTTTTATAGCAAGGAAAGGAGTGATTAACTTTTCAGTCTTGGAGCGGAGGTCCCTGGGACCATCAAGGGAGAAAAGCAGAGAGTGGGACCCTACCCAGAGAAGCAGTGATGCCTGAGATGAAGGCAGAGACAATGACATGGAGACATGGAGCAGCTGGGGACTTTGGACACAGACAGGGAGAGGGGCTGTGTGCTGACGACCAGGGGGTAGGCTTGCAGGGTATACCCTTTGGTTGGTTGATGATGCATGGAGGGGATTGTAACCATGGCACTGAAATTATATACGATAGGATAAATGTAAAACTAATGTTCTCCCATGTAAACTATCACATAATTCATAATAAAACATTTAAAAAAAAAAGTGAAGGTAACATGTTAGCTATGTTCTGTGCCATTTTGTCACTTCCAGGCTAATGAACCCCATCTTAAAATCTATGATCTCATGCTCCAGACTCCTCTCTTCACCTCCTTCCTGGACAACTAACTTGGATGCCCTAGAAACCACTATCTGGGTCCTGTACCCCAAGATGGGGTGAACTTGGCTTGGCTTCTGCCTGAGAGGACCTCTGATGAAGAAATCAACATTCCAAATATTCAGTTTATTATTATACAGACTGTGTGCCAGGAAAAGATAAGATTTTATATAGGTCTTTGTTGTTGTTAGTTGCTGTTGAGTTGATTCAAACTAACATTGACCCTGTGAATACAAAGTAGAACTGCTCTATAGGTTTTCAAGGCTGCGATTGTTTAGAAGGAGATCACAAGGTCTGTCTTCTGAGGCGCCTTTGGGTGGATTTGAACCACCAGCCTTTAGACCAGTAGTTCAGTGCTTAGCCATGTGCACCACCCAGAGATTTCTGGGTCCTTGGTAGCCTCTTTGTAGTGTCTCCTTTAAGACACATATTGTGACCAGTTTCAAAAAATATAATCAATCAATACATTACAACTAGTTCTTGAAATCTGTTAACCTAGAGCTCAGACAAACTTAAGACACTTCAATATTTCAGATTACGAACGTTCACTATGATCAGCTTGCCTCATTACTTATTATACCTGCAGCAAAGGCCTTACTTTTCATGTTTCTGTTTTATTAATATAAAGCATACTTAGCAAGACTAGTCAAAAAGATGAGAAAAGTTATCATTTGTCCTTTCTGCTTGCAGCTCTTAGTAAATTGTTGTTGTTGTTAAGTGCTGTCGAGTCGGTTCCGACCCATAGCGACCCTGTACAGGGTTTCCGAGGGTGTAAATCTTTACGGGAGTAGAAAGCCTCATCTTTCTCCCGCGGAGCAGCTGGTAGTTTTGAACCGCTGACCTTAAGGTTTGCAGCCCGATTCGTAACCACTACGCTACCAGAGCTCCTTAGTAAATTAAAAGATCTTAATTCTGTGTCTGTTTGGTTTCTTCCAATAGAAATATGACCGGGCCTCAGAAAAATATGGAACCAGTTGCCATTGAATTTATTACAATTCATGGTGACCTTATGGGTGTCAGAATACAACTGTGCTTCACAGAGTTTTCAGTGACTTATTTTTTCTCCGTTGGTTAAGTGGACTTAAACTTCCAACTATTCAGTAAGCAGTCAAGCACAACAACCATTTGTGTCACCTTAGGGAGCAACCTAGAATTTGAGAATGGCAGAGAGGAACGGCAGGTGAGCTCTATGTATTCACTTAACTCCTCTCCATTGGTTGGAGCTGCCACAGGTAACACTGTTCCTGTCTCATTTTTGGTTTTGAAGGTTTTGTTGTTTCAATTAAGAATCAAAAGCTGAAACTTTCAGTTGTATCCCCATCAACAAATAATGTGACTCTTTTCAAAGTTTGTCAGTCATCCAATTTACAAATGCTTCTCAACATAAGCTGATCTAGAACTTCAATTGTAAGTCAGCAAAACTGAAAATGCCTTAAGGTTGTAATTTTTTGCCCTGACCCAAACTGTGTTGCGATTAACATCACCTAAATAAAATCCACTATTTGTTACATCCCTCTTTTGAGGATTAAATCACATTAAATCCATATGCCTAGTAAGTAGAGTGAAGGATCTGAAGGGTAAGAGTCACCCATTTTCTTCATGGTGGGCCTATACTCCATTTTGTTATTGTTGTTGTTAGGTGCCATCAAGTCGATACAGACTCATAACAACCTTATGCACAGTAGAACGAAACAATCCTGGGCCAACCTCACTACTGTTTCCACACTTGAGTCCATTGATGCTGCCACTTGGCCAATCCATCTTGTTGGGGGTCTTCCTCTTTTTTTTTCTGACCCTCCACCTTACCAAACATGATATCCTTCTCCAGCAATTGGTCCCTCCTGACAATATGTCCAAAGTATGAGAGACAAAGTTTGGCCATCTTGGCCTCCAAGGAGAACTCTGGCTGCACTTCTTCCAAAACAGATCTATTGGTTCTTTTGGCAGCTCATGGCACTCCACTTTAGCGAGTAGCAAATTCTTAACTCTCTCATTTGGTCTGTGAACTTATTTTTCACAACAATCTGGAACAGCATGGAACTGCAGCCTGTGATTAATGGAGAGACCATGCAGGATAAGGACCAAGTGACACAGCAAGCCCCTTTGATGTCTTAATTTTAGTTCTTCCCACTGTGTTGGACTCTGTTCTTGAGCTATCCTCCAACTCCCATCTCCAAGGACTTTGTCATTTCCAGTAGGGACTGTACACTGAGTCTCTGCACATTTTATATCTTCCTTATATAAACGAATAAAAATATTGAGGGTGTATTCCACTTCTGCTCATTTATATTGGTACAATTGTAGCCTCTGGTATATAAAATTCATTTAAAAGAAAAGAATTGATATACCAGTACCATGTACCTATCCTATAGAAAAAAGTCAAGTAAGAATTGGGACAAATGGAATAGATTTGAAAGGTGGGAATCAAATGGGATGGCTGGATAAATGGGACGTCTTCAAATGGGATGGATATAATAACAGTCACATTAAATCCAGTATGTGATCAGGTCTCAGACATTTTTTTTTTTTTTTCTGCTCCACACTCTATCATTTTACCCCCACCACTCTTATCTAGAAAAAAAGAGGAAGACCCCCAGCAAGATGAATTGGCAAAGGGCTCAAGCATGGCAAAAATTGTGAGGTTGGCCCAGGACCAGGCAATGTTTTGTTCTGTTGTGCATAAGGTCACTGTCAGTACCGACTTGATGGCACCTAATAACAACTCTTATCTATGGAGTACTGGTGTGGCTCTGTAGGATAATCACTGGAGTGCTAATCATAAGGTTAGTGGTTCAAATCCACCTGTCACTCTTCAGAAACCCTAGTCATGGTTGATATAAGTCAAAACCAACTTGATGGCACTTGACATCAACTCTTATTTATAGAAAAATAATCTCTACCTCTGCTCTTGCTCTCTCAAATCTCTTCCCTCAGAAGAAGGTGGCTGATTTATCCATCTTTGGCTTATTTCTCCCAAGATTTATTCTATCACTAGCTCAATGCACAGGCAAAAGTTTAGGAAATATTCTTTATCTTAAGTAACTAATTACACCACTCATCTGTCAGTTTGTTGTACTGTGGTGGCTTGCATGTTGCTGTGATTCTGGAAGCTATGCCACTGGTACTTTAAATACCAGCAAGGTCACCCATGATGGACAGGTTTCAGTGGAGCTTCCTAGGTTAAGACAGACTAAGAAGAAGGAAAAGCAGACTATTTCTGAATGGTTAGCCACTGAAAACCTTAAGAATAGCAGACCACTGTCAGATACAGTGCTGGAAGATGAGTCCCTCAGGTTGGAAGGCACTCAAAATGTAAACGGGTAAGAACTGATTCCTCAAAGTACACTTGACTATATGGTATGAATGGAGTACAGCTTTAGAGAGCTTTATTTGCTGATGGGACACAACTCAAACTTAGAAGAAACAACTATAAACATCCATTAATAATTAGAATATGGAATGTATGAAGTATGAATCTAGAGAAATTGGGAGTTGTCACAAATGAAGTAGAACACAATGATATTTTAGAATTAGTGAGCTGAAATGGACTGGTATTGGTCATTTTTAATCTAACAATCATATGGTTTACTATACAAGAGCAACAAATTCAAAAGGAATGGCATTCCATTCATTGTCAAAAAGGACACTTCAAGATCGATCTGGAAGTACAATGCTGTCTGTGATAGGATAATATACATACACCTACAAACAAGACCAGTTAGTATCACTATTAGTCAAACCACTAAAACCAGTGATAATAAAATTGGATCATTCAAGCAACTTCTTCAGTCTAAAGTGGATCAAACATGCAATCAAGTTGTTGTTGTTAAGTGTGATCAAGTCGGTTCTGACTCAAAGGGACCTGGTTTAGGGTTTCTGAAGAGTTACTGGTGGGTTTTAACCACTGACCTTGAGATACAAACTGGCCTTGTGGTACAGCACCATACCAGGACTCCTGTACAATCAAGATGCATTGATAATTACTGGTGACTGGAATGCAAAAGTTGGAAACAAAGAGGAAGGATTAGTAGTTGAAATTATGGTTTGGGTGATGGAAACGATGCTGGCGATAACATGATAGAATTTTGCAATACCAGTGACTTATTCAGTGCAAATACTTTTTTGAACAATGTAAAATAGGGTTCTGTGATATAGGGATCGAGGCATAGTCTGAATGGGTAAAGAGGGGAAATAATATTAAGATGCTTGACTGACTTATAAATATTGGTTGCCCTTGTAAAAATTCCTTATGTAAAAATATTTTACAATATTTACAATAAATATTGTAAAATAGACACTTGATTGGGATAGAAAGGAATATTGGGAAACATGATTACAGAAGGCTTGTAAGCTCGTCTTCAGCCTATAATTCATCTGAATACCTAAAAAGGGTTCTAGAACTTGCCCAGTGAAATAGGCTTCTTTCAGAGCCTTTGTAGTGTTATATATTCCTGAGTGTTTTTGTGTATGTCCAAAAAAAAAAAAAAGAGTATAGGACCTTAGGTGGACTTCGGAGCCCCATCCAGAACTTCTGAGGTAGGGTATTCCCACTTGAAAGGACAACCTGGAGCAGCTAGAGGAGCAAAAGATACTTCTTGAAAGAAAAACCAGCAGGAAAAATAAAAAACAAAAATGGCAGTCTGACTGACCACTACAGGAACAAGCAAGTTGTTCATTGGTGAGCCATCAATGCAAGCAATCAAATCCCTTCAGGACAAACCCCTGAAGGGATTTGATTGCTTGCCTTGATGATTCACCAGTGAACAATTTGCTTACAGAATGTGCCCTTTGGTTGTTTAAATAGTTATATATTCCTGAGTGTTTTTGTGTACAAAAAAAAAAAGAGGGAATAGAAGCAAATACTGTTGAATGATGATGCATGGATGAAATTGTATTCATTGCAATGAAACAAAATACGATAGGATGAGTGTAAAATCGATGTTCTCCCATGTAAACTATCACTAAATTCACAATAAAAACGTATAAAATACATCAAAGAGGACATAGAAGTAGGGAAGTCATTAAATGATGTCAGACAGATCTTGGTTAAAAGTAGTGAATACCAGAAAGATGTTTTCTCATGCTTTATTGACTATGAAATGACTTCCCTACACCTGTGGGAAGAGATAGGGGAGAAGCTCAATATCTTTACAAGTTTTCTCTAATCATGTTTCCAAACATTCTTTTCTAACCCACTCAAGTGTCTATTTTACAATAGTAGGCAAGGGAAACCAATATTCATAAGACAGTCAAGCATTTTAGTATTATTTCCCCTCTTCAAGCTATGCCTAGATCCCTGTATCACAGAGCTCTGTTGTTCTAAGGTTGAGTATGCATCACTATTTATCTCTGTCCCACTAGGCCAAGCAAACCTGTCTCATTGTTCCCTTATCTATCTTGTATTGCCCTCCCAACACACCGCAAGCCCACTGTTGTGGTTACATTATATTCCATTAACTCTTCCCTCCATTTAAGACAGTCTATTTTATCCTATAATCTACCTGACTTTCCCACCACTTGGATCTCTGTTCCTCTGTGTTTACCTTCTTTCACACTGTAATTGTTTTGATCATAAACTGACCTCCCAGATTCTCTGTTCTTACAATTTTATTCTGTTCTTGATTCTTTCATTTGTTGGCTGAGTTCAGGGTGATGCTGCCACATACGTCATTCTCTAGTTGTTGTCTGTTCTTGTTGGTTCTCAGTCCACAGAACTTCCTTTAGGATGTTTTTCATAGCAGGGTTGGCTTT
>NW_006408658.1:7312438-7327694 GCF_000296735.1 Chrysochloris asiatica | reverse complement strand
CTTTCAAGATCCTGTCCTTATCTTTGATTTTGGAGAGCTTGATTATTATATGTCTTGGTGATTGTCTTTTAGGATCTATCCTTCCTGGGGTTCGTTGAGCTTCTTGAATGCTTATATTTTTGCTTTTCAGAATAGGAAATTTTTCTTCCAGAAGCTCTTCAATTATCTCCTCTGTGGACGGACTTGTGTGATTGTTCCTGTTCTGGAATGCCGATAATTCTTAAGTTATTCCTCTTCATGTTGTCCAACATGAATCTTAGGCCTTCTTCAAATTTTTAAAATCTTTTTCTGTGTTTGATCTTCTATCTTAGTAGTGTTGAGAGATTTATCTTCTAGCTCACTAGTTCTGGCTTCTATCTCTTCAATTCTACTCCTTTGCCCTTCAATGTATTGTTCATTCCTGATATTCTATTATTGATCATTTGGACCTCTTTCTGTAGGTTTTGAATTGTTTCCAATGCTGTATCTATTTTATTTGATTGTTCCTATAGTGCTTTCTTGACTTCTTCCTTATTTTTCTCAACTTCATTGTATAGTGTTTTGATACATTTTATAATCATTTTTCTGAATTCCTTCTTAGGGATTTCCAAAGCCTGTCCATCTTCCAGTATGGTGTGTAGGTCTACTTCCAGCTCATTTGCCTCAGTCGCTTTATCTTGTTTCTGGACATGTGCAGATATGCTCATCTACTTCTGTTTTTTGGGAATATTCAGGAGTTATCTGTGGCCTTAATACTTAGATTTGGATATTTTTTGTGCTTTCTGATTGCCTCCATGTAGATGTAATCAGGAGATGAGCTTCCCTTTTCATTCTTCTTCCTTTATCTCCATGGTTCTGTCAGGCATCCGTGGCTGCTCTGATCCTTTTCCCGCTTAGTGTCTCCCAAGATGGTGGCTCCAGGAGCAGCTGAGTATCTTGAATTAGAAAGCACTGGATTTCTTGCTTCTGATATGAATTTCCCTAGCTGTAAGCCTTCCAACCTTCTAAATATTCCTTTATATGGGATTCAGAGTTCTGGCACCATCTTCTGAGCCTGCTTGGTCCAGTATTCTGTGTTGTTGCTGGTGGAACTCCTTACTGTACTTCCATCCTCTCCACCATCTTGTTTGTTTTCCAAAGCTCAATAGTTTAGCCAAAACAAGGCCATGGGAAGACTGTGAAACAGACTGCCAATTGTTCATATGTAAGTTCAGGGTGAAGCTGAAGAAAATTAAAGTAAGTTTATGAGAGCTAAAATATGATCTAATACATCCCACTTAAATTTAGAGATTACCTTAAGAACAGATTTGATGTATTAGATAGTAATGCCTGAAGACTAGAAGAATTGTGGGATGACGTAAAGAGCACCATACAGGAAGAAATAAATGATCATTAAAAAGAAAGAAAAGACAAAAATAGATTTCAGGAGAGACTCTGAAACTTGCTATGGAGCTTAGAGAAGCTAAAGCAAATGCAATAAATGAGGAAGTAAAAGAGCTGAACAGAAAATTTCAAAGGGCAGCTCAAGAAGACAAATTCAAGTATTATAATGAAATGTGCAAAGACCTGGAGTTTGAAAACCCAAAGAGAAGAACACCTTCAGCATTTCTCAAGCTGAAAGAAATGAAGAAAAAATTCAAGCCTCGACTTGCAATATTGAAGGACTCCATAGGCAAAATTGAATGATGTAGAAAGCATCAAAAGAATACACAAGAAATATACAGTCACTATACTAAAAAGAAAGAGCTCTGGTAGTGTAGTGGTTATGAACTGGGCTGCGAAACTTAAGATCAGCAGTTCAAAACTACTAGCCTCTCCTTGGGAGAAAAATTAGGCTTTCTGCTCCCATAAAGATTTACAGCATCAGAAACACTGTACAGGGTCTCTATGGGTTGGAACCGACTCAACTGCTCTCAACAACAACAATATCAAAAAGAAATGGTCAATGTTCAACCATTTTAGGAGGTTAAACTCATGATCAAGAACTAATGGTACTGAAGAAAGAAATTCAAGCTGTACTGAAGGCATTGATGAAAAACAGCCTTTCAGGAATTGATGGACTACAAAGTAAAATCTTTTAACAAACTGATACAGCACTGGAGGAGCTCAGTCATCTATGCAAAGAAATTTGGGAGACAGCTACCTGGCCAACTGACTGAAATTGGAATGGGCCATACTTGTGTCCATTCCAAAGAGAGATGACCTAATAGAATGTGAAATTAATAAAACAATATCATGAATATCAAATGCAAGTAAAATTTTGCTGAAGATAATTTAAAAATGGTTGTAGTAGTACTGCCAAAAATTCATAAGAGGACATGGAACTAGTGATATTATTGCTGACATCAGATGGATCTTGACTTAAAGCAGAGAATACCAGAAAGATGTTTACTTGAGCTTTATTGACTATGCAAAGGCTTTTGATTGTATAGATCATGGCAAGCTATGGATAACATTACAAAGAATTACAAACATTACAAATAGCACTTCATTGTGCTCTTGAGAAACCTGTAAATAGACCAAGAGGCAGTTGGTCAAACAGAACAAAGGAATACTGTATGGTTTAAAATCAGGAAAAGTGTATCCTTCCACTATACTTAATTCAATCATTCAATCTGTATGCTGAGCAAATAACCCAAGAAGCTGGATTATATGAAGAAAAATATGGCATCAGGATTGGAGGAAGACTCATTAGCAACCTCTTATATGCAGATAATACAACCTTGCTTGCTGAAAGTGAAGAAAATTTAAAATATTTACTGATGAAAAAGACCACAGCCTTCATTATAGATTGCACCTAAGTGTAAAGAAAACAAAATTCCTTACCACTGGACCAATGAATAAAATCATGAAAAATGGAGAAAAGATTGACGTTGTCAAAGACTTCATTTTGCTTGGATCTGCAATCAGCACTCATGAAATCAGCAGTCAAGAAATCAAACAACACATTGCATTAGGCAAATGTGCTGACAAAGACCTCTTTAAAGTGTCCAAGAGCAAAGATGTCAGTTTGAGGACTGAGGTGTGCCTGACCCAAGCCATGATATTTTCAATTGCCTTATATGCATGTGAAAATTGGACAATAAATAAGGAAAACTGTAGAAGAATCAATGCATTTGAATTATGGTGTTGGAGAAGAATATTGAGAGTACCATGAACTGCCTGAAAAAAAAAAAAAAAAAAAAAAACTGCGTTGGAAGAAGTACAACCAGAATGCCAGGATGGTAAGACTTCATCTCCAATACTCAGACATGTTACTAGAAGAGACCAGTTCCTGGAGAAGGTCATCATGCATGGTAAAGTGGAGGTTTAATGAAAGGGAGGAAGACCCTTAAGGAGATGGATTGACACGTGGCAGCAGCAATGGGCTCAAGCTTAATAACAGTTGTGAGGGTGGCACAGGACTGCACTGTGTTTTGTTCTGTTGTGCATAGGGTTGATATGAGTTGGAACGCACTTGATGACACCTATGGACAATTAACTCATTGAGAGATTTGTCTGGGAAGGGCCCTCTTCAATATACTGCCTATCACATAGTTGATATTCAATAAATGTTTGTTTCATAAATGACTATTGCATTAGAGTCATTTAAATAACTCCTTTTAAGGGTCAGGATTCATTCTAGAAACTAATTTTATTTGTTATGCAGATACCATTAAGTAAACAGTAGAAAGATGGTAGAAAAAGAGGTGGAGAAATAAGTAAAGACTCATTAAATGTTGGAGGAGAGGAAAGGCAATTACTAGAAACCTTGCTTACTTCTCAATCTCTTTGACCCTGATTATGAAATGATAAAATCTCTGCACAAGATGTTTATAGAGCATTATTTATAGGAGGGGAAAAATTAGAAACAGCATGAGTGTCTAAAACCAGAGGAACTGTTAGTGGATGAATATGATGTAGTCTTTAAAATGATGATCCTGTAAAAAAAAACCCTATGCACATATATTTTGAAGAGAGGAAAAAAAGACCACAAAGTACATGGGGAAATAAAAATGGTTTCTGGGTTGATATGCTTGGCCTCATGAGTGAAATTTAAATTATTTTCTTTTTTTATGATGTTCTCAGTTGGTTCTGTTATAAATACTGAAGACTTAGCCTTTATCTCTCTGTTTCATACTTGCACCGTTTTTAGCAGAGAGACAATCAGCAAATATTAACACTAATACAGTAGACGGAAACCCACAGCAGGGGTTTGGGGCTCATTTGAGGTTTGGCTGCATGCTCTGAACTATAAATAGAACATTTCTTCTGAATTTGCCCTGTCCTCCCTAACTTCATTTTTAGAATACAATGAAATAAGTAATTTGTGCTTGAAAAGGAAAGATCATTTTGATCTTTGACCTGGAAGTTGGATAATGTGGTCAACTGATGAAAGTTCCTCAAGTGATGCTGGAGCAGACTCTATGTGCTTCTCTACTCCTATCCCTTTCCCCCCTCCCACTCCAGGAACCACCTTTCCACTTCCTTCAGCAATATCAATGCCCTGGCTAGTCCTGGCCCTTTACTCTTCCATATCAATTTTTAAATCATCTCATAAAGTGCCATAAAGACTCTGTTGAGATAGTTGTTAGAATCCCTTTAAATTTACAGATCAATTTTGAGGGAAATTGGTATCTTTATTATTTCCTTTGTAGGGGTCTTGAAGTCCTTCTAGTAGTTTTATTCCAATAGACCTGATATTCTGATACAGTTGTGTACATTATTTTTAATTTTAATTACATTGTCTACATACAGACACAGCAGAAGAAAGTCCTGACAATGTACTTGCAAAATATTAATCATTGGAAACATTTCTACTCTGACACACATAGGGACTTGTCATGAGTTGGAATTAACTCAATAGCAACTGGTTTGGTAATCTTATTATCTATAACAAGCTATAAAATATTTCTAGTAATTTACCCATATGTTCATTTGGGTTTGTTATTTTCAAATAATGACATTTTTTATGTTCTACTTTCCAATGCTTATATGTTAATATCCTTTTTCTTGGTTGTGTTGTACTGGCTAGTGTCTCCATTACCATATTGGATAAAAGTGATTATAGCAGGCATTCTGTGTACCTTTCCTGACTCCAGAAGGGTGCTTCCAAAGTTTCCCAATTTAGGAGAATGTTCTTCTATTTTTTTAAAAAATATGCACTCTTAGGTGGAGGATTTTCCTTTCTGTTGCTAATTTCTATAAATCTAATGTCTGTGATTAAGAGTTGGATTTACCTGATTTTTCTGAATCATTTGACATAATAATGTGTTCTCTTTTTAATCAGTTAATACAATGATCTACATTTGTAGATTTTCTAATATTAAACCAGTTTTACATACTTCAATTGTATTTGACTAAGTACTACTCTGTGATTATTTTTACATGCACTCTTGGACTAGATTTGCCAATATTTTAAGGATTTTTGCATACATATTCATGAATAAAACAGGCCTATAATTTTCCTTTTTTGAAATGTCTGATTTGGTGTACTATGATTTATTCATCCATTCTCCTGTCCATGGGCACTTATTTTCATGATCTTTGTGTTACAAATATTCTTGTATTTGAATTCTGATAAATGTCTAGTAATAAAATTATTTTGCCTTATGGTACATAAATGTTCAACTTTATGAGATAATGCAACATTTTGATGTTTTCTACTGATTACTTTCATGTTAGTCATCATTTTTCTTAATTTCGAAGAAATTACTAATAAAATAAACATGAACAGACATGTGCACACCTGTGTTCATTGCAGTGTTATTCACAATGGCAAGAAAATGTAAACAACCTGAATGTCCAACAACAGATGAATGGATGAGCAAAATGTGGTGTATGCATACAATGGAGTATTACATAACCATAAAGATTAATTATGAGTTCTTGAAGCATCTTATAATCTTGATGAATCTGGGGAACATTATGCTGAGTGAAATAAGTCAAGCAACAAAAGGTTAGATATTGTATGAACCTACTTTTATAAGAAGATAAAAGTGCGATCATACAGTAACAGCAGTGTGGTGGCTCCATACAATAAGCACTGGACTGTGAACTACAAGGTCTGTGGATCAAGACCATCAGCCGCTCCACAGGACAAAAATTAGGCTTTCTGCTCCCATAAAAATGTAAAGCCTTGGAAACAATATACAGGGGTGCCATGACTTGGAACTGACTCGATGGCACTTAATTAACAACATGTTTCTAAGTACAGTTGAGTTGGTTCTGACTCATAGTGACTTTGTATGTGTGTGTGTGTGTATAATGTATATATACATATATATATAGTTGTTAAGTGCTGTCGAGTAGGTTCCAAGTCATAGCGACTCTGTATAGGGCTTTTGAGGAATGGCTGGTGAGCTTCAACTACCAACCTTATGGTTCAAATGAACTTTGCAGTCCAGTGTATTAACCCACAGTGCAACTCTCTCTCTCTCTTTATAAATATATGTTTTTTTTGTTGTTGTTGTTAGGTGTCAGCGAGTCAGTACCGACTTGTGGTGATCTTATGTACAACAGAATGAAACATTGCCTGGTCCTGGACCAATGTCATAACTATGCTATGCTTGAGTCCATTGCTGCACCCACTGTACCAATCCATCTCATGGGGGGCCTTTCTCTTTTTCGCTGACCCTCCACTTTGCTAAGCATGATGTCCTTCTACAGGGACTACTCCCTTCTGATAATATGTCAAAAGTATGAAAGACAAAGTCTGGCCATCCTGACTTCCAAGGATGTGGAATTCTGTGTTCTTCCAACATAGATTTGTTTGTTCTTTTGGCAGAACAGTACTTTTACCACTCTTCTCCATTACCATAACTCAAATGCATCAATTCTTCTCATTGTCCAACTTCCACATGCATATGAGGCTATTAAAAATACCATGGCTTGGGTCAGGTGTTCCTTAGTCCTCAAACTGATACCTTTGCTCTTCAACAAATTAAAGAGGTCTTGTGCAGCAGTTTTACCTAATGCAAGATGTCATTTGATTTTTTAATTCCTGCTCCTGTGAGTGTTGATGGTTGACCCAAGCAAATTGAAGTCTTTGACAACTTTAATCTTTTCTCCATTTTTCTTGATGCTATTTATTGGTCCAGTTGTGAGGATTTTTGTTTTCTTTACATTGAGGTATAACTGAAGGTTGTGGTCTTTTATCTTCATCAGAAAGCATTTTAAGTCCTCTTTGCTTTCAGCAAGCAAAGTTGCATCATCTGCATATCACAGGTTGCTAATGAGTCTTCCTCCAATCCTGATGCCACATTTTTCTTCATATAATCCAGCTTCTCGAATTATTTGCTCAGCATACATATTGAATATATACGGTGAAAGAATACAATCCTAGCATACACCTTTCCTAATTTTAAACCATTCAGTGTTTCCTTGTTCTGTTTGAACTGCCTTTTGGTCTATGTACAGGTTCCTCATGAGCACCATTAAGTATTCTGGAATAATCATTCTCTGCAATGTTATATAGCTTGTCATGAGCCATACAATCAAAAACTTTTACATAGTCAATAAAGCACAGGTAAGGATCTTTCTGGCATTCTCTGCTTTCAGCCAAGATCCATCAGACATTAGCAATAATACCCCTCATCCCACATCCTAGTCTGAATCCTGCTTGAACCTCTGGCAGTTAGTTCCTTGTCAATGTACTGTTGTAGCCATTGTTGAATTTTTGATGAATGTGACACCATTCCTCTTTAATTTGTCATTCCTGGAATAGTAAACCGTATGGTTGTCAGATTCAAAATGACCAATACCAGTCCGTGTCAGCTCACTAATACCTAGGATATTATTGTTTATGCATTCCATTTCATTTTTGATAGCGTTCTATTTTCCTAGATTCATACTTTGTACATTCCATGTTTCGATTATTAATGAATGTTTACCACTATTTCTCCTTAATTTAAGTTGTGCCCCATCACCAAACAAAGGTCCTGAAAGCTTTACTTCATCCGCGTCATCATGGTCAGCTCTACTGTGAGGAGGCAGTCCTTCCCCAGTTGTATTTTGAGTGCCTTCCAACCTGAGAGACTCATTTTCTGGCATTATATCTGACAGTATTCTGGTGTTTTTCATCATGCTTCAATATTCAATATTCTGATGGTATTTGACACTGCTATTCATAAGGTTTTCAGTGACTAAATATTCAGACGTAGTACGCCTCTCCTTCTTCCTGTTCTTAGTCTGAAAGCTCATCTGAAACCTGTCCACCATGAGTAACCCTGTCGGTATTTAAAATACCAGTGGCATAGTTTCCAGGATCACAGCAACACACAAGCCACCACAGTACAACAAACTGACAGATGTTGTTGTTATGTGCTGTCGAGACAGATGAGTGATGGATACATAGCAAGAGAGAGACCAGTGCTCATTACTAGTTACCAAGAATGTGTGGCAGAAGGAAGAAGAAGAAGGACAACTCTTGGCATAGTAGATATTTGCTATTTTTGGTAATGAGAAAGATAGCTTCAAATATGGGTAAAGTACGTTTTTGGTAAAGAATATGGTAAATATAATTTTACAACACCAATAAAACCAAAAAAATGTGTGTGCATATTTGAAAACATACCAACAGAAGAAAACAGATTTGATTGAAGCCTCCTAAAAGTTAGACACTTAGGTACATGAAAAGATTTTAACAAGAGTAAAAGGAGAACCCACAAATTGGGAAAGAATGTTTGACTTATCCTACAGCACCACACCATGGCTCTTTCACACTGTTACTATTGTTGATGTTAAGTGCTGCCCAGGAGTGGTGGTGAGTTTGAACTGCTGACCTTGTGGTTCAAAGCGACCTTGCAGTTGAGTGCTTATCCTAAAATGCTAAGCCTGTAGGTGTTTCCAAATCACCAGCTTCTGCAGCTCCATGTCTGGGATATTGTATATGAGGTCAAAAGAAACTCATTGCCATGTCATTGAGTTGGCCCCAAAGTCCAAAGCAGGTCTGTCTTCTTCTTTTCAGCCCTCAAAAATTTATATGTGTGTGTGTTTGTGACTTCAAGGACACTTCATTGTACTCATGTGGAATCTGTATATAAACCAAGAGGCAGTAATTTTAACAGAACAAGTGAATGCTGAATGGTTAAAATCAGAAAAGGTGTGGGTCAGGGTTGTATCATTTTACCATGCTTATTCAATCTGTCTGATGAGCAAATAATCCAAGAATTTGGACTATATGACGAAGAACATGGCATCAAGATTGGAGGAAGTTTCATTAACAACCTATGATAAGCAGATGACACTGAAAGTTAAGAGAACTTAAAGCATTTACTGATGAAAATCTAAGATTTCAGTATTGATTACTCCTCAACATGAAGAAAACAAAACTCCTCACAACTGGATCAATAAGCAACATCTTGATAAATGGAAAAGAGACTGAAGTTGTCAAGGATCCTCAATCAACAACCATGGAAGCATAAATCAAGAGGTCTTCTGTAAAAAAAACTTTTTTTATGTGTTAAAAAAACAAAAATGTCCCTTTGAAAACTAAGGTGTGCCTGACCCAAGTCATGGTATTTTCAATTGCTTCATATGCATGCAAAATCTGGACAATGTGGAAGACAGGTGAAGACACAGGGAGGTAGGCAAGTGTTAAAGGGGATAGAGTTATATACACAACCTTGGAACAACAGTGTTCTGCAGGTAGATACATGGACAGATACAAAGGCTGAACAATTATGGGAAGAAGAGTGTGAGATTACCCATAAATATATTAGGATTTAAAAGGTCCTTTGCTGCAAAATGATGTAAATTTATTCATATTATCAGACATCTTAAGGCAATGAGCTGCTGAGCCTAGGAGCTCAGGACCATAGTCTCAAGGGACAGCATGGTCAATTAGCATAACATAATCCACAAAAACAATGTTCTACATCCTACTTTGGTGATCTTAAAAACTCATGAGTGCTCATCTAATGTGCAGCTGTTGATTTCTCCATGTGTGGAAGAAAGATGAGAATTGAAGATGGTTGGAATCAATTAGTTCAATGGACTAATGAAATATGTGAACATCAGTCTCCATGACTCTGAGACCAGAACTAGATGGTGCCTGGCTACACTATCAATTTCCCTGAAAGGGATCCCAAGATTTGTACTTTCAAACCAAACCCACTTTTGAGTCGATTCTGGATCATAGCAACTATATAGAACACAGTAGAATGGCCCCTTTGAGTTTCCTAGACTGTAAATCTTTACCAGAGCAGATCATCTCATGTTTTTCTCAGAGAGTGGCTGGTGGGTTCAAACTTGCGGTTAGCAGCCCAGTGTGTAATGTGGGACAAACTCAAAACATTTATTTACATAATATATGTATATACAGAGAGAGAGAGAGAGAGAGACCTGGTGTGGTGCTGTGGGTTAATGCATCAGTTTGAACCACAAGGTCACCAGCCACTTCTTGGAAACCCTATGCAGGGTTGCTATGAGTCGGAACTTAACAACAACAACAACAACACACACACACATATATATGGTGGTGGTGTGCCGCAAAGTCAGTTCCAACTCATGGTGACCCTGCATAGGGCTTCCAAGGCTGTGAATCTTTAAGGGAGCAGAAAGCCTCATCGTTCTGCGGAACAGCTGGTAGTTTTGAACTGCGACCTTGAGGTTAGCGGCCCAACTCATAACCACTACGTTACCAGAGCTCCATATACATATATATATATATATGTTGTTGTTGTTGTTGTTAAGTGCTGTCAAGTTGATTCCAACCTGTATAGGGTTTCCAACCCTGTATAGGGTTTCCAAGGAGCAGCTGGTGAGCTTGAACCACTGGCCTTGCAGTTTAAACGACTTTGCAGTCTGGCTCATTAGCTCACAGTGCCACACCAGGACTCAGATAGATAGATAGATAGATAGATAGATAGATAGATAGATAGATAGATAGATAGATAGATAGATAGGGTAGGTGGGTAGATAGATGGAGATAGAGATAAAAGACTGGGCTTACTGGTCAGAAAGAGACTGGAGGAACCTGAGACCACAACCCTTGACCATCCTTCAGGTGTGGGAAGGAACTCATCCTCGTGGCACAATTTTCAGTCAAGCAGTAGATAGGTATATAGAGGAGACAACAACACTAGTAAGGTATGTTCCCCATGGAATGGTCAATCCATTCAAAATGAAAAGGGAAACATTTACCTAATGAACAAGTTGAGAAGGGATGGAAAGGAGGGTGGAATGGACATAGGAACCATAGGAAGGAAATAGGATCACTGTTGTTGCATAGAGGGGATTGCAATCATTGAGATGAACCAAAGTCTGTGATTTGTTGAATGTGAAACTTATGACCTTGTCTGTAAACCTTCACTCAATTCATAATAAATTACATTTTAAAAATCTAAACAATGAGTCAGGAAGACCAAAGAAGAACTGATGTATTTGAATTATTATGTTGATGAAGAATATTGAGTATACCATGAATTGCCAGAGGAATGAGCAAATCTTGGAAGAAGTACAGCCAGCATGCACCTTAGAAGGGAGGATAGTGAGACTTCGTTTTACAAACTTTGGACATGGTATCAAGAGGGATAGATTCCTGGGGAAGGACATCATGCTTGGTAAAGCACAAACTCAGCAACAAAGAGGAAGGCCTCCAAGGAGATGATTGACAGCAGCTGCAACAACGGGCTTGATAACCATTGTGATGATAGCACCAGATGGGGCAGTAGGCAGTATTTTATTCTATTACATAGGAAGATAAGTTTTTAAAAAAAAAAGAAGAAGAAGATTGCTGTAAAAGTATAGAAACGTTTATTAAACAAAGATCTTAAATGTGAAGCTATTGTTTCTCAAAATACCCTCCATCTAGGTCTACACCCTTCTGAAAGTGGTGTTTCCATCTCTATAGCTCTTCCTGGAAGAATTTTGCACTCTTCAATTTGCATCACATTTAAATGGCAGTTTTAGTATCCTTGAGAAACTCAAATTGTGTTCCTTTTTAAGGTTCTTTCAGTTTGGAGAGCAAAAAGAAGCCTGAAGGGGTAAGGTCAGAGCTGAGGGTGGATGGGGTAAGGTTTCCCAATGAAATTCTTTAATCTCCTCAGCACTTGAAGAAAGAGCAGGTGCATTGTTATGATGGAAAAATTCCTCAGCCCAACTTTCCTGGCCTTTTTCTCACCAATGCAGTTTTCAGCTTTTTAAAAACTTCCTCATAATAAGTCCCTGTAATAGTCCTGTGTCCTACCAGAAAATCTGTCAAGATTACCCCCTTTGGGAATTCAAAAAACAGTTGTTATAACTTTCTGAGATGATCTCTCTGCTGTATTAGCCCAGCAGAACCCCTTGGAAGGTATTCTTTTTTTGTTTGTTTGTTTTTGTTTTGTGAACAAGCTAACTTTATTATACAAGCAATGGGGACTCCATGCAGGTTTTATAGATAAATCTTTTTTCTTTTCAGACTTTAAAACTATGTTTATTATAGAAAACTGAAAAGTAAAGAGCAAAAAGCAAAGAACACAAAAGGCATCTAAAATCATTTTGATGATTTGATGATTATAGTTTGACATGCTTTTGTCCATCTTCTGTGTGTATACACACTGCTGAGCTTACAATTTTAGGTGGCTGAGGTCGCACAGTCGGGATTCATACTTTTTCACACATCATAAACATTTATCTATTCAAAGTTCCAAAACCGTGAGTCTTTTGGCAACCTAGACACACTACACTGACTCAATCAGAAAGGAAAAAATAACCCTACCTTTCTTGAAACTGAAACTACTGTTTTGATTGGACCTTTTTTTCTCTTTTTTTTTTAAGGTACCTTGTAATCCTGGTGTGGTGCTGTAGGATATACTACTACTAACGCAAAGGACTATTAACCCAAAGGTCAGTGGTTCAAACCCACCAGCTGCTCCTCGGAAACCCTATACAAGGTCGTTGTGACTCAGAGCCAACTTGATGTTGTTGTTGTTGTCAGGTGCCATTGAGTTGGAACCGACTTATAGCGACCCCATGCACAGCAGAATGAAACAATGTTCAATCCTGGGCCAACCTCACTACCGCTGCCACACTTGACACCATCAATGATGCCACCTGGCTGATCCATCTCATTGGGGGTCTTCCTCTTTTTCTCTGCCCCTCCATCTTACCCAGCATGACATCCTTCTCCAGCGACTGTTCCCTCCAGACAATATGTCCAAAGTATGAGAGACAAAACTTAGCCATCCTGGCCTCCAAGGAGCACTCTGGCTGCACTTCTTCCAAAACAGATCGATTGGTTCTTTTTGCAGCCCATGACACTTTTAGTATTCTCCTCCAACACCACAACTCAAAGGCATCAATTCTTCTACGATCTTCCTTATTCACTGTCCAGCTTTTGCATCCATATGAGGTTATTGAAAATACTATGGCTTGGGTCAGGCGTACCTTAGTCCTCAAGCTGACATCTCTGCTCTTCAACACTTTAAAAAGTTCCTGTGCATCAGATTTGCCCAATGCAATACGTCGTCTGATCTCTTGACTGCACTAAATAAAAACCACCACCAGACCTTAGTCTTTTTAAGGTTCTTTTTTAAGGTTCTTTCAATTTGGAGAGCAAAAAGAAGCCTGAAGGGGTAAGGTCAGAGCTGTAGGGTAGATGAGGTAAGATTTCCTAATGAAATTCTTTAATCTGCTTGTCTGCAACCATCCACTGGTCTCAAAGAAGATGCTTTTATTATTATTATCATTGTGAACTGAGTGATAATTTACATGGGAGAACACTGGCTTTACACCATTGTTTCATTGCAATGATTACAATCACAAACATACTGTTTTAACATGTTTTGTTTGGAATAAACCCATGAACTGGAACCAAGTAGTAATACTTTTTGACTAACCCTGGCAGAGTCACTAGGAGTTGGAACTAACTTGATGACACCTAACACAGCAAAATATTTTGCTCTGGTTTTGAATTATAATGTCCAGTGGTTTATATTGTACTTTCAAACCAAACCCACTTTCGAGTCAATTCTGACTCATAGCAACTATATGGAACACAGTAGAATGGCCCCTTTCGGTTTCCTAGACTGTAACTCTTTACCGGAGCAGACCATCTCATCATTTTCTCAAAGAGTGGCTGGTGGGTTCAAACCTGCGGTTAGCAGACCAGTGTGTAGTTACCCACTATGTTACCAGGGCTCCTTTATTATAATTGATAGGAAGAATAAGGCTATCTACTCAGTCTTCCTAGAAGCAGAAATCCCACATACAGAATTTAAGATTTCAGTTATTTTATTTCTAGAAAGTTTGTTTTCTTCTTTTGCAAATCTGCTTGATAATTCTTTATAGTTTATTATTTCTTAAACATATTTTTCAAGCCTTTCTGTTATGTAAGTGGACTTTCAGAATATGTGATATGAACTCTGATAAGTCCATTACTAGAATTCCTTCTGAATTTCTTTCTGCTATTGTTTCTACTAATTCTTACCTACAGTGCCTTATTTCTTGGTAGTGTTCTTTTTCACTGTAGGTTGATTACTTTTCTTTGAATTTTACTTGCAGAATTTTCTAGAAAAATTTTATTGGCATATAAATTACATCAGTAAAGTATGTAAATCTTAAGTGAACAGTTTGATGAATTTATACTTATATATATGTTAAGTCACTGAAAACCTTATGAATAGCAGAGAAATACTGTCAGATATAGTGCCAGAAAATAAGCCCCTCAGGTTGGAAGGCACTTAAAATGTGACTGGAGAAGAGCTACCTCCTCAAAGTAGAGTTGCCCATGATGACATGAATGGAGTAAAGCCCGTGGGAGTAAAGCCCACTGGACCTTCATTTGCTAATGGAGCACAACTCTAAATGAAGAGAAACAACTGTAAACATCCATTAAGAATTGGAACATGGAATGTCAAAGTATGAATCTAGGAAAATTGGAAATTGTCACAAATGAAATGGACAATTTTTGGTGATTAATTTTTGGTGAAGTCTTTTGATGCACATCAGTTTTTAATTTTTAGTATGCCCCAATCATTGTTCATAGCAGCACTATTTACAATAGCAAAAAGATGGAGACAGTCTAAATGCCCAGCAATTGAATAATGGATAAACAAACTGTGGTACATACACACAATGGAATATTACGCTACCTTGAAGAACAACAGGGTAGCTGTAAGACAACACATAACATGGATGAACCTTGAGGACATTATGTTGAGTGAAATTAGTCACAAAAGGAGAAATGCTTCATAGGACCACTACTGTAAAAGACTTAAGAAAAAGAACCCCTACTAAAAAGGGAGGAAAATTCTTTGCTGGTTACTGGGATATGGGGAGTGGGGTGAGGGGAGGGAGGGGAAGGTGGAGCACA
>NW_006408658.1:7303736-7306642 GCF_000296735.1 Chrysochloris asiatica | reverse complement strand
ATGCGAAAGCTGGACAGTGAATAAGGAAGACCATAGAAGAATTGATGCATTTGAGTTATGGTATTAGAGGAGAATATTGAAAGTGCCATGGGCTGCCAAAAGAACAATAGAGCTGTGTTGGAAGAAGTGCAGCCAGAGTGCTCCTTGGAGGCCAGGATGGCCAAACTTTGTCTCTCATACTTCAGACTTATTGTCAGGAGGGACCATTCGCTGGAGAAGGATATCATATTTGATAAGGTTGAGGGTCAGAGAAAAAGAGGAAGACCCCAGTGAGATGGATTGGCCAAGTGGCAGCATTGATGGATTCAAGCGTGGCAACAGTAGTGAGGTTGGCCCAGGACCAGGCAGTGTTTTGTTCTCTTATCCATAGAGTTGCTATGAGTCAGTACAGACTCCATGGCACCTAACAACAACAATGTATATATTTGTGGTGTGGCTCTATAGGATAAGCGCTGGACTGCTAACCACAGTGTTAGCAGTTCGAACCCACCAGCTACTATTAGGAAACTATAAAGAGTTGCTATGAGTCAGAGCTGACTTGATGTCAGTTAACAGCAACAACATTTCCCAAATGAAGAAATAGAACATTTCTAGCATCCCAGAAGACGTGTATCTTCTTCCAGTCAGTACCTATTCTAACAGTCATGGCTATTCTGATCTCTATCACCATATATTAATTTTGTCTGTGTTGGTGAATGTCCTATAAATGGAATTATGTAACATGTACATTTTTGTATCTTTTTTTCATTCAACATTATGTTTTCCAAATATCACCAGGTTTTTTTTTTTTCATTGCTGTGTAATAGTTCATAACTTGTTGCTAAGTGCCATCAAGTCAGTTCCAACTCACAGCGACTCTGTATAGGGTTTCTGAGGAACAGCTGGTGAGTTTGAACCAGTGACCATACAGTTCAAACCGACCTTGAGGTTGAGTGCTTATTTCGTAACTTAGACTTAGTAAATTCTCATTTTTCATTGATTCCCTATATGCAAATTCACTAAAAATACTACTAGTGCTTTTGTTGACATTCATGGACATGTCCACACACAGAGCAGTGAAAAGTCTGAGTCACTTGGTGTTTGTGTTTACAGCTGAGGTCGAGCAAGGCTGGATCTGGATTCACTACTTTGAGTGACTTTATAGAATATAAACAAAAAACAAACAAACAAACAAAAAAATCCATTGCTATCAAGTCAATTCCAACTGATGGGGATAGAGAGTAGAACTTCTCCCTAAGGTTTTCTTGGCTGTAATCTTTATGAATGCAGACCCCTAGACATTTCTTCTGAGACATTACTGGGAGGAGTTGAATCTGCAATCTTTAGGTTCATGGTGGTGGTTATGGCAAATCATCTGCACCACCCAAGGACCATTTTTAAAAACAAAACAAAGGCTCTATTGTGAATTGAGTCAAGGTTTACAGAGCAGATCATCAGTTTTGCATTCAACAAATCATACACTTCATTTCATCTCAATGGATGTAATCCCTTCAGTGTAACATCACTTATCCTACTTCCTCCCCGCTCTTCTAGTTCCGGTTCTTCCTTCTTTCTGAACACTATCTTTGGATAAATGCCGCCCTTTTGATCTCGAATGGTTGACCATTGTATGGCACGTGTATCTCACTAGTGCTATTGACCCCTCTATACCTATTTACTGCTTGGCTGGAAATTGAGCTTCAGGGTGAGCTCAGTTCCAGACCTGAAGGGTGACTGAGGGCCATAGTCTTGGGGATCCACCAGTTTCTATCTGATCAGTAAGTCTGGGATTTTTTTATGATTTTGAGTTTTGTTCCACATTTTTCTCACTCTACCCAGGACCTTCTAATATGATCATTTTCGGAGCAGTTGGAATGGTAGTCAGACACCTCGGTCAAGGACCTTTCATAGAACATAACTACCACCAGTAATGAGAATTGATTATATATGCATAATCAAATAATAAGATGTAGCTCTCTAGGAGCAACACTCAACTGTTAACCAAAAGGTCGACAGTTCAAACCTACCAGTTGCTCCTGGGAAACCCTATACAGGGTCACTATGAGTTGGAACTAACTCAACAGCACTTAACAACAACAACAAAAAAGTAAAATAGAACCTGGATAGCCATCTTAGAACAGTGGCTATGGTGGTGGTTAGTGGTTGTGTGCCATAGAATCGATTCTGACTTACAGCAACCTTGTATAGGGTTTCTGAGGATGTACTTCTTTATGAGAGCCGAAAGCCTGATTAATCATTCCTTTCCAATCTCCAAAGCAAAACTTGTGACCCAAACTAGGGGTGCAAATCTCCTCTCAGGAACAAAAGAAAATCCACAAACAAGAATAGCTGAAACAGTCACTATGCTGGAGATGTGATCACCCTACCTACTGGGATGGAAAACCAATGCCACAATACCTGAAAAACCCCAGACTGCCCTCCTGTCAAAGAGGTAGATCTGGGGATCTCTGCATCTCTGTCCCCTGGATAACGGTATTCAATAAACACTTTGCTCTTTGCTCTGAGCCCTTTCTCTAAATATTGTCTTTAATGATGACAAGTGGAAAGAAACCCTTTTGTGGTGGTGGTTGTGGGCTGTTGAGTTAATTCCAACTCACAGCAACACTGTATAGAGTTTCCGAGGCTCTAAATCTTTAATCTCTAATGGAGCAGAAAGCCTCATGTTTCTACCCTGGAGCAGCTGGTAGATTAAAACAGTTGATTATACAGTATTGCTATGAGTTGGAATAACACACTATGTAAGGTTGTAAATCTTTACAGGAGCAGAAAACCTTATCTTTCTCCCATGGAATGGCTGGTGGATTTGAACTGCCAACCTTGTGGTTTGCAGTCCAGTGCTTATCCTACAGTTCCACCAGGGCTCCTTACATATACACGCCTATATATATATATATATATTTTTTTTT
>NW_006408658.1:7285754-7303567 GCF_000296735.1 Chrysochloris asiatica | reverse complement strand
CGGAAACCCTGTGCAGGGTCCCTGTGGGTTGGAACTGACTCGACGGCACTTAACAACAACAACAACATATGTATCACAAATATCTACTCCCAGTCTGACTTGCCTTTTTGGTGTTTTTTTTTTGTTTTTTTTTTGTTTTTTTATGAACATAGTTCTTAATTCTAATGATGTGTATAATTTGTTTATCTTTTACGTTCTATTTGGATAATCTTTTCCATGTATATTTTCTTATAGAAGCTTGATTGATTTTAACTTCTACATTTACATCTGTGATCCATCCTAAATTGATTTTTGAATGTTGTAAGGAAGGAGTCAATATTCTTCTTCCCCCTCAGTCTGTTTATCTAATCAATTCATTTATTTTAAAAGACCTGCAATAAACTACTGTGGAGCCTTGGCCATAAACCCCACACATAAATATACATGTGGTTCTGCTTCTCGACTTTCTATTCAATCCTTTTGGTTTATTTGTTCTGTTTTTGTTCCCAGTGTAGCAACAAAAAGATGTACAAAGAAAAAGTAAATAGAGTTCCCACACATCCTCCCCTGTGAGTGACATTATCACTCTAGAATGCATTTCTCTTTCTTCCAGGCTCTCTCAAATATACAAGCTCATACACACTGTGCATTCACAATGACACGGAGATGCTCACTTGTTGAAGAAATTAAGAGATAAACTTTTATGTACCACAATGTATAATAATAATAATTAATAGTTATATGAAAGCATCTTTGAAGTTGGAGTCATCTAGTGTGGTAACTCATGGTGTCAAAACTTTCCTCCATTCCTGTCCCATGAACCTCCTCTCAAACCAGATCAGACAGAATCCTTAGTAATGCTTTGTCTTAGTTCTCTAGTGGTGCTATAACAGAAATTCCACAAGTGGATGGTTTTAAGAAACAGACGTTCATTCTCTCATCGTTTAGAAGTTTGAATTCAGAGCACCAGCTCTGGAGAAATGTCCTCATTTCCTTTCAGCATCTGTAGGTCTAACATTCTTTGGATATTCCCATGTGTCTTGGCATTAATCTTTTCCTGGATTTAGGAACTTCAAATGCAGGGACCCCTTGGTCCTGACGATGTGCTCTACTCTCAGTTCTTCCTGCTTGGTGGTAGTAGGTTCTTCTTCCTCTGTTCATTTCCCTCTCCTTTCGTCTCTTATAAGATAAACGATATTGCAGGCCACACCTAGGAGACTCCCTTCCATGGATCAGGGATTAAGGGCATTGCAGCCCACTCCTAACCCTCTTATTGGTTTGTCACATCAGATCACATCATGGTGAATCATCACATAACTGCCAAACCATTGAGAATCATGGCCTAGTCAAGCTGGCACACATTTGAGGGGGACACAATTCAATCCATGACATGTTTATCATCACTTTAATCATAAAATAACATGATAAATAGAGCTGTAACTTGCTCAAATGTAGTATTTCCTAGATTATATGAATACTACTACAAAATTGTCTTGTAAATCTTTCTATATTGAATTACATCATAATTAGTTACAACATTATTAATAACTGAGAGGAGGCCTTTTGTTACATTTCTCTTTCTTTTCCTTTAATAACAACTTTACTCTTAAAAGAGTTATTGATGCAGGTTTACAAATACTAATCACAATATTGTAGCTAAAACCAAAACAATTTTTATAAAATCAGTGACTATAAGAACACTGACAGCAACAAAAACTATAGTGCAGACATGTGACCCAGGCAGATGAAATCACGTCTTTGTTATTGAGTAATAATTACAACTCTGACCAGAGCACATTGTTGTTGTTGTTGCTAAGTGCCGTCAAGTTGGTTCCGACCCATAGCAACCCTGTATAGGGTTTCCAAGGAGCAACTATTGAGCTTGAACCACCAATCTTGTGGATCAAACCAACTTTGAAGTCTAGCACATTAACCCACAGTGCCACACCAGAACGCCAGAGAACATTAGAAAAATTTTTAAATAAATTATCATAGAGTTTACCCTTTGTAAGTATATTAATAGAAGTAAACTGGGTTGACAAAAAAATGTTTTTGCTATTATAACTAACTACAGGGATATTTTTATAAAAAGCAATGCATGATAGGCATTTATGTGTGATCAATATGAACATTGGGAATCATGATGACAGAAAGCTTGTAAGCCCACCTTCCAACTAGAACTTATTGGATATGCTAAAAAGGGAAATAGAATTTGTCCAGGGAAATAGGCTTCTTGTTAAGCCTTTGTAGAATATGGGGCCTTAGGTGGAATCCTGAGCCCCACTCAGAACCTTCAGAGGTGAAACATTGAACAGACATGCAGATTAACCCAGAACTGCTGGAAGAACAGAAGATTCTTATTGAAAGAAAGAACTGCAGGGGAAAAAAACCCAGATTGTTTGGCTATTTGAATATCAAGCAAGAAAGCTGTTTACTTTGGAGGCATCAAGAAAAGAAAAGTCAGCTCATGATGGAAAACTGAAATTCACCCATGAGCAGTTTAGTATGCTTGCTGGTGAGCACCTGGGCCTAATTGTGAGTGGAAGTAGGGGAAATGCCATGTTCCATTGGCACCCATAGACCTTGAGATGAGAGAGAGAAGAGGAAGGGTTGGCTGGTCTGAATTTTAGGAAGATATGTGAACTCTTGAGCCCATGGGCACTGATATAGTCCCTGAGGGCTAGGGCTGAAAGTGAAGCAGTCAGCTGGTCTGAAGTGCAGGGAGCTGCGCATGAACTCCCAAACCTGTTTCCAGAGTCCATCCTTGTAACCAAGCTTGATTAGAACAAGACACATAAAAATATTAACTGTATTTACCTCTGTGGGATGGAATTTTCATTATTTATCCCTTGCTACCCGTCAATGAAGGAGCTCTGGTAGCGTAGTGGTTATGAATCGGGCTGCGAACCTCAGGGTCAGCAGTTCGAAACTACCAGCTGTTCTGTGGGAGAAAGATGAGGCATTCTGCTCCCGTAAAGATTTACAGCCCCGGAAACCCTGTACAGGGTCGCTATGAGTCAGAACCAACTCCACGGCACATAACAACAACAACAACAACAACCCTTCAATGTGGCACTGTGGGTTAATGCACTGGACTGCAAAGTCAGTTTGAACCATAAGGTCAGTGATTCAAGCTCACCAGCTGCTCCTCAGAAACCCTATACAGAGTTGCTATGCATCAAAACTGACTCGATGGCACTTAACAACAACAACCCTTCTACCCATATGACTTTTGGGGTCAAGTTTACCTGTCTCCTCCTCTCCCTAGGCTTGTTTTCTCATTCTGCATCTTTAACTCTCAACCTAAATGTTCCATGGAAGACTGACACAAATTTGTACAGAAGATTGTTGTTGTTGTTGTTGTTAAGGGCTATAGAGTCAGGTCTGACTCATAGTGACCCAGTATGGAGTTTCCAAGGAGCAGTGGTGAGCTTGAACCGCCGACTTTATGGTTCAAACTGACCTTAAGATCCAGCACTTTATCCCACAAGATTGGCTTCCTCTAAAACAATTGCACAACTTCCTGTCCTGTGCTTTTCCTTTTCAGTATTCAACACAATTGTATTTACCTATTTCTGAAAGCATTTAATACCTCTCTTCCTTGTCCCTTCAAAGCCCCTTCTACCATTATGTTTTTGGTAGCTGCTGTTGAACTGGTTACACCTCATAGCTATCCTATACACAACAGGTCCTGCACCATCCTCACAGGGCTTGTTGGAGACCCTGGATGCTGCCAGTGTGTCATTTGGGCTTGTTGAAGGTCTTTCTCTTTCTCACAACCTTCCACTTTGCCATGCATGATGTCCTTCTCCAGGGTATATTGTTGTTAAGTGTCATCTGGTGGATTTGAACCACCAACCTTGTGGTTAGTAGTCCAGTGCTTATCCTACAGCACCACACCAGGGTTTAGGCTACATAAAAGCAACATTTAACCCAGACTTGGAGTTCCTGGGTGGTCTAAAATTAATGCAATTAACTACTAACCAAAAGGTTAGAGATTTAGGCGCACCTAGAGGTGCCTCTGCAGAAATGTCTGGTGATCTAGTTACAAAAAATCAGTCATTAATAATCCTATGAAGCACTGTTCTATTCTGACACACATGAGGTTGCCTTGAGTCATAATCAACTCACAGACAACTACTTTGGTGTTTTGGGGTTTTTTTTAGGTCTGTCTTGTTCCCCTTTGGATGCCCATAACAATGCTTGACACACAGTGGATGCTGCAGGAGTTCTATCAGATAGTAGAGCATGCCAGCTGGGAGGAGACACAGACTGAGGACTCCTCTCTGTATTTTAATATGGATGTGGTGGAAGGTGCTGGAATCAGACAGATAGGCCTCACCTGAAATACTGATTCAGCAAATTTTACAAACTTAGACTATAACTCTCACATCTTTGAAATCTGCTTTCTCTTAACTAATATTGGGTTAATAAGAGCACATCAAAGGAGCTCTGGTAGTGTAGTGGTTACGAATCAGGCTGCGAACCTTAAGGTCAGCAGTTTGAAACTACCAGCCGCCCTGCGGGAGAAAGATGAGGCTTTCTGCTCCTGTAAGGATTTATAGCCTTGGAAACCCTATACAGGGTCACTATGGGTCGGAACTGACTCGACGGCACTTAACAACAACAACAACAAGAGCACATCACACCTACAACCGTGCCTGATACATAGTAAGTACTCAACAGTTAAAGTAATTTGCTGAACAGTTGTGGAAGGTTGGACAATATTTTGGTCTGTTGTACATAAATAAGGTCACTATGAGTTGGAAAGACTCAGCAGTACCTAACAACAACAACCACATGATTATTATTATTATGGGTAACACACCTTCAACAGTGTCCAGGGCAAAATGGTTTGTTATTGTTACGTGCCTTCCAGTCGATTCGGACACATCATAAACCTATACAGCATTTTTGAGGAGTAGCGGGTGGATTTGAACTGCCAACGTTTTGGTTTGCAGTTCAGTGCTTCTTCTATAGCGCACAGTGGATACTCTATGTCAGCGGTAACAGGTTGCTGATTTGGTGTCACTGAGTCAAATTCAGCTTATCCAGGGCAAAGGCAAGCTCAGGGTGAGCCCCTTAGTTGTGGGATAAAGGAGCTCAGGGCGTGCTCCTTAGTTGCACACTTGGTGCTGCGTTGGCACCATCTGGTGGCCACAATCAGCTACTGCCTGCTCTAGGGTTATTCTAAGAACTGCCCTGTGAGTTTCCTTAGGAGGTCAGAGGGAATAAATTTGAGAGGGAATACAGTGTGGGTTTGACAGAACTTGGTGACTACATGTCCAGTGAGGAAAGGATATGTATTTGTCTAAGTGGTTCTCAACTGGGGCAGTTTGGGCCCAGCCCCAGGAGACATTTGGTCATGCTGGAGACACTTTTGTTCATCACAGTGGATAGAGACCAAAAATGTTGCCAAACATCCTACAAAACACAGGACAATGTAAACTATCACTTAATTCACAATAAAAATAAAAAAACAAAAAACAAAATCACAGGACAGCCCCTCACCCCAAATAAAGAATTATCTGGTCCAAAATGTCAACAGTGCCACGGTCAAGCAACCCTAGTCTAGGATAATTCTTTGGGTAGCATCATTCCTTGCTCACTACTTACTTGAACTTTCATTTCCATTAAGGCCTGATGTAAATTTTAAATTCCGTCTTTTAAAAACCTTAACAGTTGCCTGGAATCATGCTAAGGGATTGAGTTCTGTCTTTATAATGCTTTCATTTTCCAGAGAAATGTCAGAGCATACCTCCTCTGGAAGCATGGAAATAGGGCCTTTTTAGATGTAATTAGTTAAAATGAAGGCCTATTGGAGCAGGCTGGACCCTTAATCGAAGTGACTATTATCCTTATAAGAAGAGACAAAGAGGCACAGAGACAGAAACGGAGAGAACGCCTTGTGACAACAGAGGCAAGATTAGAGTGATGTGTCTACAAGCCAAGGAAAGCCAAGAATTATTGGCAACATCAGAAGCTAAGATAAACACAAGGAACAGATTCTTCCCTTGAGTTGTCAGAGAGAACATGCCTTGGACAGCATTTTGATTTTGAATTGAGCTTCTGAAATTGTGAGAGAATATATTTCTATTGTTTTTGGCGACCCAGTGCATGGTAATTTGTATCCTAGGAAACAAATATAACCTCCATTTTAGGGCCCATTTAGACTCTTATTTACATCTGTGTCCTCGAAACTGAGTCTTAAGAAAGTCCCACAGAAAATATCTCATGGTATAACCCTTTTCCTTTACTAACCTGCCTCATGATATTTTGTTGTTGTTGTTAGATATCATAGAGTTGGTTCCAGCTCATAGCAACCATATGTACAACAGAACAAAACACTGTGCAGTCCAGAACCATCCTCACAATGCCAGTGAGTTGAATTTAACTCATAGCAACCCTGTGTTGGGTTACTGAGATTGCAAATCTTGGCAGAAGCAGACAGCCTCATCTTTCTTTCATGGAGCTGTTGTGTTTGAACTGCCTACCTTGCCGTTAACAGCTCAGTGCCTAACCCACAGTGCCACCAGGACTTCACCTATAATGTGGTACATTTAAAAGTCCTTTGGCTTTATCTTTTTGTCCACCTTCAAAACTACAAATTACATGCCTAGGAAGGCAAGGATCAAATGTTTCTTTCTGGTGAACATTCCCCCATTTTTCCCTGTATGGCACTTTTGTTATCTGTGATTCTGTGGACATATTTTCCTCTACAATCTGACATAATCTTGACAAAATAAAGAGAACCATGGAGCCAGAAAATGGTAGAGGGGTCCTGTGGGATGATAGCCAAATATTCATGGTTGATGTTCAACTCTCCCTCTCCTGACTCTGTTTTTGAACTGCTTTTTGTTTCAGAGGGTTTTGTCATTTCAGGGGATGATCATAATTTGAGTCTGTATTATTTCTATGTAACCCATGAAACTAGCGCTTTCTGTTTTCATCCCTAGGCTAAATTGATCTTCCCTGGGCTTTTCCCTAGTCCAAATGTTAGAGGGAAATTCTCACTTCTGCTAGTTTCATATTAGACCCCCCAATCAACAAATTTATCTAACACAATATAATTGACAAATCAGTGATGACTCAAAATTAGAGTTTCTCCTTAATGCTCCTTTGGACCAGGGTGATCCAAAACATCCAATAACCCACTTTCCTCTTAGTATCAGGATTGATTTTGTCCCAGTCAAAATTATACCTCACACTGTTGACTCAGTGGTGTGAGGAACAGAAAATGATGTGTGAGCAGTTTCAGCTTGCAGCGGACTAGAATTATGACTGTGCTCCTGATGAAGTGATTTCTCCCTGGGAGCTAAGACTGTTCCCAAAATGGACTGAAGTCAGTATCACCTCCACATATCTCTGTAAGTCCTCATTCTGACCAGCAGACCAGGGGGCATTTTGTGTCCCAGGGGCTAACAACTCAAATCTAGAATTGAATAGCCTCCAAAAGGTTTCAATATTTTCCCTTCCCAATGCAAAGCTAGCCTAATAATTCACTACAGATCTTTCTGGGGAGGCTTGAAGGAAAGTTTACAATATTTGCTTTCGTTGCAAACACATTGCAGCATCTTCTCTATCACAGAACTCTAGGTCTATGAATTGACTTAAGTCTGAGAATTGAATGTTGTTTAGCACTGACTCATAGTGACCATATGCACCACAGAAGGAAACACTGCCTAGTCCTGCACCAACCTCACAACTGTTGCTGTTTTGAGCTCATTGCTACTGCTACTGTGCCAATCCATCTCACTGGGTGTCTTCTTCCTTTTCTCCAACCTCCACTTTACCAAACATGATATGCCTCTTCAGGGACTGGTCCCTCCTGATAATATGTCCAAAGTATGAGAGACAAAGTCTGGCCATCCTGGTTTCCAAAGAGCATTCTGGCTGTACTTCTCCCAACACAGATTGGTTTGTTCTTTTGGTAGTCCATGGTACTTTTAATTCTATTCCAACACCATAACTCAAATGCATCAATTCTTCTATGGTCTTCCTTATTCACTGTCCAACTTTCACATGCATATGAGGTAATTGAAAATACCATGGCTTGGGTCAGGCACACCTTTGTCCTCAAACTGACATCTTTGCTCTTGAACACTTTAAAGATGTCTTGTGCAGCAGATTGCCTAATGCAATACATCATTTGATTTCTTGACTGCTGCTTCCATGAGTGTTGATGGTTGAGCCAAGCAAAATGAAGTCTCTGACAACTTCAATCTTTTCTCCATTTATATGGATGCTGTTTATTGGCCCAGGGGTGAGGATTTTTGTTTTCTATACATTGAGGTACAACCCATACCGAAGACTGTGGTCTTTGATCTTCATCAGTAAGTATTTCAGGTCATCTTTGCTTTCATTAAGCAAGTTTGTCTCATCTGCATATCACAGGTTGTTAATGAGTCTTCCTCCAATACTGATGACACATTTTTCTTCATATATTCTAACTTCTCGGACAATGTGTTCAGCATACAGATTGAATAAATATAGTGAAAGAATACAACCCTGGTGCACACTTCCCTAATTTTAAACTATTCAGTGTTCCCTTATTCTGTTTGAACAACTACCTCTTGGTCTATGTACCTGTTCCTCATGAACACAATTAAGTGTTCCAGAATACTCAGTCTCCCCAATGTTGTCAATAGCTTGTCATAATCCATACAATCGAAAGCCTTTGTGTAATCAATAAAGCACAGGTAAACAACTTTCTGCTTTCAGCCAAGTTCCATCTGATGTCATCCCTCATTCCATGTCCTGTTTTGAATCTAGCTTGAACCTTTGGAAATTCTTTCTCAATGTTTTACTATTATCTTTAGCAAAATTTTACTTGCTGGGAATTGAGTAAGGGACTATGAATTCCCAGTGTGGTGGCTTGGATGAGGTTTCTGCTTTCCCAATGACACCTACTCCTTACTGATTGGCTATCTCATGATCCAACATTTTGCATTTATGACAATAGTAAAAATAGAAAAAATCTACTGCCAGCCTAGTTTGTGTATTAGCTATGTACAGCTGGCAGTATAGAATGCTGAGGTGAGAAGAATGCTGACAGTGACGGTTAGGGTTGTGTGCCAATTTGGTAGTGGTTTAGCAGTTGTGCAATTATATAATTTGGCAGGGATATAATGATCCTCCATTTTGTGATCTGATGTGGTCATCATCCATTTTCACATAATGCTGCTTTTCACATAACGGCCTGGTCTTTGGAACCTAACCATGTTGATAAGTGAGGAACAGATGTATATAGAAAAGCCACATCTCAATAAACTATACATTATTCATTCTTAGGGGTCCATGATCAATAGCTGCCATCCCAGATCTCTGTGTTGGCACTTCTGTCCCCACAGCGTGTTATGAAAATCCACCTACCATGATTCTGAAATTTAGGAGCCACCACCTGGCCTATGTTAATACAGAATCCTATTGTTCTTACTGGAATCAGAAAGCCCAATTCTAAGGTGGTATCTTCTGCTACTATCTTTGGCTTTGCTTTTTATAGGGGCCCTTCCATTAGTCCTAATGGAAGATCTTCATGCCGTGGTAAACGGAGTGTCCTCTGCATCTTCCATGGAGGTAGCTGAGTAAATTGCACATTTAAATCCACTCCAAGACTTCTGTTTCCCTGAGGTTTGGGGCCTTAACATTTTTACCTCATTGACTGTAGACTGCTGCTAAGTCCAGGCTTCAACAAACTAGCCAAGCAAGCTGTTAAAACCACTTGTGGGTGCTCAAGTTAAATACTATAGCCTGAATCCAACTGAGTACTCTCCTGTGGACAGTTACATGCCTATTTGCACTTACATTTTATTCTCTTTGGTCTAATGCCCTTAGTATTCATTTCCATACATGCTTTTCAGCTTTTAATAGAACAGTCCTTATTCATTCTGACCTTTCACTCAAACTAACCACTAAAAGGAAAAAGTCAAATTTAGTCCTTCTAAAATAATAGAATATAAATTGGAAGTTTTAAAAAAGCTATCCAGATTGATGAGCAGGAGGCTTCTCTTTTGGTTTACCCAGATCACTCTATGTGACTATCCTCCCATATCTAGTTATAAAATTACTCATGGTTATAGAAAGGAGTCTTTTTCTCCCTAAACCTGAAAATAAGACAAATAAGAGCACCTTAGAAGAATTAACATTTTAAAACATCACACAGTGAATCAGAGCAGAAACATTTTTTTAAAATCATTCTAAGGTAAAAGGGAGACCAAGGCTGGCAGGACTTGACTCTATTTACATTAATGGTTCTTAACCTTTTTTTTGATAACAAATAACTTTGGTACGCTGATAAAAGCTATGGATTCTCTCCACAGAAAAATATACATAAATAATTTATCTGTATTGCTTCATCAGTTGCAACAAATGCACCACACAACTACAAGATGCTAATAGTTAGAGAAATTATATCTAGAGGTAGAAGTAGTGTATGGGCATTTCTGTGTTTTCTGTGCATTATTTTTTCCTGGAAATTTTAAAACTTCTCCTTAAAATGTTCTTGTTGTTAGGTGCTATCGAGTTGGCTTCAACTCCTAGTGACTCTATGCACAACAGAATAGAACATTCCCAGTCTGTAGCTTCCTCACAACTGTTGTTATATTTGAGTTCATTGTTGCTGCTACTGTGTTAATCCATCTCCTTGGAAGTCTTCCTCTTATTCTCTGACTCTCCATCAAAAGCTTGATGTCCTTCTCCAGAGACTAGTTCTTCTTGACAACATATTCAAAAAACAAAAAGTAAAGTCTCAACATCATCACTTCTTTTTTTTATTATTATTAAATAAATGTTTTATTGTGAATTGTGTGATAGTCTACATGGGAGAACATTAGTCTTACATCCATTCTATCGTACATCATTTCATTGGCATAGTTACCATCCCGTCCATGCATCCTCACCCAACCAAAGGGTGTGCCCTGCAAGCTAACCCCCCCCCCCCCACACAGTCCTCAGCCCCTTTCCCTTTCTGGATCCCAAGTCCCCAGCCACTCCATCTCTTCACGTCATCTTCTCTGCCTCCATCTCAGGCCTCACTGCTTCTCTGGGTAGGATGCTGCTCTCTGCACTTCTCCATTGATGGTCCCAGGGCCCTCAGCTCCTAGACTGAAAAGTTAATCACTCCCTCCTTGCTACAAAATGTCCACCTTTAGATTTCCAACCCTCACAATCAGTCCTGATAACAATTATTCACTATTGCATCATAAGAGACCCACCTGTATTTCATTTCATCAGTCCTTCCTCGACAGGCTGGATACCATCATCACTTCTAAGGAGCATTCTGGAGTACTTCCAAGAAAATGTATTTGTACTTCTGACAGTCTGTGGTACTTTCAATGTACTTCACCAATACCATAATTCAAATACATTGATTTTGTTATGGACTTGCTAATTCGTTGTCCAACTTTCCCATGCATATGAAGACACTTGAGTCAAGTGCACCTTAGGCCTCAAGCTGACATCTTTGCTCTTTAACACTTTAAAGAGGCCTCTGTAGCAGATTTGTCTAATACATTATATCTTTTGATTTGACTGTTGCTTTCATAAGTATTGATTGTAGATCCAAGCAAAATGAGTCTTTGACAACTTCAGTCTTTTCTCCATGTATCATGATGTATGTATGTATTGCTCCAATTGTGAAGATTTTCATTTTCTTTACATTGAGGTGCAATCCATACTAAAGGTTGTAGTCTTTGATCTTCAGTAGTATTCTGAGTCCTCTTGCTTCCTACAAGTAAGGTTGTGTCATTTGCACATTGCAGGTTGCTAATGAGCCTTCCTTCAATTCTGATGCCACATTCTTCTTCATATAATCCAACTTCTCAGATTATTTACTCAGCATACAGATTGAATAAGTATGGTGAAAGGATACAACCCTGGCACACATCTTCCCAGATCTTAAGCCATTAAGTATCCCCTTGTTCTGTTTGAACAACTGCCTCTTGGTCTATGTACCGGTTCCTCATGAGCACAACTAAGTGTTCTGGAATACCCACTCTTTACAATATTATCCATAGTTATGAGCCACACAGTTGAATGTCTTTGTATAATTAATAATTTATTAATGTGCTTAAAATAGCTAATGAAAGAATGTGTCCATCAGAAAGGCATTTGTTGGTTAGGCATAAATATAGAAAGAAAAAAACAATTCACCAAGACACACATTTCTAATGTCCATCCGATACCTTCATGGGAGAGAGGACTCAGGTCTAAGAAATCCACCAAATGTGCTGGTCCTGGTAGTAGGATTAAGAAGGGATGTGCCAGATAATTGTTACAATTTCATGCACACCAAACAAACTTGTGATTATTTAGATTTTAGTAATGAAATTATGTCAAGGTATGGAAACTTGCATGTTGTTGTAGTTAAGTGCCGTCGAGGGGGTTCCAACTCATAGCAACACTGCATAATGTTTCTGAGCAGTGGCTGGTGGCTTTGAACTGCCAACCTAGCACTTAGCAGTCCAGTGCTTATCTTACAATGCCACACCAGGACCTGCAGAACAAAGGAAAATTTCCCTAGACTGATCCTGGTTTCTAAGCTTGTAAGGCAGAGGGGATATAATAGATTTGCCAGATTCCCATTTTATCTCTCTCACATGTGTTCTTTTAGGACAAAGAATCTGCCAGAATCCTTATTAATTTTTTTTTTTTTTTTAGCCTCAATGAAAAGAGTCAGATATAGAATTTTAAAACTCTTCTGCAGAACAAAAGGATTTGGGCTATTTATATACATTTAGAAGTTACAGACACCAGGTACATTCATGCAGTTTCCCATGACAACCAATGATTATGCAATGCTTTCAGATTCAAGGTTTCCTATCATAGGAAATAATATTAAATGCTTGAAGACCCAATATTTTTGAGAAAATATTTGACATAACCTTACAAAGTTGCTTTATCTAAGGTTATAAAATATTGAACAGGATTGCTACAAGTAAATATCTTCTTATGAGAACTCCAGTCTTGCAACTATTCTTAGCTTTCATCTTTAACTAGGTCTTAAGAATGGCTGCATCATTCTGAATTTCATCTCTGTGTTACATCTTAATATCACACCTCTCTAAATAGAGTTTCTTTTTACTAACGACTACTGCAAAGCCATTTGAACTGCAAGGTCTGCGGTTCAAGCTCACCAGCTGCTCCTGAAACCCTATACAGGGTCACTATGGGATGGAGCCGACTAGATGGCACTTAATAACAAATAGGTAAGAGGAGTCATGGTGTAGCACAATAGGATAAGCATTGCATTGGTAACCATAAGCATCATATGCAGGGTTACTGTAAGTTGGAACTGACTCCACAGCACTTAACAACAATAACTAAGAAGGCTATAGTTCTAGGTTTTATTAGCCATAACTCAATTTAAAAATTCAAGGTTTATAAAAATCTAGACATTAATCAATAGAAGATAAAAATGATAAATTGTTATAAAAAGAATTGTCTCTTAAATCCAGTCTAATGGCTCATTCTGGCCTCTAAATTCTTCCACTAATTGCCTCTAATCATGTATCTAATTTCCCCTTGACTTCAGCTCAGTCTGTTCCAGTTAGTCAACTGTGTATTAGTATAGTCTCCCAAGAAACAGACAATGGGGCAGAGATTCAAATATAGGTAGTTTATTTGGGTGATACAGGGACCACCTGCAGAGGAGTATGGAAGTGTCAGGGAAGAGAAGACTGCAAATAAATGCAGTGTTCATAAACCACCTGCCAAAGAAAGAAGAAAAATTCTGGAAAACGTTGTCAAACACACACTTCAGAATCATCTCACTGGAGAGGCAAGGGAGCGTGGGTATTTTGTATCGACTCTCATCAGCCATTGGTTGAGAACTGCTCTAGGGAGTGCTAATTACACAGTGCTTCCAGCATGCTAAGTTTGGGTACGCAAGATAGCTTTCCATGGCTCAGGAAACAAGGCTTAGGTAGACAGATACAGCTAGCAGGGCCTGAGGGGATACAGGCAGGGCACTGATATCGTCTGCCACATCTGGTCCCTGCCCTCAACAGATCTTGCACATTCCCTGATCTGTGCTAGAAGTGGGAGCTGAAGATGGAATTCAATCCTGTGGGCACTATAGGATAAGCACTGCATTGCTTATCAACCAATCATGCCTATATAATAGAACTCCTATAAAACTCAAGATGCTGAAGATTAGGTGAGCTTCCTAGTTGGTTGAAGATATCAATGTACAGAGGGACAGTATACCTCTAGGAACATGGAAGCTCCTTGAGTGGAGATACTCCCAAATCTTGCCCTATGTATCTATTCTTTCTTCCCCTGTGTTTGCTATTTGAAAATGTAATCAGGAACTCTCAAATTTAAAGCTAGCAGGTTAGAAGTATAGGTGCCCTGGGAAATAAAACTTTTCCATTTTCCTCTCAGGACACCAGTTTCAAGTTGAGCGGATAATGGAAAATTTTTAATGTGTAGTCAGTTAGTAAGAAGTGCATGTAGCCTGAAAAAGGCCCAAACCTACAGCTGCTGTCTGTAGACAGCATGTGAAATCTGACCTAAGTCCAGGAGTTAGGGTCAGAAGAAAAAGAACTACATTACAGTGTCAGAATTGAACTGATATTAGAACCACAAAAATTATTTTAATTTCCATGTTTCTTTTCAGTTTATCCTCATTCATTCGGACATATACAGTTTTTACATAGTCATCTCTAATAGCCACGAAATGTTCCCATTGCTGGTTATTCTTTTAACCTCTTTCTTATTTTTCACTATCATAGTAATTTCCTGTAAACATCTTGTTTATAGATATTTCTAGGTTCTTTGGTGGTGTAAATGGTGTGTGTTCACCTACTAGACTGCAAGGTTGGTTTGAACTGTAAGGTCGGCGGTTCAAGCTCAGCAGCTGCTCCTTGGAAACCCTAAGCAGAGTCACTAAGTTGGAACTGACTCTATGGCACTTAACAATAACAACAACAAGAACTAATCTAAAGGCTGGCAGTTTGAACCCACCCAGCAGAATCCCAGAAAACAGGCCTGATAATCTGTTTCTGTTAACATTTTGAAAATTTAGTAATCCTTGACCATTCTGCATACCCCAAACCTAGAAACCTAGATAATGAGGCTTTCCTGGTTTCCCTTCCCATAGTCAACTTTACCTCTTGCAATTTCAGCCCTGTTCCAGATTATAGGGTGAATCCTGACCTTAAGCATCAGGAGGTAGTGAAGCTCTTCCAACTCAATACTCATTGATAAGCAGTCAAGGCTTTGGTACTGTCTGTGTGCTAGATGCTCAACCAAGCTCAGAGAATTCTAGTGAAATCTTTCAGAGCTGGAACTTTATGGGACTGCTTTGTCTTTCTAGGTCTTACATGTTTTCTGATTTTACCACTCATTTGAATGGAAAGTATTTGGTGTTCCTTCTCAGACAGGTCTCCATCTTACCCAAGTTCTGGATTTTGCAGGTTTAATTGTACAAAGATGAATCTTATTCTCAATTATTCTCACTTCTTCGTATCTCTGAGTGCTTAGTTTCATACTCATCATGCTGAATCCAATAAAACTTAATCATTATAAATGTAACAGAACTGATTTCCAGCAAGATGGCAGACATGTTACCTTTGTTGTTGTTAAGTGCCATCGAGTTGGTTCCGACTCATAGTGATGCTTTATAGGGTTTCCAAGGAGCAGCTGGTGGGTTTGAACTGTTGACTTTGTGATTCTACACCCTATAATAATTGAGAGCAAAGACCTGAGAAACTAAATGAAACATATATGGATGACAATCCTGGAACCCTGAGCTTCAAAGGAGTAGATAAAATATTGATGAGAAGAAACAGAATGAAAATAGGGAACAAGAAGATATAAAGAGCAGTAAGTTGTCAACTGGACCAGTGCAGCATATCCATTCAGAATTACTGGGGCAGGAAACAGGTAACTGACTCTGTTCACCCAGGACTGCACCAGTGCCCACATTGGTGACTAGAACCAGAAAAGTATGATCTCTTCCTTACCCACCACACTCTCCCAGTGAGCAGGACACACACACACACACACACACACACACATACTGCCCTTGTATTCCCTGAGGCCAGTGAGACATGAAATTGTGGATCAAGTGCCACATGCACAAAACCCTCACATTGGCAGTACACACTCTGTGAATAGGATACTTCCTTTGCTGGCAGAGCATACCACCCCAGACCAGGCACCTCACTTCCTGCCACCTCTGTGGCTAGCAGAGCATGCTGCTGTGGATCAGGCATGTCATTCCACCACCCCAGTTTTCTCCTTCCCTTGTTTTTATTTTTTTTAACTTTTTATTGTAAATCAGGTCAAGGTTAACAGACAAGCTCATTAGATTTACTCTCAACCACTCATACATTTTGTTTCATCTCAACGATTACAATCCCCTTCCCACATCACCAGTTACCCTGCTTCCTCCCTGTGGCTTCCCTTCTACATCTTATTTTTCACAAATTAACAAAGCAAAAATATTTGATGTACACATAGAAGATAAAAAAAATATATTCATTTAAATGTCCAAAGGGCACATTTTGCAAACCAGCCTCCTGCCCACAGGTACACAGCCTTTCTCAGTCTATGGACCTAGAGTCTGCAGCTGCTCTATCTCTCCACTCCACCAGCCTCTGCCAGTGTCTGCTATCACTGCTTTTCTAAATAGGATCTCACACTCCACTCATCCTCTTCCTTCTTGATGGTACTGGGATCCTCTGTTCCTGAAATGAAAGATTTTAGTTACACATCTTTTACAATTACAGTTGTAACAATCGCAATTAATCCTGCTAACAATTACTCACAACTGAATCAGAATCCTTACCTTGTTTTTATTGTCTTCTCTTCTTTTTCTCCTTTCCTCTCCTTGTTTTGTTTCTACTTTCCTTTTTTCTCCTCTTGTTTTTCTGTTTTATTCATTTATTTGTTACACCCAGTAGGAGGCAGCAACTGCATCCAGACTGTTCAGCCACCCTCTCACTTCCTGATGCCCCACCCACTGAGAGAGTGCCACCACCTGCTTTTACACCACTTGATCAATGACAGACAGGGACAAACCACAGTCCAGCCTTCCCTCAACTACTCTACATGAACAGCAAATAAAGAATGTGCACACACTCCCATTCTTTACCACACCCTTCAGCTGGTGAGTGTCTAAGCGCTACCAAACTAGCACTATGCCAAAACAATATATAGCAAAAACCCTGGGCTAAACACACCAATCACAATCATTGTTACATACAACAACAGTAACACCAAAATATCTCAAAGAAAACAGATAGCCTACATTCACATAAACAAGATAAGGTGGCTCAAACAAATGATCAAAATACAGAACTATAAGACCTTTCTCAGGAAGAAATGGTGTTGGAACTACCTGATAATTATAGTAAAGACTCTTCAACAGATTAGGAGAGAGATCAAGGAAAACAAAGATGACATCAAGGAAGTCATAGATAAAATTCAGGAAAATACAGGTAAAACTATAGAAGAATTCAGGAGAAGAAACTGACAAAAATAAATGGAAAATTTGAAACATACGAAAACAGCCAATAGAAATCCAGAAGATTAGTACTAAAATTTCAGAAATAGATAATGCTTAGAAGAGAAAAGGAGTAGAGTTGAATCAATGGAAGACAGAATTAGAGAGATTGAAGATAAATATCTCAATACTAATCTGTATTTGGAAGAAATGTTTTGGAAGAAATGCTGCCAGAGTGCTCATTGGAGGCTAGGATGGCTAAGCCTCATCTCTCATACTTTGGACATATTGTCCGGAGGAAACAGTCGCTGGAGAAGGATGTCATGCTGGGTAAGGTGGAGGGTCAGAGAAAAAGAGGAAGACCCCTAACGAGATGGATTGGCCA
>NW_006408658.1:7283041-7284800 GCF_000296735.1 Chrysochloris asiatica | reverse complement strand
CAGAGAAAAAGAGGAAGACCCCCAATGAGATGGATTGGGAAAGTGGCAGCATCAATGGGTTCAAGCATGGCAACAATAGTGAGGTTGGCCCAGGATTGGGCAGTGTTTCATTCTGTTGTGCATAGGGTCACTATGAGTCGGTACTGACTCGATGGCACCTAACAACAACAACAATCTGTTAGAGAAACAAATTTTTTAAAATACCCACCTGCACCTCCTCAAAAAGAAGAAATACTAAGAATCATGTGTGATACCATCAAGGGAAATGACTTATGTGTGATTGGGATTCATGAACGGAACAGACAGAGAAAAATATAGATTTGTTGGAAGAAAAATTTCCGAATGTTATCAAAAATGAGACGATATGCATTCAAGAAGCTCAACAACCATCAGTAAGACAGACTGCAAAATGAAATCATTAAGACATTTCATGATCAAACTTTCCAAGACAAAAGATAAAGAAGAATCCCGAAAGAAGCTTGGGAAAAACAAAAAGTTACCTACAAAGGAGACCTAAGGTTTCTAATCAAACTAAGGTTTGATTTTGAGCAGAATCCAGGCAGGCAAGAAGGCAATGGGATGATATATATAAACCCTGAAAGAAAAAAAATTTCCAACCAAGGATTATATATCCAGCAAAATTGTACCTCAAATAGGATGAAGAAATTAAGACACTTCCAGATAAGTAGAAATTAAGGGAATTTGTAAAAATCAGAAATGCTAAAAGGAGTCCTTCAGATAGGGAACAAACAGGGGCAGACAACAACATGAAATTAAGACACACAACAACAACACCCAGAAATCAACCCAGGTGTAGAAGAGTAAAAAATAAAATAAACCAAGAACACTGAAAATAGGGAATCGGAGACATAAATTTGTAAACAATGACAACTACAAAGCATAAAGGGAATACATGGTGTCATTACAGAACTTCCAAATGGAGGGGAAGTCAAAATTATAGCAAGATAGAATGAACTGTTTTAAACTGGGAAAGAAAATAACAAATTACATGGCAACCTCGAAGAAAATTAATAATCCCCATCAAAATAAAAAATAAAATAACAATAATGATATAGTAAATATTGAAACAATAATAATGCAGGAAATGATAAATAAATCATAAACAAAATGAGTTTAGCACAGAAAAACGTAAGAAACAAAAACTATCAGCACCACAAAACACACACACACAGCAAAATGACAGCAATAAATAATAATTGCACTGAATGAACATGGATTAAATGCACCGATCATGAGATATAGAGTAGCAGAAAGCATAAAGTAACAGGACCCATCAATATGCTGTCTATAAGAGACACATCTTAGATACAAAGGCAAAAATAAACTAAAAATCAAAGATGGAAAGGCATATATCAAGCAAATTTCAACAAAAAGGAGCAGGAATGGCAACATTAATTTCTGATAAAATAGACTTTAAGGCAAAAAAAAAACATCAAAAGAAACAGGAAGTACATTTTATAATGTTTAAAGGATCAATCCAACTAGAGGACACAACCATAATAAATACTTACACACTCAAAGAGCTCCCAAAATGCATAAATCAAACTAACACAATTAACTCTACAATAACAGTAAACAAAACCCAAATCCACTGTCCCCAAGTCAATTCGGATTCATGGCAACCCTACATAGGGTTGTTTTTGTTCTGTTTTTTAATGTTTTATTGTGAATTATATGATAGTTTACATGAGAGAACTTTAGTTTTACATTCATTCCATCGTATATCATCTCATTGCCA
>NW_006408658.1:7281237-7282227 GCF_000296735.1 Chrysochloris asiatica | reverse complement strand
GGTCCAGGTCACGTGGGTATCATCTACAAGTGTGGGCGCTCCTGTGCACACCTACATAGGGTTTTTGAGACTGTAAATCTGTAGGGGAATAGACCTTTTTTTTTTTTCTTCCTTGGAGAGACTGGTGGATTTGAACTCCTTATCTTGCAGTTAGCAGCCCAATGCCTAACCCACAGTGCCAAGAGTACCCCATTCAATGATTATAGAAGACTTCAATACACCACTCTCAATGAAGGACAGAGCATCTAGAAAGAATTTTAACAAAGATATAGATCTAAACAGCATAATCAACCAATTTGACCTCATAGATACATACAGAACCCTCCACCCAACAATAGCAAAATAAACATTATTTTTTCAGTGCACATGGAGTATTACCCAGAATAAACCAGAAATTTAAAAAAGAAGTTTAATAAATTTAAAACATCAAAATACTAAAAGCACATTCTCAGATCATAACTCTATAAAATTAACAACAAGAAGACATCTATAACAGGAAGAACAAGGGAAAAAATTAAATACATGAAAACTTAATAACACTCTGCTTAAAAGCTACAAGGTAATAGAAGAAATTTTTTTGATTAAATCAAATAAGAATGAAAACATAGAATTCCTAAATTTTGGGATACAGAAAATGCAGGACTAATAAATATGCAAAACCAATGACCAACACTAGTCTCAACTGAAAGCACTTCCCTTGTGAACAGGAACCGACAAGGATACCCTTTATCATTTCTTGTTGTTAGGTGCCATCAAGTCAGTACCGATTCATAACGACCCTATCTATGCACAGCAGAATTAAACACTGCCTGGTCCTGCACCAACCTCACAATCGTTGCTACATTTGAGCCCATTGCTGCTGCCACTGCGTCAATCCATCTCGTTGGGTGTCTTCCTCTTTTTCTTCTACCCTCCACTTTACCAAATATGACATCCTTCTCCAGGGACTGGTCCCTCCTGATAATATATCCAAATCATGAGAGGTAAAGT
>NW_006408658.1:7278589-7280157 GCF_000296735.1 Chrysochloris asiatica | reverse complement strand
TCAGTTGGTATTTTAAGCTACTACATCCATAAGTATAGATTAAGTTCATCAAATAGTATCAATTTACATTTGTTTCCTTTATCAAATTTTTCATCTTCTTCTAGTAGACTTGTGATCATCAAGCAATCCTTTGATTTCTTGACTGCTGCTTCCATGAGTGTTGATGGTTGAACAGAGCAAAATAGAATCTTTGACAACTTCAATCTTTTCTCCATTTATTTGGATGCTGTTTATTGGTCCAGTGGTGAGGACTTTTGTTTTCTTTACATTGAGATGCAATCCACACTGAACAGTGTGGTCTTTGATCTTCATCAATAAGTATTTTAAATCCTCTTTGCTTTCAGTAAACAAGATTGTATCATCTGCATATTGCAGTTTGTTAATAAATCTTCCTCCAATCCTGATGCCACATTTTCCTTCACGTAATCCAACCTCTTAAATTATTTACTCAGCATACAGATTGAACAAGTATGGTGAAAAAATACAGCCTGGTGTACACCTTTCCTAATTTTAAACTTTATCACTACTCCTATCTAATATAATACTAGAACTCCTGGCCCAGCAATAAGGCAAGAAAGGGAAATAAAAGGCATCCAAGTAGTCAAAGAAGTAAAATTACCTCTATTTTCAGAAGATATGATCCTAGACATAGAAAATCCCAGAAAGTCAATAAGAAAGCTACTAAAACTTATACAAGGACTCAGCAAAGTAGCAGAGTACAAGACCAACATACAAAAATCAATTGATGTCGTGGACAGATGGAGTGGCTGGGGACACAGGACTCAGGGAGGGAGAGGAGCTGTCTGCTGACAGCCAGAGGGGGGCAGCCTGTGGATGTATCCTTTGGTTATTTGATGATGCATGGAGGGGATTGTCATCATTGCAATGAAATGTAATATGATAGGATGAATGTGAAGCTGAAGTGGGACAGAGGCAAATAATGATATATGCACAACCTTGGATCAACAGGGCTCTGGAATACAGAGATTGAGACATGATTGGAATGGGGAAAGTGGGGGAAACAATGTTAAGATACTTGGCTGTCTTTTGAATCTTGGTTTCCCTGCCATACCACTATAAATAGACACTGGATGGGGAAAGACAGAAATATCACCATAGAAATCTTGTAAGTCCACGCCTTCTGCCTATAACTGATGGGAATACCTAAAATGAGGCTACAATGTGCCCAGTGAAGGAGGCTTCCTACAGAGCCTCTGCATTACATAAGACCATAGGTGGATTCCTGAACAGCATCCAGAATCACCTGAGGGGAAATTTCCACTTGAAAGGACAAGCAGACCAGCCTGGAGCGGCCAGAAGAACAGAAGATACTTCCTGAAAGACTGACAGGAAAACTACAAAACAATACAGGCAGATCAACTGATTACTACAAGAACAAACAAGTGGCTCATCCAGGAGACATCAAGGCAAGTGGTTGGGTCCCCTCAGGGCAAACCTCCTTCGAAGACTAAGACCCAGTGGGAATATATGCTCTGATTGGTGACCACGTTCATCACCGATAAGGGGAAGTGAGGGAAAAGCAGCAATGAAGCTGCAAGCTAAGCCCT
>NW_006408658.1:7266535-7276304 GCF_000296735.1 Chrysochloris asiatica | reverse complement strand
GGGGATTTATTCATGGCTAGAAGGTAGACACATGTTAACATGGGTGAAGGGGCAGCCTATATACAACAAGAGAGAAGTTAGCAAAAGAAAGATGAAAGTAGCAGTCGACACAGGGAAGGATGCAAGAATTAAAGTGAATAAAGGTAAATACTGTTAACTGATGGTACAGGAAGGGGATTGCAATCATTGTAATGAAGCAAAGTATATGATTTGATAAATGTAAAACTGATGATCTTTTCTGTAAACCTTCACTTAATTCACAATAAATTTTCTTTTAATTAAAAAAAATCAATCGAATTTCTTTATATGAACAAAGAGAACTCTGAAAAGGAAATCAGTGAACAATACCATTTGTAATAGCCATGTTAAAGATGAAACACTTAGGCATAAATCTAGTCAGAGACAAAAAAAAAAAGAGCTGTACTCAACAGACTCAGGAATCTTGATTTTACTTAGTATTGCCAGGTACTGTACCAATACTGTCCAAGATGGTTGCACAAATCTATCCTGCCACCAGCAGTGTGGAAGTATCCCCATATTTACACACTCCCACTAACTTTTAGGACTAAAAACCTTTCTAATTTTTTCCCAATTTCAAGGGTGAAGAGGGATTTAACTCTTAATTTTAATCATACAGTAACACAATAATAGTACTACAAATTGGGCCTTGGGTTCTCATGGATTTAATCATTTCTAAAATATCTCATACCTCCTTCATTGTGAAATTCCATCAATTTATTTGCCTCCAAAGCCATTTCCTCTTTTTCCCCCTTTAATGTTATCTAGGTGGGGGGAACCCTTTAATTATTGCAATTGCTTCCCAATTTGTTTCTTGGTGTCCAGATACACTTTGTCCAATTTGTTCTATATCTCTTACCAAACTAGTCCTTTGAGACAAGGATGAGAATATTAAGAATAATAATGGTGGGGACTTTTAGTATAAATCTCTGTGAAGGGGTTAACAAAGGGGTGCTTTCTATCGTGGGTCTCTAAACCACATGAAATATCAAACAACTGAAAATATTATTACTACATGGTGGGGGTGGTGTGCCGTGGAGTCATTTCCGACTCATAGCGACTCTGTATAGAGTTTCTGAGGTTGTAAATCTTTACAGGAGCAGAAAGCCTTATCTTTCTCCTGTGGAATGGCTGGTAGTTTCGAACTGCTGACCTTGAGGTTAGCAGCCCAACTCGTAACCACTAAGCTACCAGAGCTCCTTTGTTGTTGTTGTTAAGTGCCATCGAGTTGGTTCTGACCCATAGCGACCCTGGATAGGGTTTCTGAGGAGCGGCTGGTGAGCTTGAACCACCAACATTGCAGTTCAAATGGCTTTGCAAGAGCTCCTTTACTACTAAATAAATCCCTATAAAGTAAGAGAGAAAACTAGAAATCATGAGAGTTGAGGATACCTCCATTTGAAATCCATTCTTCTGAGTCAAAGGAGATAAAAACCCTCTAGTCATCCTGGTGTTGTGCTATGGTATAATGCACTGGACCACAAGATCAGTTAGAACTAAGGTCAGCGGTTCAAATTCACCAGCCGCTCTTCAGAAACCTTATACAGGATCACTATGAGTCAGAACTGACTCGATGGCACTGAACAACAACAAAAATCATCATATGTCTTTCTTTTGTGTTACTAAACTTTGCGTCATTTTATTAGTTAGGATTCTTTAACCAAAAATCTTCACATTAATTAAGCCAATAAAAAAGATTTAGAAAATACAAAGAGGCTAATTTATCATATAAGTACTGATTGTCTCAGAGAACCCAAGGGGGCAGTGTAGTTGGACCTCAGGAGGGGAACTGAGAGCTGTAAACACAAACTCTACAATATCATGCCATTTATTTCTCTTTGCAGTCTAGCTTGCTCTGTGCCTCTGATTATATAGCAGATCATCACTGTCCCACAGACACCAAGTTTAAATGCTACAGATTCAACAATCCACAGAGACCAACTGCATTCACTCTTGTCCTCAGGACGATCTCAGAACAACCAGAAAGAAACTCGAACAATGCCACGGAGGAACTTAACAATACAATCAACCAGCTTGACCTCATAGACATATACAGAGTATTTTATCCAACAACGGCACAATACACATTCTTCTCTAGTGTGCATGGAACATTTTCCAGAACTGACCATGTGTTAGGCCACAAAGCAAGCCTCCATAAATTCACAAACATCAAAATTGTACAGAGCATCTTCTCAGACCACAACGCTATAAAACTAGAAATCAACAACAAGAAGACTAAGGAAATAAAGTCGAATACATGGAAACTGAACAACACCCTGCTGAAAAGCGACTGGGTAAAAGAAGAAATTAAACGTGAATTCACAAAGTTCCTAGAAACAAACGAGAATGAAAACACAACATACCAAAATCTTTGGGACACAGCAAAAGCAGTCCTGAAAGGTCAATTTATTGCGATAAATGCATACATCCAAAAAGAGGAAAGAGACAAAATCAACATGTTAACACAGCACCTTCAACAAATAAAAGTAGACCAGCAGAGGGAACCCACAGTCACCAAAAGAAGGGACATAAATAAAGATCAGAGCAGAAATAAATAAGATGGAAAACCGAAAAACTATAGAAAGAATCAACAGGACAAGAAGCTGGTTCTTTGAAAGGATTAATAAAATTGACAAACCATTGGCAAAACTAACTAAAGAAAAGAGGGAAATGACGCAAATAAATCGCATTATAAACCACATAGGTGAAGTCACAACAGAAGCAAACGAAATCAAAAAGATAAAAACAGAATACTACAAAGAGCTGTACTCCAACAAATTTGAAAATTTGGATCAGATGGATACATTTCTAGAAAAACAGGACCTACCTAAACTTACTCAGACTGAAGTAGAAAATCTGAACAAACCCAAAACAAAAGAAGAAATTGACCAGATCATCAAGAATCTCCCAACCAACAAAGGCCCAGGCCCAGACGGCTTCACGGGTGAGTTCTACCAAACATTCAGAGAAGAACTGTCACCAATTCTACTCAAATTATTCCAGAACATAGAAGAGGATGGAAAACCCCTAATACTTTTTATGAAGCAAGCATAACCCTCATACCAAAACCAGGGAAGGACATCACTAAGAAGGAAAATTATAGACCAATATCCCTCATGAACATAAGACACAAAAATCCTCAGGACGATCTCACTTATCAAACAAGAGATCTGACAAATGCAGACATTGATACCAGAAAGGAAGTGTTGTGAGTAGCAGACTAAAAAAACTGCAACTAACTAGGTGGTGTTGGAGGCCTTCATTACTTGTACATACGTTGTTGGACCATGAGGAACAACATGTAGGCCTGATGTAGGTTGTAGCTAGGAATCATGGACTAGGAGCTGTATGCAGAAGTTGCATGTGACTGGTGTGGCTCTGTAAGATAAGCACTGGACTGCTAACCACAAGTTTGGTGGTTTAAATCTACCAGTTGCTCCTCAGAAACCCTATACAGGGTTGCTATGGGTCAGAACCAACTCAGTAGCACTAACAACAGTGATTTTGAGGTGATATGTGGATTATGTTCATGGGAGCATTTGGAATTGCATATATGAGAAGATGGGCATGTGTGCTGAGTAGCTAAGGGGTAGACTGGGCAAATATGACTGTTTTGCCAACATTCCTTACTTGGGAAGATGTTATGGGTCAAGGCTTGAAGTGGCATATTTCATTTTTGCTCAAAATTCTATTGGCTAGAACTCAGTCATGTGACTATAGTAACTGTAAGGGTGACTGGCAAATTACTCTTATTGTTTGTCTAAAAATAGAAAAGAAGTATGGTGAACATCTTGCCACAGTCTGCCACTAAGTCCTTCTACTTTATAAATTGGCTTCAACCCCCTCTAAATTCCCCAAAGTTTCCTGTGATGATCCCTCCATTGCTCTCTGAATCTTTCCCATGCTTCTAGATAGCTGCTCCTCAAAAACCCTCTACAGGGTCAATATGAGTTGGAGTTGACTCAACAGTTCTTAACAATGACAACAACAGGTAGCAGAATGCCCCAGCCAAGTCTAAGCAGAGCCTGGATATGTGAGCTCTTAAACTCCTTGCAACCATCTGTATACATGAATTAGTTCTACATGATAGGGGACAGTGTTTTATTGTTGAAGAAAAGGGCAATGGTTGGTATGTGGGGGAGAGAAAAAAGAAAAATAAGAGAAATAAATTGCCATATAAGAGCATGGCATCTATTCTATAACTAGGTCAAGGAATTTCTTTGCTCAATCTAGGTTCAGAAATTGAGAAGTTTCCCTATCTAAACTGAAAGCACCAAATACTTATTTTATCTCAGTCTCAAATGATGGGAAAGGGAAGATATAAAGAGGTCAGAAGAAATGTCACTCTACTCTCAGTTCGGAGCACGTAACTAAACCACAAATGAGGCTACGGAGGCCTGCTTGTGGGTCCCCATTTGCTGTTTTGGAATTGATGTCTGTAGGCTATTTATCTGTGAGTCATAAACTGTTGAGATATGTGGTGGAAAGAGGTTAAAGTGAAGAATTCATAATTAATAACTGAACCAACATTAAAACATGATAAAGTAAATACATAAGTTTCAAATATAGACGTAACACTTTAATACAGGAAGTATTATTTCCTTGTGTTTCTTTCTAGTCTTTAATTCCCTTATGAAATATGCTTTCATAATTTTTACATATTCATCATTTAAAAGACAACATTAAAATTCTTCAACCAATTAATCACTCTTCACCTGCAACAATGGAGGAAGAAGCAGTCAGGAAAAGGAGGAGGAAATGGAATGTCTGGCATATTGCCTCCAAGAACAACAGCCTTCTTGGCCACGAGACCATAACTGGATGGTGCCTGACTATCATTATTGAACGTTTTGATCAAAGATTCTATAAAAGTATCCCGATCAAAAGGGGGAAATGAGGAAGAGAATTTCAAATTCTCATGGGATCCAGACTTTCTGAAGGCACTGAGGTGGGAGGAATCTCAGAGACGATTGCCCAGAGATAATCATTAAAACTTAAACCTTAAGCCAAAAATATCACCTGACATTTGTAAACCAAACAGTAGTTAAGCTCAATTAGTAAAGACTGTCTGCCTTGAACATTGTGCTTCTTAAGAACTATCTATATGGGATCATATTGAAGCAGCTACTTCAAATCATAGGTAGGGAGCTTAAGAAGCAATGAGTTTATATTAAAGAAAGAAGAAGAATTTGGGGGAAAAAAAGAGAGAATGGTTGCACTACTTGAATAATAAAGTTAATGCCCCTGAATTGTACATGTTGCAATTGTTGAATTGATGCATGTTCTGCTGTACATATTCTTAATAAATTATTTTTAAAAAACAAAACAAAGAACTGTCCCAACCAAGAGTTGCCTAAGGGGATGTGGCAACTAAATGCAATGTGGTATCCTGGAACAGAAAAAGGATATTAGATAAAAACTAAGGAAATCTGAATGAAGTATGGACAATAGTTAAAAATAAGGTCTCAATATTGGTTGATTAATTATAACAATTGTGTCATACTGATATAAGATGCTAATAATAGGAGATACTGGGCGTGGAGTGTATGGCAACTGTCTTGTACTATCTTCTCAAAATTTTTGTAAATCTAAAACTGTTCTAAAAAATACCGTCTGTTTTTAAAAGAAGTCCACATTATTATTCTATACACTAACTGCTTTTCTAGCATTTGACACTCATACTATTTCTGGTTTTCTACTGTTATGAATAATGCTCTATAAACATTTTGTACCATGACCTTTTAAATAAAGCCAGTACCAGAATCAGCTTTGGACTAGAACTTTAAAAATAGGTAAATTCTAATAATTGCTCTCTTCCTTCTTCTAAGCACCCAGCAACAGGTTTTCCTAATTTTAGCCTCCCTAAAGCTCTGGTCAACAACAACAACAACAAAGCTCTGGTAGCGTAGTGGTTACAAATCGGGCTGCGAACCTTAAGGCCAGCAGTTCGAAACTACCAGCTGCTCCGCGGGAGAAAGATGAGGGAGAAAGATGAGGCGTTCTGCTCCCGTAAAGATTTACAGCCTCGGAAACCCTGTACAGGGTCGCTATGGGTCGGAACCGACTCGACGGCACTTAGCAACAACAACAACAAAGCTTACAGTACTTAATGGTACCTGCATAACATTCCAGTTTTTAGACTGAATCTTGAGGTAAGCTAAAGGTATTTAAACAATAGTAAACACTAGTTTGCTAACCGCAAGTGCAAACCCATCAGCCACTGCATGGGACAAAAATGAGACTAATGCTCTATTTACAATCTTGGAAACCCTATTAGGGTTGCTGTGAGTTGGAATTTACTCATTAGCAGTGGGTTTGATCCAGCAAACATCTATCAAGCACCCATAATATGTCCGGCACAACACTAAACAATAGGAGCTTTGTGTGGCAAATACGATTTCATTTAGGGCAAGAATATTTCATAAAGTTTTGTCTGTGGTTATCTAAATGTGAGGATTAGCATTTAAAAAGGCGAAGTCATCAATCCTGCCGTAATGTTCAAGCATCCATACAAGTAGATGCTTGGAACATGTATGGGAGGGAGAGTATATATAACTACAAATATATATATTTGAGACTCCTAGTGTGGCACTGAGAGTCAGCGCTGGACTGCGGAAGTACAAAGTCGGCAGTTCAAACTCACCAGCTGCTCCTTGAAAACCCTTTACTGGGTCACTATGAGTCGGAATCGACTCAACTGCATTTAACAACAGCAACATGTATATATTTGACGTGATATTTGTACATCGATACTTACCTTTGCTGCAACTGTATCCACTAATGTGATCGAGCATACAGGGGGGAAATTATAAAACTTGTTGTTGTTGTTGTTATGTGCTATGGAGTCGGTTCCAACTCATAGCGACCCTGTAAAGGGTTTCCGAAGTTGTAAATCTTTATGGGAGCAGAAAGCCTCATCTCTCTCCCAAGGAACAGCTGGTAGTTTCGAACTGCTGACCCTGCGAGTAGCAGCTGGATTTTAACCACTACGCTACCAGAATATTGTTAGACAATAACCAAACACCATGAGGGAATGAGTCATTGGGCCTCGGGGCTCAGGACCACAGCCTCAGGAGGCACCATGGTCAATTGGCATAATATATTCCACAAAGACAATGTTCTACATCCTACTTTGGTGAGAAACTGGGTTTATTATTATTATTATTATTATTATTATTATTATTATTGTGAGTTGAATGATGGTTTACAGAGCAGATTATCAGTTTTGAATTCAACAAATTTTATATGATGCTTCAATACAATGATTGTAATCCCCTCCGTGTGCCATCAGTTAACAGTATCTACCTCTATTCACTTTCTCCTTTTAAAAAAATTTTATTTCAATTTCCTCCCTACAACAACATTTGTCCTGCTTCCTCCCTGTGACTCCCCATTTACATCTTATATTTCACAGATGAACACGGCAAAACTATTTGATGTATACTTACAGAACAAAAAATATGTATTTATTTAAATGTCCAAAGGGCACATTTTTCCAGCCAGCATCCTGCTCACAGACACACAGTCTTTCTCAGCCCATGAGTAACTGGGATCTTAAAAGCTGTCCATCTAAGTTGCAGCTATTGGTCTCTCCCTGTCTGGTGGAAAAAAGAATGATGAAAATAAAAGATGCATGAAATCAATTAGTCCAATGGACTAAGGAGCCCCACAAACATCATCTCCATGACCCTGAAACCAGAAAACCTAAATGGTGCCCAACTACCAATACTAGCTGCTCTAAAATGGACCACATTAGATGGTCCTGGATGGGGGTGGGGGGGGGGGGAAGGGGGGATGTGGAAAAACACAAAATCATAAAAAAAAGACCATGTTTACTAGTTGTATAGAAATTGATGGGACACCCCCCAGCCAAGACTATAGCTCTTAGTCACCTTTCAGGTCAAAAAATGAACTTACCCCATGGCTCAATTTTCAGTTAAATAATAGACAGGTTTATAAGGGGAACAATAACACTAGTGAGGTACACCCACTTTGGAATAACCAACTATATTAGATCAAAATAGCAGTATTTATCCAAGGGGAAAAATCCAGAAGGGTTAGGACAGAAGAAGGAATGGAAACAGAAAGGCCCGGGAGGAAGTAAGGTAGGCAATGCTACATTGTGGGGACTGTAATCGATGAGTAAAACAAGGTATGTAGGAACTTGAATGGAAAACTGATCTTCACCCAATTCACACACAAAAAGTTTAAAAGTCAAAAGGTGAAGTCAGTTTCATCCAATCTATGGAAATATATATATATAAGTTTTTATTGTGATTTAAGTGAAAGTTCATGGGGCAGATCATCAGTTTTGCATTTAACAAATCATATACTTTGTTTCATTACAATGATTATAATCCCCTCCATGTATCATCAGTCAACAGCATTCCTCTTTATTCATTTAAGTTCTTTTTTTTTTTTTTTAAATAAACACTCAGGTGTATATAATAATTTAAACCACTAAAGGGCACATTCTATAAGCCTGCCTTCTGGCTGCCAGCTCTCAGTCCCTCTCTTTCCATGAATCTAGAGTTCTCAGCTGCTCCCTCTCTCCATGTCTTATGGAAATCTTTTTCTCCAGATAGTTTCCCTCCTGTTTAATACAGAGGCAATTTCCAGAACATAAATAATATGTTTTGGTCCAGAATGTCTAAGTATGGAAAGTCATTTTGTACTGATCAGCATGATACAGTCAGAAGAATAGTCTGTCAAAGTTATTTAACATATGTCCATCCCTAAATAAAATTGGATCATTGAGTCAAAAGTCAGGCCATGACAAAATCTTAAGAGAATTAAGCCTATGGATATAAAGCTTCCCTCTTCTAATGGAAAATCTTTGGGCGAGACCAGTGAGAAATAGATTCTGCTTGAATGTTCATAAGTGTGGAGATAGAATGAGCAACTGGAATAGAGTGCAGGGAATCCTATAAATTATCTAAGCCTTGATTTCATTTTTGGGCCAATTATGTTTTATGTTGCATCCATTCCATTAAGAAACCCCCTTCATTCCAGTCCGTCTCCTATTATTTCCCCAAAAGACAGGGAAAATAGGGATCTGTAGTGCTCAGAAGCTGTTAACAGCATGCTCACAGTAAGTCACATGCATAGGGATTCCCTATAAAAAGGCAAGTGGTTGAATGATTTGTGTCATTTCTATTTTTTGTTTGTTTTATTTCTCAAATAGAATTAGAGTAATTTTTTGGCTTCTGGTTCGAGACTGAAAATGTGTTTGTGCTTTCCCTCTTAAGAACCCACTACATAAGAAAAATTAAATTGAATTTAAAATGTACAAGCCAATAACAAAAAGAGAAAACAAGAAAGAGGTTACCAGTGTAAAAGCAATTTCAACACATTTCTGAAGAAAGGAAATGGTCAGTGTGAATAGTTATTGATGACAGAGGATGCAGGAAGTTTCAGCCTGAAACATACGAGGGGGGCAGAGAACAGACATCAACAGAATGTGAACCAAAAGAACTGTAAGACTTAGAAACACTAGAAAAAGCCACCAGAAGAACCAAGACTCTGGCATGAAAACTGGGAAATAAACTGAAGTTCTGCAAATAACAAAGGAACTCGGGTAGTGTTGTTGTTAAGTGCTGTCGAGTCAATTCTGACCCATAGCAACCCTGTAGTATAGGGTTTCCAAGGAGCCGCTGGTGAGTTTGAACCGACAACCTTGCAGTTCAAACAGCTTTGCAGTCTGGTGCACTAATCTATAGTGCCACACCAGAATAATCTCAAGGTCAGCATT
>NW_006408658.1:7250250-7265540 GCF_000296735.1 Chrysochloris asiatica | reverse complement strand
TAGGTGCCATCAAGTCGGTTCTGATTCATGGCAATCCCATGCACAACAGAACAAGACATTGCCCAGTCCTGTGTCATCCTCACAGTTGTTATGTTTGAGCCCATTGTTGCTGCCACTGTGTCAATCTGTCCCTCAGGGCCTTTTTCCCTCTAACCTTCCACTTTACCAAACACAATGTCCTTCTCCAGGGACTGATACTTTCTCAGAACATATTTAAAGTAAACAATATGAAGTCTTGCCTTCCTCACTTCTAAGGAGATCTGGCTGACCTTCTTCCAAAAGAGATTTGTTTGTTCTTCTGGTAGTCCATGGTACTTTCAGTATTCTTCGTCAACACCATAAATCAAATGCATTGATTCTTCTACCATCTTCTTTATTCATTGTTCAACTCTCACATGCACATGAGCCAACTGAAAATACCATGGCTTGGGTCACCTTAGACCTCAAACTGTTATCTACGCTCTTAAAGATTTGAAAGCAGATTTTCTTAATGCAATGTATCGTTTGATTTCTTGACAGCTGTTTCTATGAGTGTTGATTGTGGATTCAAGCAAAATGAAGTTTTGGGCAACATCAATCTTTTCTCCATTTATCATAATGTTATTTAAGGATCCAGTTGTGAGGATCCTCACTCCCATTTTTTACTTGCCTTGCTAGATGTGAAGTTTATATTCTCACCTCTCAAAAAATAGAAGTATGAAATAACAGACTTTCATTAGGTCCAGTAATTAGTAAGGCCAACTGATCATGGTAAAATTTACAACATTGAGAAATACTCAGAAATATTGACTTAAATTCAAGGCAAATTAATTAGCAAAGCTTTGAAAACAATTTTATTACACTTTTGTGAAAGGGTTCATAGTATTGCTCAAAGGGGGTATGGTGGTGGCTGTGTGCCGTGGAGTCGGTTCCGACTCATTGTGACCCTGTACAGGGTTTCCAAGGCTGTAAATCTTTACGGGAGCCGAACACCTCATCTTTCTCCCACGGAGTAGCCGGTGGTTTCGAACTGCTAACCTTGCGGTTCACAGCCCGATTCGTAACCACTATGCTACCAGAGCTTCTTAAAGGGGGGGGAGGTTTAGACCTATTAAAATGTGTTTATTTCTCTGTGTCAATACCAGATTCTACAGGGGCACAATTTCAGATTCCCCTCTTTCCTGCATACAGGGCTCAGTCAGAGCTGCTAATAGGGCACCTAAGCCAGCTAAGCTGTTCAGGAAGCAGTGTTAATAAGATCCTGGAGTTCTTGACTTGAACTGTGGATTTGATGCTTCCACATACTCACAGTGGAGCTAATGTTCATGCCTCTTCTCACATCCTAGAGGTATTTGTAACTCTTTTTTAACTTGGAGATGGCATCTTTTCTAGACATTAACAGTTCGCTTTTTTATCCTTACTGGTAGTTTTAGTTATCTAATGCTGTTAAAACAGAAATGCCATGAGTGGATGGCTTTAACAACCATCAATTTATTCTATCACAGTTTAGAAGGCTGGAAGTCCAAATTCAGAGCGCTGGCTCTTGGGGAAGGCTTTCTCTTTGTTGGATCTTGGGAAAGGTCCTTGTCTCCTTCCATCTGTAGCCCCAGTATTCGTTGGAGATACACCTTGGCATCAAACTCTCCCTGATATGAGGAGATTCATAATGCAGGGACCCCAGGTCCAAAAGACAGAGTCCATTCCTGGCTCCTCTATGTTAGTGGCAGTAAGTTCCTTCTTCTTGGCTTAAATCTCTCTCCTATTATCTCTTGTAAGATAAAAAGTATTGCTTGCCACATCCTAGGGAATCTCTTGTAAATCAGATCAAGATGGTGATGGGATTAAGAGTTTTGTTGTTGTTGTTAAGTGCTGTCGAGTCGGTTCCAACCCATAGAAACCCTCTATAGGGTTTCCGATGAGCAGCTGGTGGGCTTGAACTGCCGACCTTACAGTTCAAATGGCTTTGCAGTCTGGCGCATTAACCCACAGTGCCACACCAGGACTCTGGCATTAAGGGTGGTGTATGCTTAATCCTTTTAATGGTTTATCACATCAATTCACATCATGGGGGAAAGCTACATCTCAACAGCCAAACCACTGAGAATCCTGGCCCAGACAAGTTAAGTTGACACAAAAGTTTAACCATCACAGTAGCTAACACAGCAGGTAATAGATACCAACTCATATGCTGTTGATATTTACTTGATCTCACATGTTTCAGACTAGAGTCTTCAGAGTTGACTTTGTCTCGAGCAAGTTAGAATAAGTCTGAAAAGTATTTTTAAAATAGTATCAGAATACAAAACAGAGTCACAAAGCATAGTTTTTGGTTTATTTTATTTTTTATTCAACACACCATATACTTGGTTTCATCTCAATGAAGGCAATCCCCTCCATGTAACTAACAACAGTTTTTCCACTTCCTCCCTGTGGTTTTTATTACCATTCCACCCTTCTTCCCATCTCTTCTCAAATTTGTCCTTAGGTAAATGTTGCCCTTTTGATGTTGAATGATTTTGATCTTGAAGGCCATTCCTTGGTAAGCATGCCTTACTAGTTTTGCTGTGCCCCCCACCCCCACCCCCATACACCTAGCTACTGCTTGCCTGAAAATTGGGCCACAACAGTGGGTTCCAATCCAGACCTGAAGGGTGGTTAAGGATCATAGTCTTGGGTTCCTCCCATCTCTTTCTGACCAATAAGCCAGGCCTTTATTTTAAAATATCATTTTGAGTTTTTTTCCACATTGTCTCTCACTCTATTTGGAACCTTCTAACTGCTGCTTTTCAGAGCAGTGGGTAGTGATAGCCAGGCACCTAGTTCTTCTGGCCTCAGAGTTGTGGTGACTGATGTTCACATGTTTCATTGGTCCATAGGACTAGTTGATTTCAAGCATCTTCAAATTTTCATCACAATTCTTTCTTCTGCACCTTTCCCTCCTCTTTCTCATGAAATCTTATTCCAGAGTGAGCAGTTCTCCATTTTTTCTTCCAGAGGCCATGCCAGTTGGCTTGGAGCAACACCAAGGGAAATCTGGGGTAATTTAAGAACCAGGAAAAAGCAGCCACAACAGCCCAAGATGAAGCCTGTGACAACTCCGGCCCCTCTTTTCCTTCTCCTGCAGGTACTCCTAGGGCCACAAGCGGCTGCCCACTAGAACGCTGGAACCCAACTTCTACTCAACCAGGGCCTCTCCGCGCAGCCGGCTTCCGCTACCGGTGAATATTCAAAGCATAGTTTTTTACTCTTACACAATTCATGGTATAATAAGACTGTGCTCATATGTGTTCCATACATGAGCTCTGTGACAGGAACACCTGACGTTTTTTGCTGAGCTAGAAGCCCATGCAGTGGGCTCTGAGGAACATGCTGATTTCTCAGTGAATATGACAAAAGCCACCATTCATTCTTTACAGGTGACTGGCCAGGCAAGCCTAGACTAGGCCAACAATGTGTTTGATGATCAGTATGTAGGTTCTACTGACTAAATGGAAGAAAAAATATTTTAGCAGTTAAAAGAAAAATTGGAAACAAATCAATACTTGAAAACTGAGTGGGAAAAGACAAAGATGGAAAAAAATAAAGACTATAATAAGCTATCACAACAATTTAGTGATTCCCATAGAACTGCTATAGTGGTCTATGCTGGGTCCATTGTACAGAATGTCATCAGAATCCATATAATTTTCAGATCAGAGTCTTCCATTATTGTTTGATAAGAGCTCTTTAGCTTCTCCATCCTGAAAGGTGTCACACAGTTTATAGAAATTATATGACCAACTTTCATTACAGCAAGAAAGAAAATGTTCATTTTAGGCAGTTTATTTCCTCAAATATATCTCAAACAGTAGCTACATGTTTTTTGTGTGTCTGTGTGGAACACTGTCTTCAGAACCTGTTTGGTTGTTAATATTTCAGCATTCTGTTACTATCCAGGGTATGAGGTATAACAGAAAATCTCTGCAGAAAAAAATAAATAGAAGATAGAATAAAAATTGGCTTAAAAAAAAAAAAAAAGCAACAGCAATTTCAATTGTTTCTACTATAATTCTAATAAAAATCCCAGTGAACAAGACAGCAACTTCAACAGCGCAGGTAAATCTGCGTCTGTGTTTGAGGTGGAAATGGTGCAACTATCATAAAATAGAAGATGGGGTGTTCTCCTCCCAAAAGTCACCCCAGAAAAAGAACAATGGGACCACCAATCAACTCCTAAAGAGGATTACTTTCCAAAACAGACAAGCTTGATATCTTGGAATAGAGATCAGAGCTCAGAAACAGAGGCACACGGTAGTTTCTAGTTCAGGCAAGTTCTCAACCTTGCTGCTATTAAGAAAGCGTAAAAAAAAAAAAATTTTTTTTTTAAGTCTGTTGGGCATAAGGTAAAATGAGGAAGGAAAATATCAGTATTTGTGGCAATGGGAAGGGTCAGGGGAGTCAGGAGAATTGGTTCCAGGAAGAATGATGTGGCTGCTGTATTAACCCTAGCATGAAATCCTAGAAAATGCCTGAATTGAAGATGGCACTGTGGGGATGGAGAGACATCAATACTGGCATTCTCTGTGAGGTGTTCTGAGAGAAAATGTGCGAAAGCTGGATGGATTGAGAGGTGTGGTCAGAAAATAGGATAGTAGTTGTTGTTTTTCTGGTGTAGATAGTTTACAGAATCAAAGTTGTTGTTGTCAGGTGCCATCAAGTCGGAACCGACTCATAGCGACCCCATGCACAGCAGAACGAAACAATGTCCAATCCTGGGTCAACCTCACTACTGCTGCCACACTTGAGTTCATCAATGATGCCACCTGGCCAATCCATCTTGTTAGGGGTCTTCCTCTTTTTCTCTGACTCTCCACCTTACCCAGCATGACATCCTTCTCCAGCGACTGTTCTCTCCTGACAATATGTCCAAAGTATGAGAGACGAAGCTTAGCCATCTTGGCCTCCAAGGAGCACTTCTTCCAAAACAGATCTATTGGTTCTTTTGGCAGTCCATGGCACTTTCAGTATTCTCCTCCAACACCACAACTCAAAGGCATCAATTCTTCTATGATCTTCCTTATTCACTGTCCAGCTTTCACATCCATATGAGGTTATTGAAAATACCATGGCCTGGGTCAGACACACCTTAGTCCTCAAGCTGACATCTCTGCTCTTCAATACTTTAAAAAGTTCCTGTGCAGCACATTTGCCCAATGCAATACATCGTCTGATCTCTTGACTGCTGCTTCTGCGAGTGTTGATAGTTGATCCAAGAAGAACGAAGTCCTTGACAACTTCAATCTTTTCTCCATTGATAAGAATGTTGTTTATTGGGCCAGTGGTGAGGATTTTTGTTTTCTTGACATTGAGATGCAATCCATATTGAAGGCTGTGCTCTTTGATCTTCATAAGTAAATGTTTCAAGTCCTCTTCATTTTCAGCAAGCAAGGTTGTATCATTGGCATATCACAGGTTGTTAATGAGTCTTCCTCCAATCCTGACACCATGTTTTTCTTCATAGAACCCAGCTTCTCGTATTATTTGCTCAGCATACAGGTTGAATAAGTATGGTGAAAGAACACAACCTTGTCACACACCTTTCCGAATTTTAAAACATTCAGTGTTCCCATGCTCTGTTCGAACAACTGCTTCTTGGTCCAGGTACAGATTTCTCAGAAGTACAATTAAGTGTTCTGGAATACTCATACTTCTCAATGTTGTCCATAGCTTGTCATGATCCACACAATCAAAAGCCTTCGCGTAGTCAATAAAGCATAGGTAAACATCTTTCTGGTATTCTCTGCTTTCAGCCAAGATCCATTGGACATCAGCAATGATATCTCTTGTTTCACAGCCTCTTCTGAATCCGGCTTGAACCTCTGGAAGATCTCTATCAATGTATGATTATAGCCGTTTCTGTATTACCTTTAGCAAAACTTTACTCGCTTGAGATATCAAAGAGATTGTCTGATGTCAGAATCAAAGTAGATTGTAGGATATTTCCAGAGAGGTTGTTGATTAGATTTAAGAAAAGGTGAACAGTGTGCAAGCTGAGAAGGTCAAAGAATGGAAAGGTTTGGGATTAGTGGGTCGTTGGTTTAGCACATGCTCAGGACTGATGGCTGAACTGATGAAAGGTTCATTACATATGAACCTCAGTAAAGAAACTTGTAATAGCTAGAAGTAGTAATGGAAAGCATCAAGAAAGGCTACTGTCTCCTCTAGCCCTGTGATGAGGGGGAAATGCCACAATGAGCAGCCTCATTTTACCTTTTCTTTCCTAAGGTGTTCTGGTTTTTCATGCATTTTCACCCATCATTCCTTCTGCCCTGAAGTCTCCTCCTTCCTTTCACCACATATGACATTTCATCCCATCTAAGACACCATCAATTATAGTATAGTCATTATCTTCTAGGAACTAGCTTAAATGTGACTGTCTAGGATAAGCTTTTCTGGTAAAATTAAACATTCCCACCAGGCTCCACACCATAGGTTTGAAGTCAGACCACCTATAGGTATTAGCTCTGTGACTTACATAAACTGTATCTCAATTTCTTCATTTGCAAAATTGGGACACAGTAATAAATACCCCAGTAATATTGCTGTGAGAATTAAAAGAGAGAAACATTATCAGGAAAAAATCACTCCAATCTTAAATGAAAATTCAGAGGATTTATTTGGCATTAGAGAGCCATCTGGATGGAAAATCATCCGTTTACATAGGAGAAAACATGGCAATTTCATAGAGTGAATCCTGAAGGGGTACAGATATCAGAGAGGAAACAAAGAGATTACAATAAAATTGTTAATTGGTTAGTTTTGATTGGGGTCACAAAGGAAGCGTTGGAGAAGTGGGGGACAGCTGTCAGTAGACAGAAATGCTTAGATATGTTTAGGGAGCTGTTGCCAAACCAAAGCTAGAGTTTTTGCTGCCTGTTACTGTAGTCAATCACGGAGACAAGGAGAGATCCTATCTAAGTTTTATAACAGAAAGTCAGCAGTCTGGAGGACAGGGAGAATAACTTCTCAAGGTTGTCTTATCCATTATAAAGAGCAGCACATTATTTAGGGTAAGTTACATTTGGATGTACACTTACCTATTTTAATGCCAGGGTAGCATTCTTTGCAAAATGAAACAATAAGGCATTAGTCCTTCTCAAAATTCCATCTTTAAGGGTGGCAGCTGCTTAGCTCCTGAGATAACTATCTGGGTGGCCTTTAGCACATTCTGTTCTTTTAATTTTTAAGCTAACTTCCTCATTTATAGTAAGGAGCTCTGATAGCATAGTGGTTATGAATCAGGATGCTATTCTCACGGTTAACAGTTTGAGACTACCAGCTGTTCTGTGGGAGAAAAATGAGGCTTTCTGCTCTCGTAAAGATTTACAGCCTTGGAAACCTTGTACAGGGTCACTATGAGTCGGAACTCCACTGCACATAACAACAAAAACAATGAATAAATCAACTCCATTTTGTTTTGGTTGGTAGATTCATGCTATCATTCCCCACTCATATTTTTAGATTTCATTTCTACAAAATCTGCTTCATATGAAAATATTTACTTTGATCCCAGGCATTATTTCTTGGATTAAAAGAACAAAGCTTAGGTCATGAAAAACAACAAGTTTTTAAAGGTGCAATATAGTACGGTGAGCATTGAATACAAAAACATGCAAAAATTCCTATGACAATATAAACTCAGACCCTCACTATTAACATGAGTAACCATGTTTTGAGCAGCACAGAATCCATCTCCAGGCTGGAGTGAAGGTTACCTGTAAGAGAGAAAGCAGACCTGGGAGAGAACATGTAAGACTAATATAAAGTGAGTGATGGAGGTGTGCAGACTGCTGCACCTTCAAATCTTGGTTGAAGTCTGGTGGGATATTGAGGGGAGCTGCCTGAAAGTGCTTACCATGTACAATTTCATAAGGGCTCAATTTAAGCCCACACTTCTTGGGACTACACAAATTAGGAACAGGGCTTAGGGTAACACTTGGTCCCAATGTAGATGAATTTCCTGACAGAATTTTGCCATTTACTTCTTTAGAGTATGTTTCATTTTATCCTCTTTCCCAGCATGGAGTCTCCATGCTGACTGCAATCTCCGTTTCACTAGTAGGTGTTTGCTGACTTGTTGGGTAACATCAGCAATGAATGATGCTCTGGTGTCACTCTGGACACTTTATGGGAGTCCAAACCTAGAGGTAATCTCTTTCAAGAAGATTTTTACTACTGAAGTTCACATGGTCTGAGCAGGAAAGTCTCTACCCAACCAGAAAAGGTGTTGACAAAACCCAAACCAGCAAATATTGAAGCCCCCAATTTGGGGGCATCTACATGAAATCGCCCTGCCAATTTTCAAAGGGTTGTTTACCTTGGTGCTGGTGCAGGTCAGCCTTTTGTCCTGGGTTTGTCTTGGGATTGTTCCTGATGTAGGTTAAACAGTTAAAGCTAATATTCTGAATGATTTTTGCAAATCTCTTGACCTGGAGCCAGGGCCTCTTTCCTGTACTGGGTTATTTCATGGACTCATTTAAGGAGAGCAGGGGTTAGTTTTCTCAGGATCAGAAGCATTCTACTGTCATTCACTTTCTATCCTTTAACCTCACAGAACTAGAATAATTTCAACATCATTCACTTTCTATCCCTCAACCTCTTTTTCAAATCCTTTCATCTCAGCGCAACTCAAATCCTTTGGTTCATCATAAGGATGGTACTCAGTCAGATCTGTATGTGGGAACAAAGGGGCTACCAGCTCAGCTTTTGCTGCTTTTCAAAAGGCTTCCTGATCGTCTAAGCAATTTCTGACGGAGATCTCGTTCATTCCTTTCTGATGGCCAGGGCAGGGCGTTACTGCCACCTTCTGGGGAAGCTGAACAGTGTCCAGCAATGGAGGATTTCCTGGTCCTACTTAATGCCTCTGTGGCTTGCCTTCAGGAGCCCCCTTTCATTCTATATTGTCCCACAGGCATGCAAAATACAAAGTAAAGTGGGAAGAATTTTGAGCCCATATACACTTTCACAGTCTTTCCTGCTGACATTTCGAAGGCCCTTGCTAATACAATCAGTTCAGCCTTATGAGTTGAGGTCACCACCAGGTCTTTTAAAATTACTATTGCGCAGTGGTTACGAATCGGGCTGCAAACTTCAAGGTCAGCAGTTCGAAACTACAAGCTGTTCTGCAAGAGAAAGATTCACAGCCTCGGAAACCCTGTACAGGATGGCTATGAGTCGGGACCAATTTCACGGCACATAACTACCACCACCACCATCACATACCCCGTTCTCCAGGTCTCTTTTTCCATCTAACTAATTCTAGAACAATGTCTAGTCCACTGGGTATCTACTGGTTGGTCCACAGTTCAGGTCAGCGGGAAAATATTTGGTCAATGATTTCTATACAATCATGGTTCAGCCCTCCAGTGGTCACATCGGGAAGGAGGATGGCTGGGTTTAGTTACCCCACAATTCTCTGGATAATATTCTGATTGTCCAGTAAAATAGCCTGGTATCACCCCATCTGCCCTGTCATGAGCCATAGACATCCCTTGTGGTGTAGCAGAGTCCTCATTTATCAAGATCTAAGAAGGAGCTCTGGTTATGAGTTGGGCTGCTAACCTCAGCAGTTTGAAACTACCAGCTATTCTGCAAGAGAAAGATGAGGTTTTCTGCTCCCATAAAGATTTACAGCCTCAGAAATCCAATACAGGGTCACTATGAACCACAGCACACCACCACTACCACCAATGACTAAACTGACTCCATTTTGTTTAGGTAGGTAGATCCATGCTCTCAGATCTACAAAATGTACAGTCATAATATCAGAATGCTTACAAAATACACTTTCAGAACAGGTAATAAAAATATCTAAATTGGTGTAAAATATTCCTTGGGCTGGGCTGGTAACAAGAATTTACTTTAAGTCTTTTTCTTAGAAACTGTTTGTTCAAGTGAAATTTTCTTGGTTGTATGGGAGATAGCAAGTTGACTGACCAAGGTTTCTTCTTGTGACTTTGTTTTTATATCTTTATCGTTAATTTCATAAGGCCATTTTATACCAATCTATCCTTGTTAAACCCCACTTCTTTGGGTTGTATTTCTTTCACATCCTGGCTTGACTGCAGAGAAAACATCCCTTTTTATGGATTCTAACAATTAACATAATAGATTAAAAGGAGCTGGTTAGAAGTTTATAGACAGAACAGCAATGGACCTGTTTAATTTAGCAAGCTGCTGCTGCGTACAATCATGCAGTGTAGGTTCTGGCTCATAGCAATCTAGTATAGGGCTTTCAAAGCTGTAAACCTTTATGGAAGCAGTAAGCCTCATCTTTCTCCTATGGAGCGGCTGGTGGACTCGAACTGTTGACCTTTTGATTAACAACACAACGTATAACCCACTGTGCTACCAGGGCTCCTTATTTTAACAAGAGCAGGATTTAACTCAGTTATTCAGTTTGGGTCAAAAGATCTTTATAATTCCCTCTTATTGATCTGGGATTTCATTGAACATTCTTTAATCAATTGTTCTTCTGCATGGACTGTGTTTAAATAATTGTCAATTCTGCTGCTTGAATTAACTAGCATGTAACTTCTACCTTGTTGTAGGAGAGTTCTCACTTTCAGGGCTTGTGCTGGTCTAATGTTACCCAGAAATAAGTAACTAATCTGCAAATTTTGACCATTAGGCAACTTGGGTTTTTTTCTTCACTATGGAGTCCTGGTGTGTTGCTGTGGGTTAATGCGCCAGACTGCAAAGCCATTTTGAACTGCAAGGTCGGCGGTTCAAACTCACCAGCTGCTCCTCGGAAACCCCATACAGGTTTGCTATGGGTCGGAATCGACTCAACGACACTTCACAACAACAACAATGCTGTTGTAAAACTCTAAAGAGAGTTAGGAGGATGTTTAATGGTTTAAAAAGCCCAGTGACCTTACTGTACATGGGCATGAGGTTGCTCCTCTGAGTTAAAGCATTAGTGGTTACTTTTACATAATATTTCGTGGCTTTGCTAGGGTAAGAGGACAGAGGAAAATCACTGCAGCAGCAGCAAAGATTAGTCGTGGTGGCGGCAAAGGGAAAGCTCAATAGAGCTATTAAAAAAAAAAACTCCAAATACAGAAACAGGAGGGCAGGATGTGGACAAAAATTTTTAAACTATCTCCTTGTCAAGTGGATGAGATATAAACAAGATAAAAAGTTTGTTTCGTTATGTTTTTTAACTATTTCCTTGTGCATCCAGAACCCAGTGGGGTTTTTGAACCCTCATCCCCCCTATTCAGCTATCCAATGGGGGTAGTTAACCATCAGCTACCCGTTAACCTCCCCCTTAGCCAGTTTTCAGCAGAGGCACAAAACATCGCCAATACCCCAACTTAGTGCCACTAGGGTAGACCTGGTTCTCAAGCCAGGATACAGCAAACACAAAAGCCCACCCTTTTTTTAGACTCTGGAGAGACCTCTCTGCATGTTAACCTCTCACTATAAATAAATACACCTTAGAGAGCACCGGGAGACTGCTGTCTGTGGAAGGCCTCCCCTCCAGGTAGTTCCCATACTGTAATAAATCTCTTTAGTACTGTATTTCCTGACTTTCTAGTCTTCTGTAGATTGACCTGGTATCAGTTTGCTGACAACTCTGGCTGGCACACTTGGGGCTAAGTCTTCAGAGAGCCCCAGGGTGGTATTGGGCTGACTGCCAGTGAGTAATAAGCGGCCACCGAAACCCTTTTTGTTTTGATTACTTGCCACTGGCCTGGTCGCTGCCTATTCAGGCACGCTTTGAGAACCTTTCTTTTCTATGGATGTGAATCTTTTCATCTTCTGTCTTTTTGCTGTCTGCCTCTTCATTCTTTTTATCTGACTGCAGTCTCCAAGATCCAGTTGAAAGTCTTCTCTTGTGCCTTTCTTGTAGCTCCTACTTTTCTAACTGAGGATGCTCTCACATCTATCATCACCCTTCAACTGCCCTCTAGCGAGCCTTGGCTTCCAAACTATCCTGAAAAACTTTGATCTCTTTCTGCTCATTAAGGGAATCCTAGGCCCTGTTCTGATTCATCTTTTGACCTTCGGAATCGTCACCTGTTCTCTCTGCTTGGTGCCAGTTAGAACCCGAACATTGTCTTTATTGGTTCTGTGATTTTTTCTTTTATACACTCACGAGTGTGAGAACACTGAATATTACTCTGACCCCTAGGAATTCTTTCTTCCCTGAATTAAACAGGCTGACTTCAAAGACTTCTTTTTTCTCTGTGTGTGAAGATCTTCTTGGGTCCATTGTAGGCGCTATTTAACTCTTGACCGGTCATCTTGTCCTTGTGTTGGGTGGGCACTGTAGATTGAGCCCTCTCTGGCCCTCAGACCCCTTCCCCCCGTGTTATTGTTGTTGCTATTATGTGCGAGAGAGTCAGTTTCAAAGTATAGTGACCTTGTATAGGGTTTCCAAGGCGCAGCTGGCACAGTTCAAAAGGGAATACTCCCCCTACTGGTTTCTGGAAGTTCTTGTTTTCCCTGCTTGCAAGTGTCGGTAATGTTGTTACGTGCCTTCGAATCCATTCCCTGTATAGGGTTTTTGAGGCTTTAAATCTTTCTGGGAGCAAACATCCTCAACTCTCTCCCATGGAGCAGCTGGTGAGCTTGAACCGCCAACCTTGTGGTTCTCAGTGTAGAGTTTATTTGCTAAAGGGAGGCGAGGCCACCTATTTTCTTCCCTAGCCTTCCTAAACCAAAATGGTTCGAAAAATTGTCCAAGTTCTTTTTAGACTAGCACTTCTGAGACATAGGCATGGCTGGCTGGCTGGCTGTGTGCCGTGGAGTCAGTTCTGACTCACAGCGACCCTGTACAGGGTTTCCGAGGCTGTAAATCTTTACGGGAGCAGAACACCTCATCTTTCTCCCGCGGAACAGCTGGTAGTTTCAAACTGCTGACCTTGCAGTTCGCAGCCCGATTTTTAACCTCTACGCTACCAGAGCTCCTTGGAACTTAGGTAAGTAGAGGGATTTATTATTGGGAGCTCATGAGACTTACATTCATTCACCTGTGTAGTTCTCTGGCTACCACGGGGGAAGGGTTCCAATTGGAACCGAATCAACAGCACTTAACAACTACAAAGCTGCTTGCTTACTCCTTGGGGAGACCTCCCTACAGAAGGGATTATGTAAAAATACTTTTGCAATACTGCCTCACTTCAGTACACCCTGGGGAACTAAGAACAATGGCCCATTAGTGGGTCCCTTTCTTTTAACATCATTTTACAAAAGAGAAAAAAAATGGGGAGAAATCCCTTGCAGGCAGTTCTTTATGACCCTGTACCAGAATCCGGAATGGGTGGAGAGTTGCCATTTCAAGGTAGGGGAGAAGGGCCCACTTCAGGTCTTTTGTCTTCAAACCTAAAGCATCAGGACAGCCAGAGGACATTCTAGCCTGCCCAACCTATAAGGGTGGTGGGGCAGAACCTGCTTGTCCCAGGCCTGGACTTCTGTGACCTTCTCTCCTTTTCCCACAAAGACCTGATTCAGTCACCAGCCCCATGGCTCCCCTATCATACAAGAAGCTGCTTGTAACCCTCCTTTTCGTTAGTGTGGCCCCATTACTATGCCTCTTTCAAAACAAAAGTTTCCTGCATACCTTTGTTTATATGCCTGAATGTCCAACAACCCTTATGGGAAGAGATTTCCTTCTTAAATTAAGAGCCCAATCCCCCTAGAGGATAACGCTCCTGTAGTGTGTGAGTGTAGGCCAGAGAAAGATCATTTGCTTTGCTTTCTAGAAAATAGTGTCCCCGAATCAACAGAGGTCCCCAGCCTACCTGGAGTTTCTCTCAAAGTTTGGGAGATCTCACAGCCAGGCCAAACTTAGGAAACAGGCTTTGTTAATCTTACACTGTGGCCTGGAGCCACATTTCCCCCATAAAAAACAATAATAATTAAAACCAGAAGTTCAGAGAAGAAACAAGCCAGTAATTGACTGACCCCTGCAGGCTGGGTTTCTGAGACCATGTCATTACCCCTGTAACACTTCTATCTTACCTGAATGGATCCTACGGATTTGTTCAGGACCTAAAAGCAGTAAATGAAGTTGTAATTCCAATCCACCCATTGGTTCCTAATCCCAATACATTCTGCACTCAAATTCCTGGAGACACCACCCATTTTAGTGCCCTTAATTTAAAGAATGCCTTCTTTTGTAACCCTTTGCATCCCGACAGCCAGTCACTTTTTGCCTTTGAATGGAGGGACCCCAGCTCCCAGGTCACTCAGGTTACCTGGTGCACTTATCACAGAGGTTCCATGAAAGTCCGCCCTTACTCGGTAACATCTTGGGACAGCAACTCAGAGAATGAGAATGAAAGAACAGATCACTTTTACAGTATGTTGATGATCTCCTTCTTGCCAGCCCCTCTAAAGAAGTTTCTGAATCTTCACACCCTGTGATATTAAGTGTCTCTCTAAAAAGCCCAAATCTCTGAAACAAAAGTGTACTATCTGGGATTTGTGCTGTCCCAGGGAAATGGGGCTCTGACCCCCAAAAGAAAAGAAGTAATTACTAGACTGAGGATCCCCTCAACTAAGAGATAGTTGAGACAACCCCTTGGCATGGCAGGGTTCTGTAGGATTTAAATTCCTGACTTTGGTCTTATTGCAGAACCATTATATAAGGCCCTAAGGGAGAAGAGGAAAGTCCTAGGGTGACACTGTAGATTAATGCACTGTACTGCAAAGTAGGTTTAACCCCGAAGGTTCAAGCTCACCAGCCAAGCCTCAGAAACCCTATACAGGGTCACTATGGGTCGGAACCAACTCAATGGCACTTAACAACAACAAAGGGAGAAGAGAATATACCATTTGTATGGCCCTCTGAATGTAAGGCAGCCTTCAACAAACTCAAAACCCTCTTTGGGGAGGCCCCAGCACTGGGCTTATCAAATTTAGAAAAACCCTTTAAGCTTTTCTTCCATGAAAAACTGGGCACAGACTCAGAGTGCTCACCATAATCTTGACCTCCACAGCTAACTATTGCTTACTTCTCCAAACAACCATTACTGGTGATTGAAATGCAAAGGTTGGGAGCAAAGAGAAAGGATCAGTAGTTGGAAAATATGGCCTTGGTGACAGAAATGATGCTGGAGAACACATGATAGAATTCTGCAAAACCAATGATTTGTTCATTTCATATACCTTCTTTAGACAGCATAACAGACGACTATACACATGGACCTCGCCAGATGGAAAACACAGAAATCAAATTGACTACATCTGTGGAAAGAGAAGATGGAAAAGCTCCATATCATCAGTGAAAACAAGGCCAGGGGCAGACTGTGGAACAGACC
>NW_006408658.1:7242155-7247875 GCF_000296735.1 Chrysochloris asiatica | reverse complement strand
GAGGTTGGCCCAGGATTGGGCAGTGTTTCGTTCTGCTGTGCATAAGGTCGCTATGAGTTGGTACCAACTCAATGGCACCTAACAACAATAACAACAACAAACTTGGTTTCAAGGAACTCTGGTAGCATAGTGATTACGAATTGGCTGCTAATCTCATGGTCAGCAGTTTGAAACCACCAGCTGTTCTGTGGAAGAAAGATGAGGCTTTCTGCTCCCATAAAGGTTTACAGCCTCAGAAACCCTATACAGGGTCGCTATGAGTCAGAACCGACTCCACGGCACATAACAACAACAACAACCATGGTTTCAAATATCTACTGGCCATAATAGACACTTTCTCAGACTGGGTAGAAGCCTATCCTACCTGCCCTGAATGAACTATAGAAGTTGTAAGTTCCTTTTAAATGAAATTATCCTTAGATTTGGATTACTCCACTCCACCCAGTTCAATAATGGATCAGCCTTTATATCACAAGTCATCAAATGGGTTGCTAAACTCTAGGCATACAGTACAAACTCCATACTGCTTATCACCCCCAGTCCTTGGGAAAAGTTGGAAGAGTGAATCAAACATTGAAGAAGACTATAGCTAAACATTACCAAGAAACACGTTATCATGAGCTAAAGTCCTATTCACAGCACTCCTCCATGTCAGAACTGCTCCCCACTCCCTTCTTAAACTCAGCCTTTTTGAGATGCTCTATAGGTGGAATCCTGGTGTGGTGCTGTGGGCTAATACATCAGACTGCAAAGTTGTTTGAACTGCAACATCGGTGGTTCAAGCTCACCAGCTGCTCCTTGGAAACCCTATACAGGGTCGCTATGGGTTGGAATCAACTCAACGGCACTTAACAACAACAACAACATAGGTGGCCATCCACCACAACCAGATGCTGAATTGTCCACACTACTTCTTTTACACCAAGTCCAGTTGATACTACAGCTATACAGTAATAACATTCTTCCCTATCCTTCTCCTGGTTCTCTAGGAAAGATCCCATATAACATCAGAGACCAAGTCCTTCTGAAAACATGGAAAGTGGGTCACTCCACGAGGACGCCTCAAGAAGTGGGATGGCCACTACACCATGATCCTGACCACAGCAACTTAGACTCTTGAGTAAAGCTTCCTGAATCCACAATGACCCAATGAAACTATATCCAGCTGGCCACCAATGTCCCTCGTTCCTGCCCTCTAGAAATACCTAATTGCAAGTATATGTGAAAACCCCTTGGAAGACTTAAAACTTCTTTTTTGAAGCCAATAATACCAGTCATGCATTACCTCACCCTTTTCATACTCCTGACATTTGCCCCCACAGGTTCCCAGGTATCCCCACCTCCAATAACATCCAGCACTCGCACGCAGGAACCGCCTGCTGTATGTACATCAATAATTCTTGCAAAAGTTGAGACACATGTCATCAAAATCCTTAACTATGCCATTTGGCTCTGAGACCTTAGGACGTCCCAGCTACTACCAGGCTTTACTGGCTCTGTGGGAAGCCAGTCCTGGGGTTCCTGGATTTGGTCTATACTTTCTCCTGTTCTAACCATTCTTTTCATCTTTATATGCATCTTACTATGTGACCCCTGCCTCCTCAATCTATTTACCAGACTTATTTCCTCTAGGCTCCAGGATCCTCACCTACAAATGCTGATCTTACAAGATTGTCCCCCTTCTACCACACCTACCTCTTCCTAGGCCCTTAGCAAAGGCAGAGAGAGACTTCTACCATGTTAAGCAGACCTACAACCCTGTGCCTGCCTTAAATAGCTCCAAAAAATGAAACCTCCTTCTATTACCCTCCAAAAGACTTTTGGTTGTAAGTCTCTTTCGGGAGGAAATGTTAGGGTAAGAGAACAGAAGGAAAATTACTAGTGGCAGCAGAAAGGATCACTAGTGGTAGCAGCAGGAAAGATTATTAGAATCGTTTAAAAAAAAAAAACACCTCCAAATGCAAAGAACAGGGGGAGTAAGATATGGGCAAGATAAAAAACTATCTCCTTATCAGGCAGGCAGGATAGAAATAAAAATTTCCAAATACAAAATAAAACTACCTCCTTGTATATCTGGAACTCATCAGAGTTTGTGAACCCTCCTTTGCTATTCAGCTGCCCAGCAGGAGTGTTAACCATCAGCTACCTAGACAGAAGGGCATATGTGTGTACAGTTAACCTCAAGTATCCCAGATGCCTCCACAACAGAATCCATCTTGGAAATCTTAAACTCCATCATGGACTCAGCTGTGCATGCCACATGGGAAAAAGAGAAACCAAGAAACAGCAAACAAAAGCAGTATTAGGCAAACAGTAAAGCCTGCCCCTTATTTGAAATCTGGCAGGACTATTTCTACAGCGTAACCTCTCTTTATAATTATATCTTACTGTGAGCACAGAGAAGGCTCTGCTGTCTATGACATGTTTCCCCTGCAGGTATTTTTCATACACTAATAAATCTCTTTAATAATTGTATTTCATAATTTTCTAGTCTTATGCAGCCCAAACCGGTATCAACTTCAATTACAAGAGTAATCTACAAATATCATAAGTCTAGTTAACAAGTTTGATGGAATCCAAGACTCTCTTCCTTGTGGTGACCAATTAAGAATGTTTAGGAAAGGGGAATCTGGTTGGTCAGGAATACGAGGCCAAGTAATCTTTTGGAGGATCTATTGTGTATTGTTTCCTACTTCTCCTGAGTGCAACAAGAGGCATTAACAACAGAATACACTTTATCTTGTTTTGCCAAGGAAATTCTAAGGAATTCTAAGGGTATTTTGTTGTTTAAAACTACCTTTGCAAGATAATTTAAAGAGGTTTGTTGATCCTCCAGTGAGTAGACAATGTTATTAGCCATTCTTTCCAAAATGGCATGTTCTAAATGAACATATAGTCTCCCGCGGAACAGCTGGTAGTTTCGAACTGATGACCTTAAGGTTCACAGCCCGATTCATAACCACTATGTTACCAGAGTTCCTATTTTCCAAACAGCATGTTCTAAATGAATGACTCCATACCAAGGAAGGAAGGCTTTGTGAAAGGTATAACCTACATTGGGATCTGCCTGTAAAAGATCCTTGTTTTGTCACCCTTGTTTATTTCTCAACCCTTTACTTCTCTTTTTTTCCCCGGAAGTTTCAAAATATCAGTCTAATGAAGTCTTTTATTTAAGAGTGGATGTTTCAAGGGGGGCCCCCTAAATGTCCTAATGTGCATTGTTGGTAATTTCCAACTGTACAAGCAAGATATTACCCAACTAAGGAATGGAAACCTTCATATAAGAGTATATACCCATAAAGGGCATGTTGTTATTAAGTTCTGACTCATAGTGATCCTGTATAGGGTTTCCAAGGAGCAGTTGGTGAATTTGAACTCTTGACCTTGCATTTCAGACTGACCTTACGGTCGAGGATTTATCCTACAGCACCACACCAGGGCTAATCATGCCTTTTCTAGTATTATTGTATGAAAAAGGGCAAGTGTTATTAATTCTACCAAGCTAGTTTTCAGTATGAGACATTTTACAATCAGACATTTGTGCAAACTATCAGACTTTTCAGCTTTATGCAGACAGGAGAATTACTGTCCATGCAGATTATTGACAAATGTCCAAAGTTTCTGGGGAATATAGAATGCTAGACTAGATAGCTGTCTTTGTTGTGGCACCAGAGCAAGGAAATGCTATAAGGAAATTAAGCTTTACAGTGGGAGATACAGAGCAACTGAAGTGCCATTCAATAACAGAGGTCATAAGTAGGTTCCTGGGATAGGGTAGATGTTCTGGGGCAGGAGGGGCAGGGGAGCAGATGATCTATACAGCTTGTTTGAAGGTAACGACTTCAGGAATTAGGCTACAATTAGTTACTGGGATTGCCAATATGTCTGAATTTTCATGAACTATCTGTGGTGTTGGATGACAGATCAGTTAGGGTGGTGACTCTAGCCACCAAATGGGCTCATTTGACAAAGGCATTTTTGTGCAATGAGTTAACAGGGGCAGCAATGAGCAGCAGTATGAACAGAAAGTTAAAGAGAAATACAGCCCCAAAGAAATAAACCAGGCCTTAGAGTCCTGGTGTGGCACTATAGGATAAGTACTGAACTGCCAACTGCAAATCTGGCAGTTCAAACCCACCAGCCTCTCCTTGGAAACCCTAAATAGGGTTATTATGAGTCGGAACTGACTCGAAGGCACTTAACAACTTGCATGCACATGATGGTCATTTGAAATAAGTTTTGTAGTGAAGGGTATAGAGGAGTCAGTAACCATTAAAGAGTAAATATGATAAAAATTTTATTTCAAAAGAAGCATTATTTATAGCATTATTTCAAAATGTATGTATTTTACTAAGTTGATCTATGATTGACATTAACAGTAGTCAATAGACTATAAAAGGTGCAAACAATTATAAAGATGGTAATAAAAATGGAAAACAAAATAACTAATAAGGATATTAATCTTAAACAAGTCATAAAAATATAATTATTTTCTATAAGTTGTTACTGTTCTTAAAGTTGTTACTGAGTTGTTTCTGACTCATAGCCACCCAGTATAGGGTTTCAAAGGAATGGCTGGTGGGTTTGAACCATCAATCTTGTGGTTAATAGTCCAGTGCTTATTCTACAGTGCCACCTTTCTAAAAGTGATATCCAGTATAAAGTTAACTGGATTTACAAGAGAAAAACAGTATATTGAATCAAGGAACAATACCTCATAGTTGGAGTACAGTGACAAAAAATAATTACGAAAATTAAAAAACATTTTAATGTTTCTATAGTTAAATTTTTACCAAGTCATAGATTTAAATAAAGCAAAAATAGTTGTGATCATTAAAAGGTAATCAGTCTTATCATTGTAGTTGTTAGGTGCCATCTTGTCATTTCTGATTCATAATGATGCATATGTTGTACATAGTACAACTGGAAGAAACTGCCCAATCGTATGCCATCCTCACAATTGTTATGTTTGAGCGCAATGTTGTTTCCACTGTGTCAATCCATCTCATTGTGGGTCTTCCTCTTCTTCCCTGACACTTCATTTTACCAAGTATGATATCCTTCTCCATGAACTGATCCATCCTGATAACATGTCCAAATTGCAAGAGACAAAGTTTCACCATCCTCCCTACCAGGGGAGGCAAATCTGCTACAAAAGACCTCTTTCCAAAGTTTTGAAGAGCAAAGTTGCCAATTTGAGGACTAAGGTGCGCCTGAGCCAAGTCATGGTATTTTCAATCATCTCATATGCATATGAAAATTGGACAATGAATAAGGAAGATCAGAGAAGAAGTCATGCATTTGAATTATGGTGTTGGCAAAGAATACTAAAATATCATGGGCTTCCAGAAGAACATGGACTGTTGGAAGAAATACAATCAGAATGTTCCTTAGAAGCAAGGATGGTGTAGAGACTTCATCTCTCTTTCTTTGGGCATATTATAACTAGAGACAAGTTCCTGGAGTAGGACATCATGCTTGGAAAAGTGGAGGGTCAGGGAAAAACAGAAAGACTCCCATCCCACCAAGATTGACTGACATAGTAGCAGAAACAATGGGCCCAAACAGAACAACCATTGTGAGGATGGTGCAGGACTGGGCAGTGATTTGTTCTGTTGTGCATAGTGTTGCTATGAGTTGGAACCAACTTGATGACACCTAACAACAACATCCTGTGATTACTTGTTAGTCCAGTTGTGAGGTTTTTTTTTTTTTTTTTC
>NW_006408658.1:7192496-7242055 GCF_000296735.1 Chrysochloris asiatica | reverse complement strand
AAAGACTCCCATCCCACCAAGATTGACTGACATAGTAGCAGAAACAATGGGCCCAAACAGAACAACCATTTTGAGGATGGTGCAGGACTGGGCAGTGTTTTGTTCTGTTGTACATAGTGTTGCTATGAGTTGGAACCAACTTGATGACACCTAACAACAACATCCTGTGATTACTTGTTAGTCCAGTTGTGAGGATTTTTTTTTTTTTTTTCACATTAAGGTGTCATCCATCCTGAAGGCTGTAATCTTTTATCTTTATCAGTAAGTGCTTCAAATCCTCTTTGCTTTCAGCAAGGAAGACGGTGTCATTTGTATTAACGCAGATTGTTGGTGAGTCTTCTTCCAATCCTGATGTAGTGTTCTTCATGTAGTCCATTTTCTTGGATTAATTGCTCAGCATACAGTTTGAATAAGTATACCTTTCCTGATTTTAAACCATGCAGTATCCTCTTGTTCTATTCAAACTACTACCTCCTGGGCTATATACGGGTTCTTATTGAGCACAAGTAAGTGTTCTGGAATTTCCTTTTTTTGCAATGTTGTCCATAATTTGTTATTATCCACACAATCTAATGTCTTTGCATAGTCAATAAACACAAGTGAACATCTTTCTGGGTCTCTACTTTCAGCCAAGATTCATCTGATCACAGCAATGGTATCCCTAGTTCCATATCCTCTTCTGAATCCAGCTTGAATTTCCGGAAATTCTCTATTGATGTGCTGCCACAACTGCTTTTGAATTATCTTCAGTAAAATTTTATTTGTGTGTGATATTTATGATACTATTCAATAATTTCTGCAATCTGTTGAATCACTTTTCTTTGGAATGGGTATGGATTTGGATCTCTTGCAGCCAGTTAGTCAAGAAGCAGTCTTCCAAATTTCTTGCATAGATATGTGAGCACCTCCAGAGCTGCATCTCTTTGTTGAATATTTCAATTGGTGCTCAATTTCTGGAACCTTGTTTTTAGCCAATGCCTTCAGTGCAATGTGGACACCTTTCTTCAGTACCATCGATTCTTGATCATATGTTACCTCTTGAAATGGTTGCAAGTTGACCAGTTCTTTGGGAAATATTAGGTGGGCAATACTGTGCATAGAGGAAATCTAGTATATTTCAAGAAGATATCAAGGTTAATTAATAGAAATAAAATGCACAAAGTCAGTAAATTCTGGTTGGTGTGTACAGTTCACCAGAGTCCCTCTAAATAATCATTCAAAATGAGGAGATATGTTTAGAAAAAGTAAAGAACTATTTGTGCTAGTTGTATCAAGTTGAGTGATCTCAAATAAGTACAAAGTCAGTTAAGGTAAAAGAAGAAGTCAGAATAATAGAAAAAAGAGAAAGGTAGATTATGAGGGAAATGTCAAGAAATTAAAAATAGACTCCTTTTCATAAGAAGATAAAGAATCCAAGTTACATAAGACAGTGAGGGCATGAGAAGACAAATAAAAGGATCTGAAAGATTGTCTAAGTTTAATGGTCTTTTAGAGATAAGTAGAAACATGCTAAGCAAACAAAGAAAAAGCCCCCTGCCAGAATGTAAAGTCAAAGGACAATGAAAAAACAGCTCAAGTAATCATCAGCACCTATAAGATCTCATGCAAAGGCATTAGATTGTGTGGATCATAACAAATTATGGACATCTCATGGGAAGAGAAACCCCATGCTTGCATAATTGTGACCAGCAGGGGTCCAGCATACCCCATCAGCTAGAGTAAGATGACACTTCTACTGCCAGGATGAAAGAGTTAAGAGGGGAGGAGCTTCTGCCTTCATGCAGGACATATCTTCTATCCCTGCAGGGCTCTATGTCTCCATCTGCAGAGCTGAGTGGGAGACCCAGAACACTGCATAATCTGGGCAAAAGTTCAAGTCTTCCTTCCCCTGAACATTATAGCTGCTCCATCACTCTATGCCTGGGGATCACCAGGGCAAATCTCACTAGGCCTTTTGTAGTTGTTAGTTGCTGTCAAGTGGATGCAGACTCATGGTGACCCTATGTGTGCAGAGCACAACTGTTCCAAAGGGTTTTCAATGAGCTTTCAGAGGCAGATTGTCAGGCCTGTCTTCCAAGGCACCTCTTGGAGGGTCTGAATTGCACTTAACCACTTGCACCACCCAGGAGCTCCTTACTAGGCCTTTTAGCTCTGTGCAGGTAGACCCCACAAGAAACAAGACTCCTAAATCATCCCTCATTCCCTGAATTTAATCTCCATTCAACTCCTACATCACCTTTTCTAAACACAACTTTTCATCTCCTGAAACCTTTCCATTGTGTCCTCTGGAGCTCAAGGTCATTCATCAACAGAATATCCTGTATCCTCACCCTCTTTCATAAGTGTATTCTTCATCTTCTTGTCTGAAATGTAATTCTTGTCTTAGGATACTACTTTTTTTTCCCCCCATTCCTCTCAAGAGGCAGTTGCTTGCTCTGCTATAAACCTTGTATCACTGGGTCCGGAAGTATGAATTACATGTTCTCCTCATTATTAATCCCAAAAGATTATATATGCCATCTACAATCCCCTACATGCAGGCACCTCTGGCCCTCATGCCTCTGTGTTCCAAAGATTTTAGCTCCTGGATCTGTCTTTCAAACACTTTATACAGTACTTGGGACTTTATACATCCATCTAGATGACTATTCTAATACCCTGCACTAGGGGTCTAGGTTAAGCTCTTTAGTTTTCTTTCTCCTGTGAACTTGCTGTCCATTCTACCTAAGCCATTCCCTTCATTACAGTAACTTTAACCCCCACCCCCAATTTCAATTACAAATATTACATTCTCTGACTACACCTCTTCGTAACCCAGGTTCCCTAGAACACATAAACAGTCTAAGGCAAAGTATATGTGCTAATGTTTTATTGAGAGACAAGGAAGTGTGAGGGAAAAGGAATAGTCAGTCCAGAATGCAAGGTACACTCAACTGGGTTGCTCTCAGGAGTTCTCCAGAGATGCCATATGGAATCACTACATCTGAAAACTATACATCAGAGGGAGGAAAAGGAAACAATTTATCTGTAGGCTCCTTCCTGTATTCTCTCTATCATTGAGCAAATTTCTCCCCTAAGGCATTAATTCCTTAAGATTTGCAGGTCATGCCCTTGACCAGACTGGGAAATCATTGTGGAAAGCTAGACCTCCATGGATCTAGTAAGATCAGAATTCATGATGAACTTGCTGTGGTTTCTATGGTAGTGGATGTGTTAGAAGCCGTGCTCCCTGAGGGTAGATGTAGTATCCAGGCCTTTGATCATTAGAAATGAGCCATTCCTGGGCCCAATACAACCAGAAAATAGAGCAAGTGGCTTAGACCCAAGGGAGAGGAGCGAAGAAGACGCATCTAGGGTTCAAATAACCTGGAACATCTATCACACAACTTATATCTACTCATTGTTGTTGTTGTTACTGTTAAGTGCTATCAAGTTGGTTCTAACTCATAGCCACCTTGTATAGGTAGGGTTTCCGAGGCTGTAAATCTTTTTAAGAGAGCAGAAAGGCTTTTCTTTCTCCTGTGGAGTGACTGGTGGGTTTGAATTGCTGACTTGGTGGCTAACTATCCAGTGCTTATCCTACAGCATCACCAGCTCCCCCCTCTCCCTCATACCTGGTTATATCTTCCCTTATTTTTACCCCAAGAAGGGGGATTTAAATCCATTTCTTCAAGTTGATGACTAGTTGTAATCTCCTAAAAAGGTGGGCTGGCAAAACAAGTCACATCCCATTATTATTATGTCCCATGACCATAGTTGATAGTCATCATTTCCATCCTCCTTCAGTTCTAGGTTTCCTTCACCCTCAGCCAGCATTTTTCCTGCAGTTGCTAATTTTAGTTACTTTGCTAGGGGGTTAATCCAGACCTTCAGTTCTTGCCAGGCTATGGTTATTGTGATTGCTCATTTACATTTATCACTGGGCAGAGAGGCACCAAGAGATTCCCCCAGTGCATTGCATTATTTCCTAATGTCTTAGTTCTTAGTGCTGCCCTAACAGAAATAACATGACTGGGTACTTTTAATCAACAGAGATGTATTTTCTAACAGTTCAGGAGGCTGGAAGTCTGAATTCAGGAGAAGGCTCTTGCTTTATTGACTCTTATCTCAGCTTCTACATCCCTAGTATTCCTCAGCTCCTTGGTGAGTCTGTCTTCTCCAGTTTGGGCTTTTTTGCTTCTCTCTGTGTCTAAGAGCACCTTTCATATCTCAAAAAGCATTACATTCAAGGTATACTTTACAATGATATGGCCTCATTAACATAATTTTTTAAACTCTATTGCCAAATACAATTATATCCACAGGAAGGATTTCAATGCATATTTTGAAGGGACACATTCAATTCATAATAACAGACATACTCTTCCTTTCTTCCATTGTGAAATGGCAGCCCTCACTCCCTATGCAGATCAGGGTGACTACCTCTGCCAATACAGAAATGCCTGTCTTTGTCTGTTGGTCCACTGACATCAGACATTCAGAGCGGCCAAACAATTGTTACAGCGTCAAGTTCAGTGGAAACCGTACTATGCACATATATACATGCACGCACACATGCACACACAAAAATAGGACCTTAAGCTTGTCAGGGTCTAAGGTTACAGCATAGGAAACACAAATTGCCCAAGTGGCTCATTGGTAGTAATCGTATTAAGGGAAGTATATGTCTATTTCTTCATTCCCAGACCTATGTGTTCTAGACTATCCCACTGTGATAGTTAGGTTCTGTGTCAACTTGAAGGAGCCAGGATTCTCAGTTGTTTGGTAGTTGATAGTTAACTCTGATGATTAGCTATGAGCAGCCAATCAATTGAAAGGATGTTTCCTTGAAACGGTGGCCTGTTCCCAATATAATAGACATGCAAGAAAGACCTTTTCTCTTTCTTGCTGGGTCTGGATCTCTAATCTGGGTCATCCTCCAACATCTGGTTCTTTGAACTTGAGCCAGTGGCCTTCTCTATTGTGTGTTTGCCTGCTAAGTGTGCCTGGAAAACCAGAACCCGAAGGACCCTGCACTCTCGTTCTTGTCTCCCAGCTCATATGCTTCATGCTGCCAGTTCTGCAGTGAACCTGCCCAGGTCTTGGTAGACCATCACCTTGCTGCCACCCCTGCTCCAATGCTGAGGTCTTGCTCTGTGCCCTGACTTGGGATTCCTGCCTTCTGGAGCCACCTGCCGATCTTGGTTTGCCTGGTCTGTGCTTGAGACTCTCCTATCTCTACAATTGCAAGACATTTCCTTGATACAAACTTTTTTCTTTGAGCTAGATAGCTAGATAACACTAGTTTTGCTCCTCTACAGAACTCAGCCTAAGACACCTAACCACAACTATGATAGTTATACATTCCTGAGAGAACTTTAGGGATAAATACCAGCAATAGCCACCACTGGTCTGTCAGTTTGTCACACTGCGGTAGATTGCATGTTGCTGCGATTCTGGAAATTATGCCACCAGTATTTTAAATAACAGCAGTGTCACCCATGATGCAGAGGACTCAGTGGAGTTTCCAGACTAAGACAGACTAGAAATAGGGAGAGGCGAATTACTTCTAAATGTTTAACCATTCAAAACCTTATGAATAGTAGTAGAATGTTATCAGGTATAGTGCTAGAAAATGAAAACATTATGATTAACAGTGAAACATTGTCAGATACAGTGCCAGAAGATGAGACCCTCAAGTTAGAAGTCATTTAAAATAAGACTGGGGAAGAGCTGCCACCTTAAAGTAGAGTTAACCATACTGACATAAAAAGAACAAAGATTTCAAGACTTCATTTGCTGATGGGCACAACTCAAAATGAGTTAAGAATCATTAATAATTAGAACGTGGAATGTACGAAGTATGAATCTAGGAAAATTGGAAGTTGTCAAAATGAAATGGAATGCATAAAGATCAATATCTTAGGCATTAGTGAGCTCAAATGGACAGGTATTGGCCATTTAAAATCCAACAATCATGTGGTTTACTATACCAGGAAAATAAAATAGAAGAGTATGGCATCCCATTCATTGACAAAAAGAGTATTTCAAGATCTATTTTAAAGTTCAAGATTGTCTGTGATAGGATAATTTTCATACGCCTACAAGGCCAGTTAATAACTGCAATTCATCAAATGTACACACCACGCCAGTGATGAGGAAATTGAAGAATTCCACCAACTTCTTCAGTATGAAATTGACCAAGCATACATTCAAGATACATTGATAATTACTGGTAACTGGAGTGTGAAAGTTGGAAACAAAGAGGAAACATTAGTAGTTTGAAAATGTGGCCTTGGTAATAGAAATGATTCTGGAAATCGCATGGTAGAATTTCGCAAAACCAATGACTTATTTACGGCAAATGCCTTTTTAAAAAGCATAAAAGGTAACTTTACAATGGACTTAACCACATGAAATACACAGGTATCAAACTGACTACATCTGTGGGAAGAGATGGTGGAAAAGCTCAATATCACTAGCCAAAACAAGGCCAGAGACTGTTGAACAGACATCAATTGCTCATATGCAAGTTCTGGCCGAAGGGTGAAGAAAATTACAACAAGTCCACAAGAGCCAAAATATTCTCCTCCAACACCATAACTCAAAAGCATCAATTCTTCTACGGTCTTCCTTATTCACTGTACAGCTTTCGCATGTACAGTTAAGTGTTCTGGAATATTCATACTCCACAATATTGTCCATAGCTTGTCATGATCCACACAATTGAAAGCCTTTGCATAGTCAATAAAGCACAGGTAAACATCTTTCTGTTATTCTCAGAACACTTACTTGTGCTCATGAGGAACCTGTACATAGACCAAGAGGCAGTTGTTCAAACAGGAATAGGGGATACTGAATGGTTTATAACCAGGAAAGGCATGCACCAAGAGAATATTCTTTCATTATATTTATTCAATCTGTATGCTGAGCAAATAATCAGAGAAGCTGGATTATATGAAGAATGTGGCATCAGGATTGGAGGAAGATTCATTAACAACCTGCGATATGCAGATGATACGACTTTGCTTGCTGAAAGCAAAGAGGATTTTAAATACTTACTGAGGAAGATCAAAGACTACAACCTCAATGTAAAGAAAACAAAAATCCTCATAACTTGACCAATAAATAAATATCATGATAAATGGAGAAAAGATTGAAGTTGCCCAAGACTTCGTTTTGCTTGGATTCACAATTTACACTCATGGAATCATAAATGTCTTACTGCACTAGGCAACTCTGTTGCATAAGATTTAAAGTGTGAAAGACTAAGTTGCACCTGAACTAAACCATGGTATTTTTGATAGGCTAATATGCATGTGAAAGTTGGACAATGAATAAGGAAGACCACAGAGGAATTGATGCATTTGAGTTGTAGTGTTGGAGAAGAATATTAAAAGTACCATGGAGTGCCAGAACAAATAAATCTGTTTGGGGAAAAGTACAGCCAGAATGCTCCTTAGAAGCTAGAATGGCAAGACTTTGTCTCTCAAACTTCAGACATATTATCAGGAGGGACCAGTCCTTGGAGAAGAACATTGAATTTGTTCTTTTTACAACCCCATTTAATTTGTTCTTTGGGCTTGGTGGATCTTGGAGAATGACTGTGAATTATTGTAAATGTTATCAAGTAATGATTTTGGTTGCAGCTGCAATCTAGTTGTGGTATCTTTTCTGCAGCAAATCAATATGGTCCTATTGTTGTTACAATTGTTAAGTGTCATTGAGTTGATTCCAACTCATAGTGACCCTGTACAAGATTTCCAGGAGTCCTGGTGTGGTGTCATAGGGTAAGTACTGGACTGTTGAATGGCAAAGTTGGAGGTTCAAACCCCCCAGGCATTCCTTGGAAACACTATACAGCATCGTTATGAGTTGGAACTGACTCAGCAGCACTTAACAACAACAATAACAATAGGGTTACCAAGGAGCTGCTGACCTTGAGGTGGCCAATCCAGTGCTTATCCTACAGCACCATACTAGGCCATACCTAGTATCTGGGAAATGCTTTCTTTTCAACTCAAAAGCAATCTGCCTTCATGTGGCAGTGACAACTATTTGTCCTTAAGGCTATGTATGGCAACCTCTTGCTCTCTGACATAAAATAGTCAAAAAGGGCCTAAATCATCTTGATAGTCCACAGAACACCATGCTTGTCCATTATGTTGATGACAGTCTAGAAACTGGTGCTGGATCGCAGAAAGTAGCAAAGATTACAGACATTTTAATCTAACACATGCATATGAGAATATGGGAGATAAATCTTATGAAGATTCAGGGACCCCACACATGGGTGAGGTTTCTAGAGGTCCAATGGCATGTTGGAATACAGCTTTTAAAATGAGAGACAGTTTGCATCACCATGAATAAATACCATGTTACAAAATACCATGAATAAAAGTGGCACAAAGCTTAGCAGGACTGTTTGGATTTTGAAAGCATGATATACTACTACATTTCAGTATGGTCCTGCAACCCATTTACCAAGTAACCCATACAACTGCCAGTTTTGACTGGGGCTCAGAGCAAGAAAACGCTCTCCAGTAGGTCTAACTTGTCATTCAAACTGCCATGTCACTTGGGTCTTGAGACCCAGCAGATCCAGTGGTAGAGGAAGTGTCTATAGCACAAAGAGCTACTGGCAGCCTCTGGCAAGCCCCCATATGAGAATCATATTACAGACTCCTATGAGTATGATTTAAAATCATGCCTTTTTCTACTAGCAATTCTGCAGTTATGAAGACAATCTTGACTTTCTACTGTGTTCTGTTGTTGTTGTTGGGTGTCATTGAGTTGGTTCTGACTCTTAACGACCCCATGTACAAAAGAAGGAATAATCTTGCACCATCTACATAATCATTGTTATGTTTGGGCTCATTGTTGCAGCCACTGTGTCAATCCAGCTTGCTGACCCTCTACTTTACCAAGCATGATGTCCTTCTCCAGGGACTAGTCCCTCCTGATAACATGTCCAAAGGACTAGAGATGAAATCTCATGATCTTCACTTCCAAGGAATATCTGGTTGTACTTCTTCCTAAACAGATTTGTTTGTTTTTCTTGCAATGCATGGTATATTAATACTCTTCACCAACACCATAATTCAAATGCATCAATTCTTCTTCAGTCTTCCTAATTCATTGTCCAGCTCAGTAATGTTGGTGTTGCTAAGTGTTGAGTCTATTCTAACTCACAGCAATCATGTGTACGGTTTCCCAGGATCATCTGGTGGGTTTGAATCACCGACCTTGAGGTTACCAGTCCAGTGATTATCCTATGGTGCCACAGAGATTGAATATTAAAAACTGAAACATTAAGTGATACTGCAATTGTATTTCATCGATTCCTGGAGACTCCTGCTTGAGGACTATCAGCTTAAGATGAGTTTGCACAACCATGGTAATGGCTAAAATCTCCTACTGGTGGATATTTAGGTTGTTTCTAATATCCTACTGTGTCAAATATACCCAAACATTCCTCATTTTACACATGTGCAACTATATCAGTATTTTAAATTCCAGATATTAATATTATGTTGAAGTGTTATCTATTTACACTCTCACCAATAATATGAGGTTTTTTCCTTACAAACTTGCCACACAGTGGTCACACTTATTTTTTTAAATCTCTCCCAATCTAATGGAGTCCTGGTGTGGCACTGTAGGATAAGCCCTCGAGTGCAGGGTCATTCTGAACTACAAGGTTCACCAGCAGCTCCTGGGAAACCCCTATACAGGGTAGCTATGTATCAGAACCAGTTTGACAGCAATTAACAACAACAACCTGGTGTGGTTCTGGGCTAATGTGCTGGATTGCAACGTCGTTTGAACCATAAGGTCTGTGGTTCAAGCTCACCAGCCTCTCCTTGGAAACCCTATACAGGGTCACTATAGGTCAGAAACGACTTGACGGCACTTAACAACAGCAGCAACCACGTGAATATCCAGGTCCCCGGGAAGGTCAGTTTGTGCTTGACTGTGGAATTATGGGAGAAGCACTGGACTGCTAACCGGAAGGTCGGTGGTTCAGATCCACCAACCATTCCTTGGAAACCCTATTCAGAGTTGCTGTGAGTCAACAACTAACCTAAAAGTTGGTGGTTTGAACCTACCTAGCAGAACCATAGAAGAAAAGTTTAGTGATTTACTTCTATAAAGATTGTTGCTGTTAAATGCTGTTGAGTCAGTACCAACTCACAGTGACCCTGTATAGGGTTTCGGTTGGAGCCACTGATCTTTCAGTTAGCAGTCCAGTGCTTATCCTACAGCACTACACCAAGACTCCTCCATAAAAAGATTGTTATTAAGTGCCTTCGAGTTGGTTCCAACTCATAGTGATCCTGTATAGATAGGGTTTCCGAGCAGAGGCTGGTGAGCTTGAACTGTCAAGCCTGCCATTCAAACCGACCTTACAGTCCAGCGCATTAACCCACAGCGTCATGCCAAGACTCACCATATAGAGTCAATAAAACCTGAAGAACAATTCTATGCGTAACACATGGGGTAGTCCTGAGTTGGAATTAACTTGAGAGCAACAGTTTTTGTTGTTGGTTTGTTAATATTAATATACTACTATTTATTTATTCATTCATGTGTTGATACACGTTTGGGGTGTTTTAACAAAGCTGCTATAAATATTCGTATACAAGTCTGTAAGAACATAAGCTTTTTTATCTCTTAGGTCAACACCTAGAAGTAGAGGGTCTGTGTAGGAAAATAAAAGGAATTCCTACTTAAGATGCTCCAGTTACCCTACACATCTCCTTTGTGAAAAGCTGTATAGGCTGAAAAGACAAAAAAAACTCTAAAAAAGGTTAAGTCTTAAGTTTCAAAGTACGTGTCTACTACATGTTCCTGCTTAGCTTATCCTAACCAAAATGTGCGTTCTAATCAACCAAGAGGCTCTGGAATTCTAACCTTAAACCGCTGGGTGGCGCCCCAGGCCAGCGCGTAACCAATAGCCACGCCCCTCTATGGCCTTTCCCTCCCTGCCCCGCCCATATATTCTAGCCCGAACTTCACTTCCCAATGTGCCCTAGCCTACTCTAAGTAGGCCGTCATTGTGACATTAGTTTCACAGCCTTCTGGGAAATGTCGTTTCTTTATTCTTCAGCTGCGGAAAGTTCTAAGGCTGTGGACTACCATTCCCGTGAGGTAGTGCGCAATACACCCCATTCGCGGCGTCTTCGAACGTGCCGCGGCAGCCATGTTGGACGTGGCCAACACAGGGGCCGGCACCAGGGGGTTGTAGAAGCAGCAGCTGTCATGATGCTGGGGTCCCTGGTGTTGAGTAGAACAGCGCTGGCGCCGCGGCTCCTCAACCGACTGCTTAAGTCTCCATCACTCCGTAGCCATGGAGGCACCTCTGGCCGGAGCTTAACTACCGGAGGCCGTGGAGAGCCTCAATGGCTGAGGGCAGCCTCAGGGGGGCGCCCTGGGACAGCGCCAGCCTTGCTCGCTGGACGAGGGGCAGCCACTGGGGGGCGTCGGGGAGGACGTGCGGAGCCCCAGTGCTTTGCAGCCACCACGTGGGGACGCCTTCCTAGCTCTGAAGAAACATTCCCTGGACAAGATGGCTGGAGTGGGGTCCCAAACAGAGCTGGACTGGGCATGTGGGCCCTGGCCACGGCGCTGGTGGCTCATTGCTACAGCAAGAACCCATCCAACAATGGTGATTATGGGGACTGTCGGCTTGAAGAAGGTAGAGGCGGGAGGAGTGTCCTGATTGCGTCTTTGGAGGATGAGAGATGCTTACAGACTTATACACAGAGAGTCTCAATCCTGGGGGGACCAGACATCATCTGATCACAGGGTTGGCAGTGGATGCCTTTGAGAGCTCATTCATTACCTTTGAGTTACTATCTCCCATAGACCAGCTCCCCTTCTTTGGCCATGGTTTTGCCCATGTGTGCAATGGAGACATTAAACGAAAACATCTAATGTTAGACCATGATCTCTATATAAACTCTTTTCTGTCTGGTCCAGTTCCTCTTTTATGAGGTATCCAGGAAACCACCAGGTGATTTAGAAAAGTCCTTAAGCCTAACGAAAGAGACTTGGTTTCAGTACCAGCTTTGCCACTATTCATGAGGGGACCTCTTTGCTCCATTTTGGCCTCAGTTTTCTCACTTATACAGTGAAGGATAGTTTCTCAGTACTGTTAAAGTACTTGTTCAGCTCTCGCCCAAGAATTTACTGTGCCAGCTCCCAGGAACTTGGCATGTGGGCTAGTTACCAGTACAGTCTGTAGAGACTAAGGCAACTACAAGGGTTGACTGAACCACATTGGCTTCTCAGCTGGGTACCTGGGACTGAACTAGAAGAGTAAGCAGAGAGCCCGATTTCTGGCCTACATGAAATCAGCACTCAGGTTCTCAGTTGTTCCTTATAGGGGGAGACTGAGGCATGGTGTTTATATAGCCCATGCAGGTAGGACTGCTGGACATTCATTTATCCCACAGGATGTGGCCTTGGACTGGGAGTTATTACACCTAGGATCTTGTTTTGGTTCTGCCTCGAATTCCCATTGTGACGATTCTTGCTCCTCTTTGACCCTCAATTGTCTTATTCACAAGATGAGGATGTTGAGCTAAAGGCTCTAAGAGTTCTTTTTTGTGTACTTTCTATATGCCTAGTATAGGACCAGATATTGTTGGAACTCCTAACAGCACAAAATAAATCAAAGGGGCAGTGCAGGGCAGTTAGATTTTCTGAGTGGTGTTTCGTGTTGTTGGGGGATCAGAGAACTAGCAGGGTCAGGAAAGCATTCCTGAAAACTTGGAAACTCCTGGGGGGTTGGGAATTTTAACGTGAGTCTTGAAGGACAGAAGTAAAGAAGGATATTGTAGTCCCACTGAGAGCAAGGAATCATCTTGTTTTTTAGGTTGGTACCAGCTCCCTTCCCAATACCAATGCATCATTCACCATAGTTTCTTGAATTTAGTAGGGACTCAGGAAATGTGCTTTGAGTTGGATTGTATCCCAGCCAAAGGCTTCAGTAACAAAGAGTCAGAGATCAGCATCGTATGTGCTGGGGCTAGCAGAGTGGCCAGTCTGGTTGGAGGACAGGAGGCCTTTGGATATGGTAAGAGCAGATAGAGTGGCCCTGAAGAGTTTGGGATTCTTCCTGTAGACAGGGGAGATCATGAAGGTTTGTGAACAAGTAATGTCTTGAGGTCAGTGTGTTTGGATGGGAATGAGGGGAGGAGACTAAACCTATAATTTTGCCATGCAGGACAGAAAATGGCATGGGGGGTATTATGGACCTGAGACTTGACTTTGTAAGAGAAGGATGTCCTTCCCTCTTTATTATTTGGTTTAGGCTAGACCAATGTTTTTAACCTTGTTTGGAATCACTTGCAGAGCTTTTAAAATCATGCTGATGCTTAAATCTTACCCCCAGGGATTCTGATTTGATTGATCCATGTTGGTCCTCTGCATCAGCGTGTTTTCGAAATATCGTACATAAATGACTCTGTTGTGCAGGCAGGGTCAGAACCACTCTGGCTGAGAATTTAGGGGCCTGACTTCCATAGAACTTGGATTCCACCATTGAGCTGGTGTCATATGAAACCCAGCAAGACCAGTATTTACCAAAATAATGATCATAACCAGTCCCATCTTTGGGACCTGAAGTAATAACCCCTTCTGACTTGCCAGCTACCTTGTCTCCTGATTTGGCATTGTGAGCTGAGACCCTCAGTGCAGTGTAGTAGAAACTGCATTTTTAGGAGCCAGGATGTCCTGGTTTTCATTTAAACTCATTCCTCACCTCCTCTGATCTTGCAGAAGCCACTGCTTTCTGCAGAGTGAACAGGGAGGACATACAGTGATCTCCGAGGAAAGCTTGTTCCAGCTGGGATCTGCCTGAGTGTTCCTGGGTATATATTTGGAGAACACCTGGGGAAGGTAACCAGGAAGGGCCTGGCTCTGGAGTCTAGGCCAGGACGTGGGTTGGAGACAGCAGTGCCTGAACTACAGAACTGACTTTCCCATGCACCATCAGTGGATATGTTATCCTTCTTGTACCGATGAGGAAGCAGGCCCAGAGAATATAAGGGAATTGGCCAGGTTGTACACATAAGCAATGGGGCTGGACCTCTAGATCCTACTTTTTCCACTCTGCTCCACTGCCTCCTCTTGTGTTTCATTGGTGAGACTCTTGGCTGGACTGGGAGACTCCCTGAGGCAGGGCTGGGTATAAGTCTGTTTAGTGCCCAACAATTTACTTCAGAAGCAGGCTTGGCACAGAGGGTTCTCTGGGCACTTGGTGATGGACTCTTTGAAAAACTTGTCCCTCTGCTATTGAGTTTGTGTTTTCTTCTGGAGTCAGGCAGGGTTTTGTTTTTAACCACAAGGTGGTGCCAGTAGCCTGCAGGCAGCCCAGGCCAACCCCTACTGCTGTCCAGTCAATTTCCACTCATAGAGACCCCTTAGGACAGAGTAGAACTGCTCCATAGGGTTTCTGACATTGTAAATCTTTACCCAAGTCGACAGTCTCATCTTTCTCCTCCAGAGTGACTGATGGGTTTGAACTGCCCACCTTGCTCAGTGTTTAACCTACAGCACCCACCACCAGGGCTCCTTCACAACGGGCCAGGCCAGGCTTAGAAATCAAGCCAAACCCACTGTCATTGAGTCAATTACGACTCATAGTGGGCCCTAGAGGACAGGATAGAACTGCCCCATGGAGTTTGCTGAGGCTGTAAATCTTAACAGAAACAGACTGCCTCATCTTTCTCCTAGGGAGCAGCTAGGGGGTTTGAACCATTGACAGTTAGCAACACAATGCTTAGCATTGACTTTCTGTTAAGCCCAGTGATTACTAAGGATCTAACACTGCTCTGGACTTGGCACCAGAGAGTTTGCAAATTGTTTTCAACCACTGTTTCATCTCTGGTAGCCTTGTGAGGTTTCCAAGACAAGGATTATTGTCTCTATAGTCAAAGAAATGGGCTGAGAGGAAAAGGGGCTGCAGCAGTCACATGGTGAGGTGAGCAAATGGCAGAGGACTTAGAACCAGGTCTCATGACGTGACTCTCCATAAGGTTCTCCCCACTCTCCGGAGGTTCTCCCAGCCCTGTGGGCTTCTTGTTACGCCCCTTCAACTGAGTTTGTGACCTGTGATATCAAGATGGGGAACTAGTCTAGGTAACTGGAGCTGGGGGAGAAAGTGGAGCAATGTGGAGAATGGTTATTAATAATAATAAACCAGAAAACCGAACTCATTGCCAGTGAGTTGATTTTGACTCATGATGACCTTGTACAGGGCTTCTGAGGCTGTAAATCTTTATGGGAGCACAACGCCTCTTATTTTGCCTGTAGCGTGGATGCTGGATTTTAAACTGCTGACCTTGTAGTTAGCAGTCTAGTGTTTATCCTACAGTGTCACCCACCGGGGCTCCTTAATAATAATGACAGTATCATAAAATGTATTAATTAGGCTTCTAGTGAGCTTTGTACCTTATGAAGGGGGAAGATAATTTGCACATTGAGTACTTACCATAGACAAGACATGTTGCTTTGTATGATGAGAAATTGTTAGGAGTTTGGGTTCTCTAAATGAAGAAGGGTGGAAGGATACGTTGTTAACAATGGATACCATGTGGGGAGGGAGTGACTAGCATTGTCTTGATATATCTTGGCATCGTTTCACTTGCTGAAGTCCATGTTTATGAAGTGCTTCCATTTCCCAAGCAGCCCTGAGGTGTAGGTTCTGGCCAGGGATCTGACCAGTGCCCCCTCTCTCTTCAGATGCAGCCCTGGTGGAAGCTGCTCGTGCCAACAATATCCAGGAAGTCCGCAGGTAAGTGTCAAAACCCAGCCCTTGTTCTCCTTCTCTTGAAGGGTGACAGGATGTGCCCCTTCCCCATGGGATGACTTTGCCTCGGATGAAATCTTCCTCAGACATAGTGGGGAATTGTACCTTGTAACTTCCATAGTCACCTAGCATGTTGACTCCCTGGGCCCAGGTCACCTTCTGCATACTGTAAAGTAGGGGTTAGTCCCCTGTGTCCCTTTTTTTCTAGCCACAAAGATTCCTTGGTCCTTTGGCTATTTTGTTCTTCACAGAGCATGGTTTGGAGTTCCCTGCACATCCTCTGGGTTCTTCTCTGAATTGTCCAGTGTGTCCTTGTTTCTCTGGGGAATCAGTCATTGTTACTGGTTGCATTTTGGACAGGGCCTTTTGTGGAGAAGTTTGGGGATTTAGGAGGGAACTGGAAGAGGTCTTTCTGCCAGAAAATTTAGAGCTAAGAAGTTGTGTCTGCAGGGTTGGAGTGCATGTGCTGGCACCAGGCTCAGGGACAGATTGTATTTTTTCAGCCTTTCTCTTAATTGAAGCGTTAACCACTGAAAGGGTGGATTTGAGGCCTGTTGGGCAGGGGAAAGTCTCAATTCAGGGCTCAACCTGTTGCTAGGATGAATGTTCAAATGGGCCACCCTGGGGCTTCAGTGTGGGGCTGCTGATTAGGGGCAGAGGTTTTTTTCTGGCTGAAACTGATGGCCCCCACTAAACTAGTCTTGACTCTGTTGACCCTTTGGATCTAGGGCATCAGAGGACACATTCCGCTTTCCCTTCTACTGTGCCCATGTTTTAGGCAGGAAGTCAGGTGTTTGGGATACCAGTGCCAGGGACCCTTGGTGCTCTTCCCCAGTAGCTGCCTGAATATACAAGAAGATAGTAAAAGGCAGCCACAGCCCCCACCAAGACTTACTGCTTTGATTCCCTTTCATTTTATCTGCAGCATTATTATTGATTCTCAAGGGTGCTTTTGAGTATTAATGTTCAAGGCTTAGTTTTTAATAAACCACTTTTGAAAGTATGAGCTAGAAGTGCTTTCGTAGCCAAATAAATATGATGGAGCAATAGTTTAATAAACATGTGATGATGCATCTTAGAAACCAAGCACAGATGTCAGCTTGTTGTTATAAGAGCCATTCATAACTGCAGGCTGTTTGTGGCATCTTCACTCCCTCAGAAACAGATGAGTCTTGTTCCACTTGACTGTAGTGCAGCAGAACGGGCTGTGCCCCTCCATGTAGGTCCTTGCTGGACCTGGGATCCCTGATTGAGAATTGGCGACAGCTGTCCAGCTGCTGCCTTCCCCTGTCTGGCCTGGCAAGGCTAAATTTACCCCATTCCATTAAGCCCCAAGCACTGATTAGCTCTTGCAGATATGTTTTTTTAGATAAGTTAAATAGCTGCCCAAAACTTCAGAAAGTGATTTAACTTGATGTGTGTAACTCAGGGAGTTGTTCTGAACATTCATTCGTCTATGTGTATAGTGTCTGTAGGGATCTTTTTCATATGTGTATCCCCCAGTTTCTGACCTGCTGTTCTCCTGCTCCCTCTCTTGTCCCATGTCTCTTGGTTAAAGTGACTCAGAATCTCCCTTAACCCCCCTGTGAGGGAGTCAGGGATGAGTCAGGTTTAGCACAGCAGCCCCCATTCCCATCACCTACAGACCACAGAGCAGGGGAACATGCTGAGTAAAGGGAGTAGATGCTGGCCAGCCGCTGGACCTGGCAAGCATGTTGATGTGACTGGGGTTGGTACTTGCGTCCATCCGTGTGAGGGTGTCGGGAGAGGAAAGGTGGTTCAGGAGAGGCTGGACTATGAGGTCGAGCACACCTGAGTTAGATGATTTGATAATCATATAAGCAGTGGGGAGGTTTTTGTGAAGCCTTCCTTAACTCCTCCCAGTTGGGTGCAATTTCCACTCCTTTGTCTCTACCCACCTTCCTCTAGTCTAGGAGGGTGTGAGGGCCACCTAGGCAGGACCAGGCTATAATAGAGGAATTCTCTTCTGGAAGAGAAACTGAAGTCAGGTGATAGAAGCAGGGTTGAACATCAGGACTGTGAACATCAGTCCCCAAACAGAGAAACCAGTCAGATTTAGAGACCAGTCTCCTGAGGGAGCGATCAGGAGTCCTCAGGAAATAGGAGAGGATCAAGCCAACAGTGGATGTGTGGATGCAGTTGACATGCTTCCTCCGGGGCTAGCTAGCCAGGTGTGGTGGGCCTGCCTGACTAAAGGCACAGGGAAGGGCAGGATCTACCACTCATAGTCTTTGCATTGAGAGGTTTCTGGGCTTGACTTTGTCTGAAATCACTAGATTGTGGCCCTCACTAAGGACAAGGTTGAGTTCCCATTGTCTCTTAGTCTCTCCCCCAGAATGCAGGGAACTTGGAAAGTTTGTTATTTACTAACTTTTGAGCAAACCTGAAGCCAGCTTTCCTGAGTCTTATTTCCATCTTCCCATTGTCTATGTTAGAGGAATAGGAAGCTCTTCCTCTGGCTTTCCTTTCCTCCACCTTTCTCCCCATGTGAAAATCATTGTCTCTCTTCCCAGCCCCTAGAGCACTTACACCTTGTAAGCACATTCTGTTCTGTCTGCTCAGGTTCTGGGGCCTCTCCCTATCCCACTTGTCAGCAGTGTAAGCAGGTGGCTCTACTCCTGGGCTCAGCCCAAGTCTAGCTTGGCTTCTGAACTCAGGAACCATTCACCCGAAACCCGGGGCACAGGGCAGACTGAAGGCACATCTGTCCAGACTTGGCTGAGCCACAAGAGGAGCAATCAGGGCTGAGAGAAGTGAGGCCTCCTAGAGATCACATTTCCTTCAGAACAAATGGGTGAAAGACTACACCCCTAACCACTTTCCCTCTCCCAGCAAGGAACTGGGCATCTGCTCAAACTTGAAGGAAGACTGATGGGATAAATCTTATACCTCAGACTGTTTGATCTCTCTAAGATTAATTCATTTTACAAACATTTACCTGATATATGTCAAGCCCTGGTGGCACAGTGGTTTAAGTGCTCAGCTGCAAACATATGGGTCAGCTGTTCTAACCCACCAAGCGTTCTATGGGAGGAAGATGTTACAGTTTGCTCCTGTAAAGATGACAGCCTTGAAAACACTACGGGGTAGTTCTATCTGTAGGGTGACTGTGAGTCAGAATCGACTTGTCAGTCACAGGTGTGATGTAGGTCAGGTCCTCTGCTGAGCAGTTGTGGGTCCTGCCCTGGATGAAGGAGTAGAGGGCTGACTGTGGCCACAGTGTGATAAGTGCAGTTCAGAGACTGCAGGTGCCCAGATGACCCCAACCATTCTGGGGATCAGGGAAACAGCCTAGAAGAGAGAGCACCAGATGAGAGTCTTAAAACACCAGAAAGACAGAACCAAGAGAAGCAGGAGACATTCCAGGCACTGGGGATAGCACGAGTGGTGGCACCCAGCCAAGACCAGCCTGATCTATGTGGTGGGAAAGACTTCATAGGTGTTGCTGGGTCACAGTCTAAGTCCAAAAGAGTTTAGCAATAGGTAGAGGGCTGGTCATCTAACCTCTTTGTCCATTTGTCATTCAGTCACCCATCAATCCAACCTAGATCCTTTGCCTACCCTCAACTGAAGGAGCTCTGGTTGCTAGTGGTTACAAATGGGGCTGCTAATCTCACAGTCAGCAGTTCAAAACTACCAGCGGTTCCGAGGGAGAAAGATGAGGCTTTCTGCTCCCGTAAAGATTTACAGCCTCGGAAACTGTGTACAGGGTCGGAACTGATTCCACACACACAGCAACAACAACAACCCCCAACTGGGAGTCCTGGGGTGGCACTGTGCGTTAATGAGCTGGACAGCAAAGCCAGTTTGAACCGTGAGGCTGGCAGTTCAAGCTCACCAACCACTCCTAGGAAACCCTATACAGGGCTGTATGGGTTGGAACGGACTCAACTGCACTTAACAACAACAACCCTCAGCTGAATGTGGGCCAGGGGTGGGAGGTAATACAATGAGGAAGGAGAGGCAATTCCTGCCCCGGAGGATTTCACCACCACCCCTCACCCCCAGGTGAGGCAAGGACATGAGTCAAAATTGAAAATTGACCAAATCAATTGCCTCATTTCTTTGACCCTAAGTAACATGAAGATGATAATATCTATAGCCTGTAGAATGTAGCGTTAATAGTATTAGCACAAGTATTAATTCATTTAAATAATATTTATTAGTGCTATTAGGAGGCATTGTGCTAGATGTTGGAGATACAGTAACAAACAAGGTAGGTACTAGCCCTGCCCTCCTGGTGCTTACATTGTAACTGGGAGCCCGATGACTCATTAGGTCATTATAATTTCAGTAAGATCTGCAAAAGCCAGAACCTGTGTAAAGCAGAAAGCTGTTAGAGAAAGAAAATTCAAATGCTATCCACTAGTAGAAAGCAATAGAAAAATGGTAAGACCCTACTTGTCAAAGGCGGAAGATTTGTGAAACCCAGAAAAGCTCAGTTGTCTCAGAGTTCCAGCTCTCACGGGTTTCACTGTATGTGCTTCAGAAGTGACGTTCAGCTTGTCTTTTCACCAAATGGTCCTGGGACAAATGAATATCTACATGCAAAAGAATAAAATTGGACTCCTTATGACAGACACAAAAATTAACTCCAAGTAGATCATAGACTAAATGTAAGATCTAAAACTATAAATTCTTAAAACATAGGAATAAACCTTTGCAACCTTCAGTTAGGCAAAGCCTTCTTGGCTGTGACACAAAAAACACTAGCAATAAAAATTTTTAAATAAATAAATCTGACTTCCTCAAGATAAAAAAACCTTTGTTCTGCAAACTATAACATCAAGAAAGTGATAAGACAACTCATAGAATGGAAGAAAATGTTTGCAAGTCATGTATCTGATAGGTACTTTATTCTAGAATAAATAATTATTACAACTCAACAATAAAAAACTAACAGCCCAGTTTAAAAGGGAAAAAAAAAAAGGGATGAATGCTCTAAATAGACATTTCTCTAAGAAGGTAAACCAGTGGCCCCTAAGTATGTGAAAAGATGTTCAACATCATTAGCCATCAGGAAAATTCAAATCAAACCTCCAGTAGGATACCAATTCACTTCCAGTAGGATGACTAGAATGAAAAAGACAATAACTTGTGTTGGTAGAATAATAGAACTCTCATACACTGCTGGAAGTATGATCCAGCGTTTTATTCCTATATATCAAAGGAATTGAAAACAAATCCATACAAAGACTTGTACATGAAAGCTCATAGTAGTATTCATAATAGCCAAGAAGCCAGACACAAAAGAGCAAATATAATTCCATTTAAATGAAATATTCAGAATAGGAAAATCTATGGAGACAAAATGGTAGTGGCACTGCAGGATAAGCACTGCATTGCAAACTACAAGGTTGACAGTTCAAACCTTCCAGCTGCTCCTCAGAAATGTCATATAGAGTTGCTAAGAATCAGAACCAACTCTGTGGCACTGAACAACAAGGGTTGGAGTAAGGGGTGGAGTGGAGAATGGCTGCTAGTGGACTGTTTTGAGAGATAGTGAAATGTTCTAAAATTGATTGGTAATGGCTACACAGTTCACTATACTAAAAACCATTGTACACTGTAAATACATGAATTGTATGTGAATAACATCACTAAGTTGCTAATAAAAAGTGAAGTACAAGACCCTGGGAAATCTAACTTTGAATACAGGGGGATGGGAACTGGAGAAGATCAATAAGGGAAAGCCTCTGAGTAAGTGCAATCGAACTGAATTCTGATAGAAGAAAGAAGAAAGTCTCAGTTAAAGAAATGACAGCAAATGGAGGGCCTGAGTCAAGGAAAAATGTGGAGAAATCAAGGAATTGAGAGAAGGCCAATAGGCCTGGACTGGCTGGAATTTCTCTAGAAAATGGGGAGAGTGGCATGAAATGAAATTGGAGAGCTAAGCAGGGACCATATCACACTGGGTCCAAAAGCCATGGTAACGTTTTGTTTTTATTCCAAGAGCAGCAGGTAACCCTTGAAGGGTTTTAAGTCTAGATATGCATGTGTGATGGTGATACATAATGACATGATCAAAGCCTATAATTTTAGGTCACTAGTTTATCAGTGGAGATCAGAAAACTTTGGTGGATTCAGGGAGACTGGCTGGGATGTATCTAGAGTTCTAGACGAGAGGATGATGGTAGGCAGTGACTTGGACTAAGAGGAAGTAAGCTAGACAGGACTTCGTGACAGAGCAACATGAGTGCCTAGTACAGTGCCTGGCACATAGTAGATAATAAATGCATGTTGAGTGAGTAGAATTGGATATAGTTGATTAAGGAGAAGGTGTTAAGAATAAATGTCAAGTTTCTGGCTTGTTCAGCTGTGTAGATGCTGTAGTCATTCATCAAGACAAGGCTCCTGGAAGAGGACTGGGCTGGAGATAAAAGATTGAATTCAGTTTTGAACATGCTGAATTTGACATGCCCAGTGGGAGCTTCAAGTGGTGATGTCAACTAGTGGTCGAATGAGTCTTTCTGACTCTTCCCAATATACATGCCTTATTGCCTTTCTCAAAAAATGTGTCAATTATCAATTCAGAGACTCTTGTGATGACTAGCTTTGATTCCAGGTTTGATGGAAATGAAGGACTAAATCCCAGTTCAAATTGGTTGTCAAGATAGATGGCTTTGAAAAACAAAAACAACATGATTTAGTATACAGTTCAGTTCAGAAGAAAGGATTGGGTTTTGTTCAGGAGTAAACACATTTATTCTAGCTTTGCATTGATGACTTGGTTTGGTTCTTGTCCCTGGGTGCCCCAGCTTGGAGCTTGAGGCACTTGCTGTCCAGGTGCCAGGATTGAGGTGTCCAGAATGTGCTTAGCAACAGCATAGGTAAATGTCCTGCACATTGATCCAGGGATTTTATCTAATTAGCAAAAACCCTGGCTGGTAAATACGTTTGACTGTCTTGAGGCCTCAGAGAAGCTGTCTGTTTATTGATTGTTGAAACATTTCGGCTGGATGGGAAGATATTAATGATGGCATCAGAACAACCAAAACATCCAGCTCCTGTAACCAGCAAATATGTAAATGTTCCTTGTGGATTGCTGTGCACTGAAACAAAAGCTTTATCCTAGACCAAAGCCTCAAAGAGCATTGAATCTGGTATTTGATGCTTGTTATGAGGGTTCCCTAAAATCACAAACAGATTTTTGAATGTTAGGGTATAACACACACGGGTTTGTACAAATGGTAGGCTATTAGAAGGCAGCATAAAGCTACAGAATAAATACAAAAGTTTTAGCATTAGAAGACCTATGTTTGACTTCTGATGTAGTTACTAACTGGCTATGTAACCTTTAATAAGTCTGATATGATAGTCTCCCTTTCTGAGCCTCATTTCCAGATTTTTTTAATGGAGTTTTATTGCCAACTTTTAAATACAGTTCCCAGTGATAAGCTCTGCAGAGAAAGCCGTGTTCCTCTGGAAGGGTTCAGGTTACACACTGAAACGCTGGGGCATGTTCACCATCATCCAGTAAGCAGAGTGGCCCAGGACCTGGCAACTGTTCTGAGGTGTGAGTCTCTGCTGGTAATGAAATGCAATTGGGGAAGGTTGGATTGGTAGCATTTCCTGACCTTCATGGGTAAATGAGTTGTGAGAGCAGCCAGCCTGGCACTTGGCCAAGCCCTTGGAACCACCAGCGCCTCCCAGGTGGGATTGGTTGGAGGAGAAGCGGACAGAGAATCTTGTTCCTGCATAGGATCCCAGTCCTGGGATTGAGCCTCTGGTGTTAGTCCCTTATCTTTCTTAATGGCCTCGACTGTAAAATATCTTGGATGATACTTGTATGACCACAGTCTCAAAACCTTAGAGAGTTCTAGGTAGACAAACTGTTGTCTAGAAAATTACTCATCCCTTAGTGTCATCAGTGTCACATCTTCTAGGAAGCATTCCTTAATCCTCCAAGTAAGTGCCCAAGGGCAACCTACACTTCACAGCATTTTCCACCCTGTATTGGTGATGTACTGGTGTGGTGCTGTAGGATAAGCACTGGACTGCTAACCCCACAAGGTTGGCTGTTCAAACCCACCAGCTGCTCCTTGGGAACCCTATTTCTTGTTGTTAAGTGCCATCAAGTCTGTGATTCTGTGTAGGGTTCCCAAAGAGCTGCTGATGAGTTTGACTCTGAGGTTCAGTTCTTATCCAGCACTACATCAGGACTCCTAGAAACCCTGTCCAGGGTCACTAAGAGTTGGAACCAACTTGATGGCACATACCAACAACATTGGACTTATCTGTTTACTTGTTCTCGCTCCCACAATGCTATGAGTTTTGGAGGTGGCAGACCATTTGCTATGTTGTTCATCACAGTTCATGTAAATACTCAGCAAATACTTGTTGGATATTGTTGGAAGTGTTTTATAAATGACACTGGCAAATGGTAACAGTTATCGCAGTCATAATGAACCTATAAATCGAAGACTAACCTCCCTTTGGAAAAAAAAACAAAAAATGCAGAATTAATTTGTTTGTTTTTTTCATTCAACAAATAGTTCCTCCTATGTCCTAGTGGATTATTGGTAAACCAGAAAACATGTACAGGTCTTACCTCATTGAGATGTGCAATTGCAATTGTGGCAAATGCTTCAAAGGAGAGGTAGAGACTTGAAGAAGTTTCCTCTGGCCAGGGAAGGCTTCCTAGGGGAAGCTGGAGCTTCAAGCTTGCCTAGGTGAAGAAAGGTAGGAAGCGTTTTATTAGCAGAAAGAATTTTTATTTCTAATGATCCTGTAGCAGGAGGAAACATGGCAATTATGAAAAAAACTACCAGGACTGGAGCCCAGAGGGAGGCTGGAGCATAAACAGACATTGCAGGACATTAGAGGCCGTATTATGGAGCTCTGGCAGCTGAATTTGGATCGGATTGAGGGGTTTGGGAAGGGATAGATATCATTACGCATTGTAATTGCTGAGAAACATTAGGAACCAATCTAAGTGCCTAACTGCCTATCTATGTTTGCCAGACATCTTGATCCAGACATCAGCTCCTTATGGCAAGGGCAGAGCACAAAGTTATAATCCTTTAGGACCTAGGCTCTTGTATTCCCACTACTATTGCTGTGACCCACATGCAGCTTCTCCTTTACAGTTCCAGCTCAATCATGGCCATAGTTCACATCCTATCAGCATGGCTAGAACCTGCTGGGGTTTCCCCCTAGGAACTTTTCTGGAAACAGGAACAGAAAAATCCAAGAATATTGAAAGCAGTCAAGCTAACATGTTGTTGGGCTTACCTTGTTCTTGCTAGCTGTTTGTCCTTGTCCTATTTGAAAAGTCGCCTCAGAAAATCTCAACTTCTGAGCTTTGAAGTTCTATATCTTGTTTCCTTCTTCACTTTCCTCCTTTTGAGGAGGGGTGGGTCCCAAGCTCAAGTCCTCCCAAGACAATGAGTGGTTCTCTTCTAGAACTCCTAATGGTTCTACCCAAGAGGCATTTGTGTCATTGGCACGAATCACGGGGTAAGGACTTTGGAGTCTTACAAAACAAGGTTTAAATCCCAGCTGTGCCATTTATTAACTCCTTGACCTTGGGAAAGTCCTCTAACCTCTCAGATCCTTAGAGTCTTCATCTGCAAAATAGGGATTATAATTTACCTACCTCATTGTCATTGCTGCAGTACTTGAGAAAATGTATGTAAGCTACTTAGTACTATGCCTAGCACATAGCAAGAACTATTGAGTGTTAATTACACAAGGTTTTCTTTCCTCCCTACTGAACTCCTGGTGTGGCGCTGTGGGTTAATGTGCCAGACTGCAAAGCCCTTTGAACTGCAAGGTCGGTGGTTCAAGCTCACCAGCTGCTCTTCGGAAACCCTATACAGGGTCGCTATGGGTCGGAATTGACTCGATAGTACTTAAAACAACTTAACAAATTGCTACTGGTATTCCATCAGACAAGCAAAACATGTTTAAACATGTGTGCAATCAGTGTATGGCTGCAGACAAGTTCTCTCAATAATACTCTTGTCATAGTCTCCTTAGGGTACCTTCTAGAAAAAGGTCCAATCAAAAACAGTGGTTTCCAAGGGGATCTGCTGGGTCAGTTAAATTCAAGACAGGTCAGCTCAGAAAGTTATGGGGACTGATTTTGGGGATTCCAAGGGTGTAATCCTGATAGATTTTCACACAGGACAATAATGGGGGCTTATTATGAAGTTGTAAGAAAATTGAAAACTGCTCTGGTAAGAAAAGGGTCAGGAAAATGGTACCAAGGAATTTTTTTCCATCATGACAGTACCAACTGCTCATTCTCTGAGGATAGCAAGGACTGTTCTCTGAGAATTTCTTTGGGGAAACCCATCTACTCTACAACCCTGATCTTGCCCTTTCAGATTCTTTTTGTTCCTCAAAGTCAAAGAACATTGAGTCCCTTGAGGATGCCAACACCACCTTTAGAAGTGTATCAATCTAGATGTGAGATATGTTGAAAACAGTAGCTTCACATTTTGATATCTTTCTTCAGTAAAGGTTTCTGTGATTTTATAACAGTACCTCTTGACTTATCTTTATTCCTTGCCACTTTATTTCAGAATAAATTGTATTATCTTCATTTTCCAGATGAGAAAGCTTGAGGCTCAGACGAATTTCTTGACTTAAACAGAGGTCTGCATGAGTCCAGATGTGTGCTTTTCTCATTGCAATTGACTGTTTGCTCTGATTCACATTAATCTCATCAAAATCCTCATAGGTCTTGAATTTGAGCCAGATTATCATGTTTAGTGAGTCACCTCCTTGCCTTTTCTCCTCAATTGCTTCATTCTTGTCTCCTCACCCAGTCTATGACCCCACCACAATAAAGTAGATGGTACCTCCTTCCCCTACCTGTACGTAGAGTAGCTACGTACCATGGGGCCAACTAGGTACTCAGAAGGCACATAGTACAGATAAGACCAGGCCTTTTGATTGACTGGTGACTGAAACCCTATTAATCTCTTAAGGCTACCCAGCAGGAGGGTACAGCCCTATGAAGCAGCTAAGCTTGCTGTAGATCCCCAGGACCCTTCATTCATGTGGATGGGAGGCCCAGGATACTGCATAAGAATCCTCTCTGGGGCTGAAGTGAAGCTTCCATCTCAATGCCCTTTTGTTTGGTAGATACCACCCAGGCCTCCTGGGCAGTGTGTGTGTTTGACCAGCTTTTGCATGTGGACAGTGAGCAGAGACAAGATGCAAAGCACAAACAATTGGGGGAGGCCCCTGGAATTCCCAGGGACTCAAAGTCCAGCCAGGCAGGGCAGGATCTTGCCAAGCTGGAAGATCTGGGCCTCAATCCCAGCTCTTGCATGGGTCAGACAGGATCTCTGGCCTTCCTTCCTTTTTAGCATTTAAGCCAACTCTGTAACTTCTCTGATGGTTAATGTCCAGCCCTCCTTCCAATCAGTAGGTCAGATAGTTGTCTTCCAAAATTCTTGGCAGAGATGAGTGAGTGCCTCCTTTGCCTCCTTTCTTTCTTGAAAGATTTCAATTTTTAGTCCATCAATTCCTGGTGCCTTATTCTTTGCCAGTTCCTTCAATGCACCTTGGACTTCCTCCTTCAGCATCATTGGCTTTTGATCATATGTTACCTCTTGAAACGGTTGAACATCAGCCATTTCCTTTTGGTACAGTAACTCTGTGTATTAGAGATGCAAATCAAAACAACAATGAGATATCTCACACCAGCAATAACAGCAAAGATAAAAAATGTAGAGGACAATAAATGCTGGCGAGGATGCGGAGAGACTGGGACACTCCTGCATTACTGGTGGGATTGCAAAATGGTCCAACCTCTCTGGAAAGCAATATGGTGCTTCCTCAGAAGATCGGAAATAAAAATACCTTATGATCCAGCATTCCTCTACTTGATATTTACACACGAGAAATATGAGGCATAACACTAGTTGATATATGCACACCAATGCTCATAGCAGCACTATTTACAATAGCAAAGAGATGGAGACAGCCTAAGTGCCCATCAACTGAAGAATGGATAAACTGTGGTACATACACACAATGGAATATTATGCTACCTTGAAGAATAACAAGGAAGCTGTAAGCAACCACATAACTGATGAACCTTGAGGACATTGTGTTGAGTGAAATTAGTCGGCCACAAAAGGAGAAATCCTGCATAGGACCACTATTGTAAAAGACTAAGAAAAAAGAACCCATAGTCAAAGGGGAGAAAAATATCCTTTGCTGGTTACCAGGATGTGGGAGGAGGTAGTGTTAGGAGAGGGAGGGGAAAGTGGAGCACAGGGTAGGGAATAGACACAGGATAGTTTGGGTGCTGGGGAGGGGGAATTACACAAGAAGGGGCAGGGAAAAGGAAGAACAAGGCAGATGGGAGAACAGTTAGGCAAGTTTACATGGGCTAAGTGAAGGAGCTCTGGTAGCGTAGTGGTTACGAATCAGGTTGTGAACTGCAAGGTCAGCAATTCAAAACTGCCAGCTGTTGCGCAGGAGAAAGATGAGGCTTTCTGCTCCCATAAAGATTTACAGCCTCAGAAACTGTACAGTGTCGCTATGAGTCAGAACTGACTCCACAGAATATAACAACAACAAGTGAGACAGAGGTAAATAATGATGTATGCACAACCTTGGAACAACAGGGCTCTGGGATACAGGAATTGAGGCATGGTTCGAATGGGTTGTTGTTGTTAAGTACTGTCGAGTCGGTTCCGACCCATAGCGACCCTGTACATGGTTTCCAAGGCTGTAAATCTTCACGGGAGCAGAAAGCCTCATCTTTCTCCCATGGAGCAGCTGGTAGTTTCGAACTGCGGACCTTATGGTTTGCAGCCCGATTCGTAGATGCTTGGCTGTCTTTTGAATCTTGGTTTCCCCTGCATACCATTGTAAAATAGACACTTGAGGAGGAGAGAAAGGAATAGCCAGAAATATCACCATAGAAATCTTGTAAGTCCATCTTCTGCCTATAACTGATTGTTGTTGTTAAGTAACTTGGTGTTGGTTCCAACTCATAGTGACCCTGCACAGGGTTTCCAAGGCTATAAATCTTTATGGGAGCAGAATGCCTCATCTTTGTCCTACGGAACTGCTGGTAGTTTCAAACTGCTAACCTTGAGGTTGGCAGCCCGACTAGTAATCACTACGCTACCAGAGCTCCTTTATAACTGATTGGAATATGTAAAATGAGGCTACAACTTGCCCAGTGAAGGAGGCTTCCTGCAGAGCCTTTGCATTGCATAAGACCATAGGTGGAATTCTGAACCCCATCCAGAATCTTATGAAGTGGGAAATCTCCACTTGAAAAGACAAGCAGACCAACTTGCAGTGGCTAGAAGAACAGAAGATACTTCTTGAAAGAAAGACCAACAGGGAAATTAATAACGGCAGTCCAACTGACTACTACAAGAACAAACAAATTCCTCGCCCAGGAGACATCAAGGCAAGTGGTTGGGTCTCCTCAGGGCAAACCCCCTTCCAAGACTAAGACTCAAGGGGAATACACGAGCAGTTTGACTGGTGACCATGGTGGTCACCAATAAGGGGAAGTGAGGGAAAAACAGCAATGAAATTGTGAGCTAAGTCCTACCATGTTCAATAGACTCCTGTGAACCGGGGTGGAGACCTCGTTGGCCAGCAGTATGGCAAGACCTGGGTACTCATGGGCCCAGAGACAGTGACATAGCCACAGAGGACTAGAGTGGAGAGTGAAGCATCCAGCTGATAAGAAGTGAGGGGATATGCGCAAGAACACCCATACTTGCAGATAATACCCACTTGACCTGGCTTCAATGACTGGATGATCAGAACTGAACTAGAAGAAGAAAGAAGAGGAAAATAAAGAGTAATCTGATACAGTTTGATGAACTTGACCTACACCTATGGATGTAGTAGTTCAAAAGAGGGAACAAACATATCTTTACAGCGAGGATCATTCCCACCCCCTCCACACACAGAGTAGACAGGGATGGGCAACTTGGACATTGGCTAACCCAAATAGGGGGCTACAAAGGCAAAAAGTGACTGGCTTGCATGCTTTCAAGAGGGAACCTAGATCCAGAGGGCATGGAGGAAGGTGGAATCTCCACTGAGTAGTATTCAATCTGTCTGGGCAGGGCTGATGAAAAGAGGTGGGGGATAGCACTCATGCGGCACAGTAGTGAATAATTGAGGGTTGGAAATGTAAAGGCAGACATTTTGTAGCAAAAGGAGGGGAGCGGTTGACTTTTTAGTCCATGAGTGGAGGTCCCTGGGACCATCAAGGAAGAAGAGTGGAGTGTGGGACCCTACCCAGGGAAACAATGACGCCAGAGATGGAGGCAGAGACAGTGATTTGGAGAGCTAGAGCAGTTGGGGACTCTAGACCCAGAGAGGGAGAGGGGCTGTGTGCTGATGACCAGGGGGCAGGCTTGCAGGGTATACCCTTTGGTTAGTTGATGATGCACGGAGGGCATTGTAACCATGGCAATGAAGCGATATACAGTAGGATGAATGTATAGTTAATGTTCTCACATGTAAACTATCACATAATTCACAATAAAACATAAAAAATTTTTAAAAAGAATTGTCCTAGAGCAAATACACAGTTGCAGTTGTTTATTTTCCAGTTACCTAGTGTGGTGGTCAAAGTTGTATGCCAGCTTGACTGAGCCATGATTCTCACTGGTTTGGTGGTTGTTATATAGTCACTCACATGATAGATCTGATATAATGTAATCACTTCCATGGTGAGAGTTTCTATGAACAGCCAGTCAGTTCAGTTGAAAGATGCTGTGGCCTGCATCAAATGTGTAAATATATATATATATATAGACACTGACAAAAAAGTCTCTAGCTTTTTGCATCATGCTTTTATCATCTGACTTCTGGATCTTGGGACTTGAACCAGCAATCTGCCATATCACCTTCTGATCTTGGGATTTGTTAGCCTCTGCAGCCCTGAGCAGCAGCCTGCCATCTAACCTGTTGATCTTGTGTTTGTCAGCCCCTGCAGCTATGTGAGTTAGGAGAAATTTCCAGTCTAATGTCTAACTCATGGACTTCGGACTTTATCAGTCTCTACAGTCGTGTGAACCATTTCCTTGAAATAAATAAAATATATATATACATATACATATACAAAGAGGCTTCAAAAAGTTCTTGGACCTGATCGATTGGCATAACATAGCCCACACAGACAATGTTCTGCATCCTACTTTGGTGAGTAGCAGCTGGGACCTTAAAAGCTCATGAACAGCCATCTAAGGTGCAACTATTGGTCTCTCCATGTGTGGAAGAAAGAAGAGTGATGGAAATTGAAGATGCTTTGAGTTAACTAGTCAGTTGGTACAATGGAGCAGGTAAACAGTCACCACAACTCTTGAGACCAGAAGAACTAGATGGTGCCCAGCTACCATTGCTAACTGATCTGAAAAGGATCATAGTGGAAGGTACCAGGTGGGAGAAAATGTGGAACAAAACTTAAAATATAAAAACAGTTTGGGCTTACTGGTCAGAAAGAGACTGGAAGAACCTGAAACTATGGCCCTCAACCACCCTTTAGGTCTGGGATGGAATTCACCCTTACGGCCCAATTTCTAGCAAAGCAGTAGGTAGGTAAAAAGGGGGGGTAATAATACTAATAAGGTGTACTCATCATGGAATGGTCAATCTTTCAAGATCAAAAGGGAAACTAAGGATGAAAAAAACAATGGACAGTTGTAAGTGTGAGTCCTTGTAACTCGGATATGTTGTAAGTTGAGAATTAACCTGTATTCACAGGGTGGTATAACCATCACCACTGTCTTAATTTCCAGAAAATTTCATTTCCGCCAAAAAGTCCTGGGGCCCGTTAGTTCCCACCCACACATTCCTACCTCCAACCTTGAAAACCACTCATCTGCTTTCTGTCTCAATGGATTTACCTATCTGGGTAAAACCAAATCAAACCCACTGCCATCAAGTTGACTCTAACTCACAGTGACCCTGTAGGGTAGAGTAGAACTGCCCTAAATGGTTTCCGAGGCTGTAAATCTTTACAGAATCACATTGGCTTATCTTTCTCCCTTGGAGTAACTATGGGTTTATACTGGACCTTTTGGTTAGCAGCTGAGTGCTTAACCACTAAGCAACCAGGACTCCTTCCTATTCTGGATATTTCATATAAATGGGATCATACAAGGTGTGCACTTTTGGGACTGACCTCTTTCATTTAGCATAATGTTTCATCCATAGTGTCGCATGTATTAGTACTTTGTTCCTTTTTATGATGGAATAATAGCAATGCACAGCATCTTATTAATCAGTTGATGGACTTCTGAATGGTTTCTACTTATTGACTACATGAATAATTGAAACTATGAACATTCTTGTACAAGTTTTGTGGACTTATATTTTCATTTGTCTTAAGCATATTTTTAGTAGTGGAATTACTAGGTCACATAGCAAGTTATGTTTAACATTTTGAGTAACTGCCAAACTGTTTTCCAGAGTGACTCCACCATTTTACATTCCCTCGAGCAATGTATGAGAGTTCCAGTTTCTCTATATCCTGATCAACACTTGTTTTTATCTGTCTTTTATTACAGTCACCCTAGCAGCTATGATGTGATATCTCATTATGGTTTTGATTTGCATTTCCCTAATGACTAATGGTGGAATCCTTGTGTGGCACTGTGGGTTAATGCGCCAGACCGTAAAGCCATTTGAACTACAAAGTTGGCAGTTCAAGCTCACCAACTGCTCCTCAGAAACCCTGTACAGGGTCACTGTGGGTCGGAACCGACTCCACGGCAGTAACAACAACATTAGCCAGTTGTTTATGTTCTTTGGCATTTATTCACTCGTAAGACCCATTATGATCAATAGTACCCCAAAAGGCATTGAAAAGGAGTGTAAAAAATGTATTAAGGAACTTGCAATTTGGTAAGAGAATTGTAATTAGTAAACATGAAAAGTGAAGGCTTCATAGACAAGGTGGCTTCTCACCTGGGCCTGGAGATGGGTGGTATTTGGATATAAGCAGCTTGGGAGAAAGACTTTCTGGTAATGCACCATAAAGGAGCCCTAATACGGCACTGGTTAAATGTCTAACTGCTAACTGTAAGATCAGCACCACCAGCCAATCCATGTTAAAAAGATGTGGCTGTATGTTTCTGTAAAGATTACAGCCTTGGAAACCCTCTAGGGCAGTGCTACTCTGTCTTGTAGATCACTGAGTCAGAATTGACTCAACAGCAAGAGGTTTTTGTATATTTGTATGTGTAGGTGTTTTGTTTTTTAGAGTAACGTAAGCAACCCTATACAGGATTGCTGTGATTCAAAACTGAGTCAATGGCACTTCACAACCACAAAGAAAAGGCATTAAAGGTACTTTATAATTAGTAGAAAGGTAATCTATATTGTGATGAATTCTGAAGTGACATGTCTAAGCACCTAGCATGGTCCTTGACACATGATAAGCTGTCCTTATGTGCTAGCTTCCTTTATAATTCCACCCTCTTGGGTGCCAGCTCTGCCCTCTAGGACTACATAGAACCCACATCTTCCCCTTTGTCGGTTGCTACTGTTGTTATTAAGTGCTGTTGAGTTGGTTCTGATTCATAGTGACCCTTTATAGGGTTTCGAGAGGCAGCTGGTGGATTTGAACTGCCAACCTTGCAATTAGTAGTCCAGTGCTTATCCTACAGTGCCAGACATTTAGATATTAGGAGGCAGAGCTCCAAGCTAAATGAGTCCTAGTTCTCTAAACTATGGTTTCAAGTGTCCTCTGTATCCTAGTAGTTTTCTAATGAAATGCCCCCTCTGATTTCTAGTATTGTTAAGTGCCGTTGAGTCAGTTTCTACTCATAGCCACCCCCTTATAGTGTTTCCAGGGAGCAGCTGGTGGGTTTGAACTACTGACCTTATGGTTCACCGTTAAGTGTTGATCCTACACCACCACCCCAGGAGTGTGGTGTGACCATTATTTTGAAGAGAGGGCAGTTAACCCTCTTTGTTAGAGGTGTTATGCTTTTGTTATTATGGCGTAGGTTTGTGTTCACTTCTTGGCAGCAGCATTATACTCCTAGTTTGTTAAACTTACAGTCAGCACAACCTCCTGAGAACCAGGACTTCCTGATATTTTAAAATTAGGGTTGTTTTAACCTAAAAGCAATTCCATTAAAGCACTGTATTGCCATGTGAATGAGAAAGTAGTGGGTGGTAATGATATGGAGACTACCATGAAAAAGAAGATGGATGGTTTGGGCTTTTCTCATCCTGAGACTAGGTGAAGAGTGGCTCACCTAAGGGAGAAAGTTCTGGAAAGCAGAACAGAGCAGAAAGTATCTCCGTCCTTCAGACAACCTCCTTCCCACTTCAGCCTTATCTTTCTTTATCATGTTCTGTTGACTGTTGGTTCCATCAGATGCTTATTGTGTGCTGGCCCCATGCTAAATGCTGTGGGAAAGAAGGAAAGAAGCAGGTGGGATGTGTGTACTGAAAGGCAGTGGGGTTCAATAAAGCATGGGCTCCAGTCCCAATGCCGCCACTTGCTGGCTGTGCAATATTAAACAAGTATGTTAACCTCTGGAAGCCTCAGGTTCCTTCTTTAATCACAGGATAAATGCATAAGGAGGCACCAGTCCCTGGAGAAGGACATCATGCTAGGTAAAGTAGAAGGTCAGCGAAAAATAGGAAGATCCCTAAGGAGAAATTGCCACAGTGGCAACAGCAATGGGCTCAAGGGTAACAATTGTGAGGATGGCACAGGACTGGGCTGTGTTTCGTTCTGTTATTTATAAGGTCACTATGAGCCAGAACCGACTCAACACCACCTAACAATAACAACAATTAAATTGATCAGTGAGTTCGCAAATGAAATAATCAATAGTATATGCCAGGGCTTGATACATAGCAGACTGTTCATGAAATGTGAGCTCTTTTGAAGCCTGCTGTTCAAGAGCTTTGCAAGGCATGAAGAGCAAAGTTTCACTGACTGTAGAAACATTTCTGAGCACCTGTGATATTTAAACCATTTCTTTGTCTACTTACTTGTTCCACTTCCCCACCTCCAGTGATGAGTGGAAGCTCCTTGTGAACACAGCTCATGTCTGATGTCCCTCAGCCCTCAGTCTCCAGCACAGAGCCTGGCATGGAGAAGTTAACTTAAGTTTTGTTGTCAGACTGACTCTGAATGAAGGTCAACTCTTTACCCTGACCCCTCTGGGGGGCCAAGTATTGTTGTTTTGCATAGTCCATTCTTTACTGAGAAAATTTCCTGGGGTTTGGAATTTGGCAGTGATGTTTAAAGCGCTAGTTCTGTTTGAAAAGTTTGAACCATTTCTGGGTCTCCCTGCATTCTAGCAAGGAGCCAGTTGCCCAGTTGCCCTCTGCAGCAACCTCCAGTCTTGCTATGGTGCCAGTAGGTGGCGCCCATGGCCCTTTCCCACACCTCAGCTGCCTGGACAGGCCTTCCCTTTTCACTGAGTCACCAAGGCAGGCACTGACTCTGGGACATCCCATATAACCCTAGGCAGAGAGTGGTCCCAACTGGCTTTGTATTGTTGTTTTGTGTTTTATTCAGTCCCAGCCACAGCACACACTGCCTGGGGAAGCAGAGATGTTTCCCATAGAGGATCCCAGGACATAATTAGGGCATTCTGGGATTCTGTGCTTCTTTGCATCCTTTCTGGCACAGCTCATGCCTCTGCCTCCAGGAAGTGGTTCTTGTGGTTCTGTCACTATGACCTACAAGCCCATGGCCCCTTCCTCCAGCGACCTTGCCTGTATTTTAGCTGTTTGCCCATGTGTAACTGTCCAGTGAACTCCTTGAAGACAAGGATACTGCAGAAGCCATCAGTGCACCATCGGAACTCTGCTCAGTGTTCCTCAAGGGAAGTGTCTGGAATGAGTGGGTGTATAATAGGAAATGGTACCTCAAAAAACTGTCGTTCAAATTAAAGGGTAGTCTACAAACAACTAGTTGTACTCTTTAAAAGTACCAACCTCATGAAAATCAAAGAAAGGTGAAGGAACTGTTCTAAATGAAAGGAAACCAAAAACCCATGCATTGCTTGGTCATGACTTGTAGCTTGGATCTCAGGGGGTACAAATTGCTATAAAGGCTGTCATTAGGATAATTGAAGAAATTTTAATAAGAGCTATATACTAGATGACTTGTGTGGCGCTGTAGGATAAGCACTGGACTGTGAACCTCAAGGTCAGCAGTTCAAACCTACCAGCTCCTCCTCAGAAACCTATACAGGGTCACTCTGAGTTGGAACCAACTCAATGGCCCTTAACAACAACAACAACGTATATTAGATGGAGTCTTTGTGTCACGCTGTAGGATAAGCATTTATTGCTAGCCACAAGGTCTGTGGTTCAAATCCACCAGCCACTCCTTGGAAAGCCTGTACAGCGTAGCCATGAGTCGGAATCAACTTGCCGGCATTCAGCAACAACAACAAATAACATCTATTAGATAAAAATATCATATCAATATTAAATAACCTGACTTTGAAAATTATTTAATGGTTATGTAAGAAAATGCCCTTGTACTAGGAAACATGCTAACGTATTTGTGACAAAAGAGGCAGGATATTTGAAACTAATTTCAGGTTGTTCTGGGAAAATACTGAGAGAAAAGGAAGCAAATGAAGTGAAATGTAAAGAGAACCTGAGTGAACTTTTTAATACTATTTTTGTAACTGCTCTGTAATTTTGAAATTATTTTAAAATAAAGTTTTTAAAAATAATAATCTATGCACCAGGATACCTTATTAATGCATGCTAAATTCCTTACTAGAAACTGTAAGAGAGATGGGACAAAGAATGGTGATACCAGCATTGGACTTTATTCAATTTAATCCAGCAAGTATTCATTGAACTCCACTGTGCGCCCTTGAACTGTGGTAATATTAGCAATTAACACTTGGAAGATTTCAATACTTTCCTGTACATTGTCTCCCCTATGGTCATCTTTGCTTCCCTGTTACAGAGGTCTAACTGGTAAGGTAAGATGACTGAGGTTCTAAGCACTGACTTGCCACCACTTGGAAGAGATAGGTACAGGCTTATATCCAGGTCAGTCTATTTCAAAGGTGATGTTTTCTGAGTCTCCTGGTATGGCTCTGTGGGTTAATGCACCAGACTGCAAAGCCGTTTGAACTGCAAGGTCGGTGGTTCAAGCTCACCAGCTGCTCCTTGGAAACCCTATCAGGGTTGTTATGGGTAGGGATCGACTCAACAGCACTTAACAACAACATAGCAATATGTAGGAGCTCTGGTGACGTAGTGGTTACGAGTCGGGCTGCTAACCTTAAGATCAGCAGTTCAAAACTAGTAGCCGTTCCACAGGAGAAAGATGAGGCTTTCTGCTCCCGTGAAGATTTACTGCCTTGGAAACCCCTATGCAGGGTCTCTATGAGTCAGAATGGCACACCACCACCACCATGTCAATATGTATAAAAGGTCAAACCAGTTGAGCAATACAGATCTCTCCTCAGTTTCAGTCATTAAAAGACTTTGTGTGACTGTCTTTATGATGAAAAGCTGGGACAAGTACATGAAAACTTGAAAATGTTTTTTCAATCAGTTTGTGGAAATAATAGCAAGACTAGTTTTATTGTTGCATTGTAGATTCTTCATGAAAGTAAAAAGGTTTACGTTGAAAAAAAAAAAAAAAAAAAAAACAACTTTGTGTGATGGGAAGTGATTAGCTATGAGGCACACAGACATTGACACAGTGTGCCCTGCCTTCTCTAGTGTAGGTGCTGCGTAAATGCCAGTCTCTCTTCTTCCTCACTGTTCAGGCATGACTGAGTCCTGACATGGACTTTTCATCCTAAAAGTGAGAGCATCTGATGAACCTTCTAGAGGAAGGATCACAAGCTGGACCTTGGAGGTTACTCAGTTCAAGTTGTTTTTAAGTACCATTGACTCATGGTGACCCTGTGTAGGGTTTCCGAGGAGTGGCTAGTGGACCAAACCACTGACCTTGCAGTTAGCAGTCCAGTGTTTATCCTGCAGTGCCACACCAGGATCCCTCAGTTCCAGTAGGAAATGCAAAAGATCCCACAGCAGCTAGTGTTCATGGAGTTTAGAGACCAGAACCCTCGCCTGAAGCCTGCTGGCCCAGGATAGGATCTGAGAGTAGCCCTTCCTCCATCCCCCACTCCCAGCTCTGGCAGCCTGGGTAGATAAGGCGCAGATGGAAGCTGTGTGTGGATTCTAGCCCCAGGCACCTTGCCTCTGCTTCTGACAGCCTGGCCTGGTGCTGTTATTACTGTAAACAGGGCCTTCTGCAAGTCTCCAGCCAGGGCCCCATTGCCCAGATAGTGATCATGATTGGGTCTGCATGGCTCACTGCTTCCAGGCCTCTGATGCAGGTGGGACAGGACTCCCACCCTTGGCTTCCCTCCCCAGCTGCAGCTGAGGGCCTGTTCATATGAAGGATCCGGAAATCAGTTGGAACAATGCACGATTGAAGTTCAGTGGCCGCTTTGTATTGATTGGTCATAAAAAAGGGGGGGGTGGGGAGATCAAGTGACCCCTTCCTCCTCTGTGTAAGAGAGCTGGTTTGCCAGACAACTCAGACAGCAAGCCAACTGTCTTTGAAAGTCTTGCTGAATGCTCCTTTTGCTAGGAATCCATTTCTCAGCATGGACTTTGGCACTACACATACGTATTTACAATCATAAGATTTAAAAATTATTAGGGACTGAGAAACCATTTTATTCCCTTATTTTACTGCAGAGAAAGTAAAGCCCAGAGTGAGGGAGAGATTTATCTAGAGTCACACAGTTCATTACTGATAAGGCTATGAGTAGAGTCCATGACTTCCAGCTCTCAGAACTGCGTCTACATTGTCTTAGCCCTGAGACTGTGAAGCCACATCCCACCCTCCCACGTATACACAGGCACCTAATTTCTCTGAAAAAGGCATGATATGAAACAGGTAGCTTCTAAAGCAGGTTGGAAGTATAGGTGTCTTTGTTAAGTGCCGCCGAGTTGGTTCCGAAACATTGTGACCCTGTAAAGGATTTCTGAGGAGCAGCTGCTAAAGTTTGAATCATAGACCTTGGGCACCTAGTGAGAGATTTATATATCTAAATGTCATAAACATCATTCAGACCCTGAGACCCTGTGTGCCAGCCTTTGTGCCAGGCACCAGGACTGAAGACATGAAGACACCTGGCTTCTAGAGGAACACAGTGACTGTTGGGATATTAGACAACTCAACAGTGTAACATGGCATATCAAACAGTCTAACACAGGTGAGCATTGGGATTGTGATACTATCAAGGCTGTCTTAGGGAAGGCTCCTCAGAGGAAGAAAGTGTAGAATATTTTATTTTCTAAGAAAGTTTTTTTTTTCCTCTTACCTTTTTATTGTGAATTGAGTGAATATTTACAGAGCAGATCATCAGTTTTACTATATTCAACAGATCGCGTACTTTGTTTCATTACAGTGATTGCAATCTGCTCCATGTACCATCAGTTAACAGTACTTACCTCTATTTACTTTAACTCTTGCACTCTTCCCTGTGACTCTGCCTCCTTCATCTTTCCTCTACCTACCTCCCTTTTTTTGCATATTATATATGTTAGGTATATGTTATACAACCTTCCCTAAATCCCAAATTAACTTGTGTTTATTCTCTCTAGCAGTGAATAATTTCCCCTTCCCTCCCACCACTGGTCACCATCTTAGAATGTTTCTTTTAGCAAGAAAACCATTTTTTGAGAAACTGGGTCTTTTTAAAATAGTATGTATTGTATATGTGTATGTGTGCACACATGTATATTTATATAAAACTTCAACAGTACTGAAGCAGTCACAATAAAAAGTGAAAATGTCACTCCCTAATCACCCCTCCCCAGAGATAATCACTGGTATCTGTTTGGTCTATACACACTCCTGCATCCCTGATGAATGGAGTTAACTTTGTTTTCCCCTTTGACTTTTTACTCACCTGTGGTAATCTCAGTTCTGGAACTTTGTTCTTGTTGTTAAATGTCATTGAGTCGGTTCTGATCCATAGCGATCCAGTATAGGGTTTCCAAGGAGCAGCTAGTAAGCTTGAACCGCTGACCTTGCAGTTGAAACTGACTATGCAGTCCAGCGCATTAACCCACAGCGCCACAGTTTTGGTACTAGGAATCCTTATTTTACCACTGCCCTTGCCTGGAGATTTGAACCTGTTCATCATTTATCTATCAAGAGATAAGTTCAAATGTTTAATTATCACTCAATATTTTGCCTGCACCTTTCCTGTTGTTGTTGTTGTTGTTCAGTGCTGTTGAAATGGTTTCAACTTATAGCGACCCTGTATAGGGTTTCTAAGGAGCAACTGGTAAATTTGAATCACTGACCTTAGGGTTCAAACCAACCTTATGGTCCAGTGCATTATCCTGCAGTGCCACACCTAATTTATTCACTTATTTAAAATGGAGTAAACACGAATTAGAAAATAACAATAATGGCAGCATAGGCGCTCCTTGGAGTCCTGGTATGGTACTGTAGGGATAAGCACTGGACTGCTAACCTTAAGATTGGTGGTTTAAACCCACTAACGGCTCCTTGGAAACCCCATACTGGGTGACTATGACTCAGAAGTGACTTGACAGTCAGTATTCAACAACAGACTTTTCTTTACATACAGTGCTTTATTGCATACCAAGTATTGTCACCTCTTTTGTTTCATTATCGCATGCCAACACACTATGCTATATATATAGTTGGACTAGTAGAGCCCTCTTCTTTTTAACATATGGGAACAGGCTCAAAGAATAGGAGGGAACTCAGTGAGGAGTCCTGGTGTGGCGCTCTGGGCTAATGCATCAGACTGCAAAGTCGGTTGAACTGCAAGGTCAGTGGTTCAAGCTCACCAGTTACTCTTTGGAAACCCTATACAGGGTCGCTATGGGTCGGAATTGACTCGATGGCACGTAACAACAACAACAACAGTGAGATTCAGAGTGGCTAAGTCAATTACTCATCCTGGGCTACTCATCCAGTAAGTGGCAGAGCCTAGATTTGAACCAAGAGCTTTCTGGCTTATTCACTTGTCCCAATGCTACTGCCTCCTGAGAGTTGTGTAACAACTGAGATTCAACTCTTGTCTTGTAGAGTGGTCTCCTCTCTATCAACTACCCCGGGCTACCTCCCCAATTCACATCATCCACCACTGGCCTGCCAAGTGGGAGATGTAGTTCATTAGGGAAGGGAGTCTAGAGTGAGCTCAGAAAGGCCAGCCCCAAACACGACGGGCTGCTCGGCCTGAGTGGCAGCACACATTAAGCATTCCACTCATCATCTCAGGGATGATGGAATCCTAACCTTTTCAGAGACACCGTGCTCTGCCACAAGCATTGCTCTTTTTAAGAGAGATTAATTCACTTGCCGCATTTTGTCCATTGGTGTAAATCACAGGAGAGAGCAAGGGTGGCTTTCTCAGGCCTCAGAAGCCTTTTCAGCCACTCTCAGCAGGCAAGCTGCCCGCCCAGCTGGCCCAGGACTTTGAAATGACTGCCCGCTGGGCATTCACTTGCAAAGCAACAAAATGAACTGGGGGAAACCTGGTTTGTGAAATCTTAACTTCTTGGGCTACTTTGCCACAGAGGGGAAGTGGGGGAAGGGTCCACCCAGATGTGAAAGAGGAAAAGTTGTTTGTGGTTGGGTTTGTGGTGTATTTTAAGTTAGTTCTGCTCCTTCCTTCATTTACTAGGTCCACCAGTCCTTATGGAGCTATACTAGGTAGTATCTCTTTTCATCCTTACAACTGCCGTCCGCTGTAGGAATTACAAAACAAAACACTGCTGTTGAGTTGATTCCAACTCACAGCTGCTTTGTAGTATAGAATAGAACTGCCCCATAGGGTTTCCAAGGCTGTAATCGTTACTCAGTATTGGTGGTTCAAACCCACCAGCCACTCCTGGGAAACCCTATACAGGGTTGCTGTGAGTCGGAACTGACTCGATGGCATTTAACAACAATCTTTACAGAAGCAGACTGTCACATCTCTCTCCTACAGAGCAGCTGATGGGTCCTAGCTGCTGACCTTTTGATTAACAGCTAAGCGCTTAACCACTGTGTCACAGGACTTCTTCCAGTAGGTATTGGTATCCCCCATTTCACAGCTAGCAAGTGACAGAGCCTAAACCTGAACTCTGGCTTTTGGACTCTAGAGTCATCGCTTTTTCCCATTATACCTCAATCTTTAAACTGCAAAGAATGATGCTCAGGCAGGAACCTAGACAGGGCTTAAAAGCAGAAATCTCACAGAAGAACACCAAGATTTGCCTCTTAAGAATACCCCTCCGATTTTTTAGAGTCCTTTCCTCATGTTCAGTGTAGCTTCTCAAACCTCTGTGAAGCTGGCAGAAAATGATGATCCCTCGTGGGCCTATGAAGAGACTGAAGCTTGATGTAATGATACAACTTTCCTAGGGTGTTAGAAGTAGTAGATGGCGGAGCTAGGACTAGAACCCCTGTCCTCTGGAAAAGCCCTATGCAGAGAAACTCTACTCTTTCTATCACTGAGAGGATAGCAAGTTTAGAGATGACCCCCCCTCTCTTAGCAACCCCTCCTCATAAAAGATTCCTGCCTGGCTCAAGTCCTTAAAAACAAGGCACCCTCTCTGTGTCTCCTTCTTGGTAGCCAGCATGGAGCCTGGCACAGAGTGAGAGTGTGCACAGTTGTTGAATAAATGAATAAAGGGTGCCTACAGACTGCAAGGAGTCCTGGTGTGGCGCTGTAGGTTAATGCACCAGACTGCAAATCCGTTTGAACTGTAGGGCCGTCAGTTCAAGCTCACCAGTTGCTCCTCGGAAACCCTATACAGGGTCGCTATGGGTCGGAACCAACTCGACGGCACACAACAACAACAACAACAACAAGTGCTTGCTTGGCTTAATTATCCAGGCCATCCTGTGTGATCATGTCTTAGATCCTAGAAAGTGGTCAACCCGCCACTGCCAACTTGAAATCAGACACTGTTCATCACAGCAATGGAAATGGAGATAGGGTGGTAGGCAGAAACCACTGTGTATTGAATATCTACTATATGTCAGGCTCTGGGTTGGGATCTTGCTACAAATCAGAGATTAGCATCCTAATTTTCGGGGAGCACAATGGCTCCATACCATAAGCAGTGAACTGCAAATCACAAGGTCTGCGGTTTGAGCCTGCCTTTCTCCGCTCTGCAGGAGAAAGATGAGGCTTTCTGCTCATGAGAAGATTTAAAGCCTCGGAAACCATATACAGGGCCACTGTAGTGGGAACGGGCTTGATGGCACTTAAGAACAACAATCCTTATTTAGATGAGAAAGCAGACTCAGAGGATTTGCTCAAGGCAATCTAGGTCTTACTTACTCCATAACCCTCTATTAGTGCTTTTGTTTCTGTTATACTACACTGATTCCCTCAAAGGGCAGGTAGACAAAACAGCTCAGTCTTCTTCAGCCTGCCTCCAGAACAGTGCCACTTCCAGAATGTTCAGGCTTAGACAGGGGAGCATGGGTCGCTGACCACTGGAGGTATGAGTCATTTTGCCTCCACTGAGCTTTTTTTCATGGTGTCCTGATGGCATAGTGGGTTATGCATTGGGCTGCTAGCCACAAGGTCAGCAGTTCAAATCCATTGCTGCCACCCCACATGAGAATGGCTTTCTACTCCTTTAGAAATCCACAGCCTTGGAAACTACATAGTGTCACTATGAGTTGAAATCACCTTAATAGTAGTGGGTTTGGGCTTTGGAACTTCTCATAGAAGCCTTGGTGATACTGTAGAATACGCACACAAGGTCAGTAGTTTAAACCCACCAGCTGCTCCACAGAAGAACGATGAGGCTTTCTGCTTCCATAAAGATTTACAGTCTCGGAAACCCTGTATAGGGTCTCTCTGAGTCAGGACCAACTTGACAGCACGCTACCACCACCATATATATAGAGTGTGTGTTTTCTTTTGCATTTTTCTTGATAGAGTCATCAGCTCCAAAAGGACTTATACCCACTGCCTTGGCCTCCTAGCCTGGTATTTGAGGCCCAGGTGGCTGCTACTTACCTCAGCAGTTTTCTGTTTCTCTGCTACAAACTGTCACCCAGTTGGAACTGCTTGACTATCTCTGACTATACCCTGCTATTCTTGCCTGCGTCTGAATTTTATCCTGAACCTTGACTGGTGTGCTTTTCCTCTTGTTGTCTTAACCTTTTCCCGTTATCCAAGGCATAGTTCATGTCTTTTCCCTGAGAAACGGGGTCTTTGGTTGGTGTCAGCCCATCCTGATTTCACATTCCCTGTTTGTCTAGCCCTTCTGATCTAAAAACCAGAGAAGTAATCTCATCTGAGCAAGATGTCAGTCATGGTTATAAACTACTCCAGTCTCTGTGACTCTCCACTGCACCATATGGCCTGCTAACTTAGAACGGAGGTTTTGTGCTAAAAGCAACTTTTGTGTCTCAGAAAATTCATCCCCAGAATTCTAAGCCTTGGCTATAGAAAAAGAAAATTTAACAGTGTATGTGGTAAGAACCCCAGTTCCTTCACCATAAGAAATCTTCCTACCTAGAGTTGAGAGATGAGGGTTTTCCAATCTTGTTTCAACACTCTTTTCAATCACTCCAGACTTCTTCCAGGGCCTCAGATACCCCTATGCCTTTTTCACCTCTAGGTGAAGAGACTTTACCTCTGCTTGCAACACTCTTTCCCTTTCCTTGCCCCTTTTCATCATCCTTGGCTCATTCCCCTTTATCATAACATTCTCAGGGAGTAGGTTCCCTTGTTGTGCACTTCTGGTGCCCATTCATAGCACTCATCAGATGCATAATTGTGTGGTTGGTAGTCTGTCTCCCCACTGCCTCTGCACTGTAAAAGGCATGTAGACACCATGACTGAATAAATGAAGAAATACATGATGTGTCTCAGCATCCTCCCAAGTCTTAGTTACCCACTTATTTCAACAGCACAGAGATTTCATTTGACTTGGGTCAATGGAACGTTTACCACAGATTGTGGCAGAAGAATGGTGCAGGGACACAAATACAAGTGTCCAGACTCTGCCCAGTGCCCACTCTGCCAGAGACTAATGAAAAGCAGACAATTTCTCAGTCACAAACAGTTACCCAACAGTGCCCCAAAATACCCAAACCCCTGTCCTCATAAGCAGATCTTCCCTTGGTAAACCACTCAACTTTTGATCTCTCCCTTTCAGGCCTCTTACAGCACTTACGGAGTTCGGTTGTAGCACTGTAGGATACGCACTGGACTGCTAACGACAAGATAAGCAGTTCAAACCCACCAGCTGCTCCTTGGAAATCCTATACAAACAGGGTCACTATGAGTCAGAACTGACTCAACGGCACTTAGCAACAACATCAACAATACAGCACTTATGGTCAGAAACTACACATTATTGTAGCCTAGATTTCATGCTGTTCTGTATTGTCCCTCATTACTTCATGTCTGAGATCTAAATTGTGTATTTCCCCAAGTCACAGCCCATGTCTTCTTTCCTTAACCACTAACGGTATCTAGCATGTGACCAAGCACATATCATACTGATTTACGGAAATAAACTTAGTTTTTTATGTTACACGGAATCAGGTTTTATCTAGAGGAAGGATGGAGAAATGAGAGAGATTCAGGTTTTGGAGTCATTATTGACCTGGTTCCAATCACTATGTTGTTGTTGTTGTGTGCCGTGGAGTTGGTTCCGACTCATAGCGACCCTGTACAGGGTTTCCAAGGCTGTAAATCTCTACAGGAGTAGAAAGCCTCATCTTTCTCCCGCGGAACAGCTGGTAGTTTCAAACTGCTGACCCAATCACTATACTGCCCCTTAACTAGCTGTATGACCTTAACAAAGTCATATCTGTGCCTTTTTACCACATCCATGTAAAGAAGAGATTATTATCAGCTCCTAAAAGTTGTGTGCAGAGTAAATGAGATCAAATAGGTTAAGTGCCTAGGGCAGTCTGGTCTATAATAGGTACTTAGTAAGTGTTGAGTTCTGTTCCTCTCCTTCCATTTATCTGCTGCCTCATTGCAGGGTACGTTCCCAGGACACAGAATTCAGACTTCGACTGCTATACTTTAAGCCTTATGTTTGTTCATTTATTCAACAAACAATTATTGAGCTCCTATTATGTGCCTACAGCCACCCATATTCCCAGGCGGTCTTCCATCCAAGTACTAACCAGGCCTGACCCTGCTTAGCTTCCAAGATCAGATGAGATCAGGTGCATTCAGGGTGGTATGGCCGTAGAGTCCTGGTGTGGCACTGTGGGTTAATGCTCCAGATTGCAAAGCCATTTGAACTGCAAGGTTGGTGGTTCAAGCTCACCAGCTGCTCCTCGGAAACCCTATACAAGGTTGCTATGGGTCGGAACCGACTCGACAGCACTTAGCAACAACAACAACATTATGTGCCAGGCATTGGCATATAGATTTAAATAGAGTCATGGATTTTCCGAGGAGCCTAATAGAGGATTTCAAGCTACATTCAGACAAGAATGTGCAACGAATGATATCACTGCTGATGTCAGATGGATCTTGGCTGAAAGCAGAGAATACTAGAAAGATGTTTACCTGTGTTTTGTTGACTATGAAAAGTTTTCAACTGTATAGATCATGACAAGCTGTGGACAACAGTGCAGAGAATGAATATTCCAGAACACTTAATTGTGTTCATGAGTAACCTGTACATAAACCAGACCAGAACAGGGACATTGAATGGTTTAAAATCAGGAAAGGTGTGCCAGGTTTATATTCTTTCACCATACTTATTTAATCTGTAAGAAGAGCAAATAACCTGAGAAGCTGGATTATATTAACGTGGCATCAGGATTGGAGGAAAACTCATTAACAACCTGCAATATGCAGATGATACAACCTTGCTTGCTGAAAGAGAAGAGACTTAAAATACTTACTGATGAAGATCAAAGACCACAGCCTTAAACATGGGTTGCACCTCAGTGTAAAGAAAACAAAAATTCTCACAACTGAACCAATCAATAACATCATGATAAATGGAGAACAGATTGAGGTTGTCAAAGACTTCCTTTTGCTTGGACCCACCATCATTACTCATGGAAACAGCCATCACGAAATCAAATGACATATTTCACTAGGCAAATCTGCTGCGCAAGACCTCTTTAAAGTGCTCAAGAGCAAAGATGTCAGTTTGAGGACTAAAATGCACCTGACCCAAGCCATGGCATTTCCAATATCCTTGTATGCATGTGAAAGCTGGACAGTGAATAAGGAAGACTATAGAAGAATTGATGCATTTGAGTTATGGTATTGGAGAGAAATATTTAAGGTACCATGGACTGCAGAAGAACAAACAAATTTGTGTTGGAATAAGTACAACCAGAATGCTCCTTTAAAGCCAAGATGGCCAGACTTCGTCTCTTGTACTTTGGACATATTGTCAGGAGGAACCAGTCCCTGGAGAAGGACATCATGCTTGGTAAAGTGGAGGGTCAGTGAAAAAGAGGGAGATGGATAAACACAATGGCAGCTCAGCAGTTGTGAGGATGGCACAGGCTGGATGGTTTTTGGTTCTGTTGTACATAGGGTCACTATGGGTTGGAACTGACTTGCTGGAACCTAACAACAAAAACATTCTTTACATCTTTCCTTGAGTTAAAGGATTTCTAGTTTCCAAGCCATCAAAATACAGATAAACTTGGTGACTATGATTTATTTGTAAATTGGGAACTACCCTGATAAGAGATATTAGGTGTTCTGAGTCCTGGTGTGGTGCTGTGGGTTAATGCGTCAGACTGCAAAGCCGTTTGAACTGCAAGGTCGGAAGTTCAAGCTCATCAGCTGCTCCTCAGAAACCCTATACAGGGTTGCTATGGGTTGGAACCGACTTGATGGCACTTCACAACAACATACTAACCAGAGGATTTGATGAGTAAGGAATCTTTCTTAGCAGACAGTCCACAAGCTGGGACTGTATCACATAAGAGAAGGACTAGAATAAGCAAAGATGCAGAGAGAGCATTCTAGACCAAGAGAGTGTTGAATATCAGAGTATTAAGCTGCTCCTCGAAACCCTATACAGGGTTGCTATGGGTCGGAACCCACTCAACAGCACTTTACAGCAACAAGGTAGGGAAGATCATTCTTTTCTCAGAAGGGTGGGAGAACATCAGAGGCCGACTCGTTTAAAGAAGGAATGAGGTGGGAAGACCCTTGGGTCCTACAAAAGTGGCCAGAGAGCTGGGATGGGGGATTTAGTTCTCAAAGGCCTTTACTACTTCCAGACTCATCCAGCCTCCCTGGTTAGTGACTGTCATTTCTTCTGTGGTTCTTTCTGCTTTTTACATGGTCAACCCATAACCAAAGACCAGACCCATTGCCATTGAGTCATTTTCAACTCATGGTGACCCTATAAGACAGAATAGGACGGCCCCCAGGGAGTTTCTAAGTCTGTAGTCTTTACAGAGGCAGATTGCTACATCTTTCTCTCACTAAGTGTTTGAGGGGTTCAAACCATTTTGATTAGCAGCCAATCACTTAACCACTGTGCTAGGTCTCCTTTTATGGTGAGCCACGCACTGAAAATATTTCTTTCTTTTTAGGCTGTTGTCAGAAGGTGCAGATGTCAATGCAAGGCACAAACTTGGTTGGACGGCTCTCATGGTGGCAGCCATCAGCCGAAATGACAGGTAAGCAATTGTTTTCCACTAAGGGCTCCCTTAGTCAGATATCCACATGAACCCTCTCCTGCCTTTGTATGCCCACCCCTGCCCTTTGGTGTCTTTATCAGAGACAGGGAAATGAACTCAACCTAATGTACTAGATTATACCTGGTACTCTGGTAGCGTAGTGGTTACGAATCGGGCTGCAAACCTTAAGGTCAGCAGTTCGAAACTACCAGCTGTTCCACGGGAGAATGATGAGGCTTTCTGCTCCCGTAAAGATGTACAGCCTCAGAAACCCTGTGCAGGGTTGCTATGAGTCGGAACTGACTCCACAGCACATAACAACAACATCAACAACAACAATGGAATGTATAGATGTGGAGAGGAAAAGATTGTCCTTGGATACTAACTCTATCACTCATTGACTTTGTGACTTTAGGCAAGTCTTGCATTATTGTGGCAACTGTGTGTTTGAGAGCCTGTTGTAAATGATGAAGTGTGCATGGTGAATTGTCATCATCATTTTTGTTATCTACCAACTATCCTGGTGTGACGCTGTAGGATAAGCTCTGGACTGCCAGCTGCAAGGTCAGCAGTTCAGACCCACCAGCCTCTCTTGGAAACCCTATACAAGGTCTCTATGAGTCGGAACTTATTTGATGGCAACAACTACCATCCATCCATGTTGAGCAATCTGCAGTCACTGCCCTTAGTGACACTGGCAGTGTCTGTGAAGCTTCTGCCAATGGAAACAGGACGATAGAGGAAACCAGAGGTGTTCTAGCTGTGATTGTACAAAAAAAAAAAAAAAATTGATTAAATAATTGATTCTTTCTCCTATTTAACGAAGCAAACTTTGGAAACTTATAATAGCCAGCCACTGAAATTAATAGTTGGAGACAATAATTTTAATCATCTCTTCAAGCAGATCTCTTTATCTGCCAGTAATAGCCACCTTTGGAAATGTCATATATGTGATGGATATCAAAGAAACTTGGATTTTATAATACAGTGGGACTGTCTGCCTCAGACTGATTGAGACGCTTGGGTGAACTTGAGATGCGTCTCTTGCAGATAGCATATTGAAGGATCTTGTTTTCTTATCCATTCTGCCACCCTCCGTCTCTTAACAGGTGCATTCAATCCATTTACGTTCATAGTGATTATCGATAG